>NC_089233.1:59008838-59308838 GCF_963924675.1 Phocoena phocoena | reverse complement strand
TTCCCTTGTACAGCCACCCTCTGAGGCTGGCTTCCAAGTGGTTTTATTTATAGGGACGATGGGGCTCAGTGAAGCAAGGGGATTTTGCAGTCCTGGGAGGGCTAGTCCTGGTTTCGGGGTTTTAACTGCAGTTAGGGAGTGTGTGCATCCTGAGTGCTCACGTGCCTTGTTCAGACTACAAGTAGCCAAGGGTCTGTTCATAGAAGAGAGAGCCAGTGGGCTAGGAAGGCCTGAGGAGACTTCCTCAGGGGAGAAGTTGCTAATCTGAGACCCAGCTCTGCCCTAGATCTCTTACAGAGTGACTTGAGGTATAACTTGAAAAGTAACTCCTCTTCTCTTTCTATAAGTGGAGAAACTAAGGTTTAGAGGTGAACGAACCTAAGTTGATGGAGGTTAATCAGCTTGTAAGGGAGGTATGGTTGTGCTCCTGGTTTGTTTACAATTTTTCATAGCTTAAGCGATGTGAACTCAGATCTGTCTTGATTCAAGGTCTCAATCCTTTTAAAAGGTGTAATGGTTTCCTCCCTCCCCAAAGGATGAACTAGATCTGACCTTAGTAACAGCAGGTAGGATTTGGGGTGGGGTTGGATAGGGCGTTTTGTTGGGAGCTTTTGCCTGACTATAAGATCCTCCAGGCCCATCCCAAGAGAACTCCTGGTCCTGTTTCAGGTCAGTTGTTTGACAGCGGATTGAGGACATGCTCAATATTACCCGGGGTCCTTTTTCAAAATAGGCTTCTACTTTTTATGCCCATCCCTGCCCCATCCATCCTGAAAAGCCCACCCTCTCTCCAGGGTAAATATATTTGTTTTGAAAAGACTTTCCAAGGAGATTCTTTCAGCTTACCTGTATTCTACAGGCTCTTCACTTCACTCTCAGACTGTCTTTTCTGTGGTTAATGAATGGTCTGGACTTCCAACTTACATGACTGCCTTGGGATGTAGGAGTTTGCTTTTCCAAAGGATCCTCTTCTATCCTCAGCTCATTGATACCAGTTTTGAAACTTCAACCTGGGTTGGAAGTCTTTGCTTTGTGTCCCTACATATACTGTTCAAACTTTCCTCACTTGTAGAATTTGTCAAAACTCCGCAGTAAACAGTGGCAGCATAACACAGGCTTTGGGGTTAGACTCACTTGTAGTCATAGTTTGTCTCAGCTGACTGCATGGGACAAGTTGTTTCAAACCTGTGGGGAGCATTCCTTTACTAATAGGGTGAGGGTTCCTCTGTCATAGGGTTGCTGTGCAGCCTGGGAATGTCAACAAGTGCTCCAGATGAGGAGAAATTTGCTGCTTCAGTAAGTTCAGGCTACGTTTTGAATCTTCTTCCACTGTCATCCCCTTCGAAATTCACAGTGTTCCTGTTCAAGTTTCCCAAACTTGACCATGGAACACATTCTGTTTCCTGTACTGTAGGCAGCGCCAAGTTGACAGAAACACTGGTATTTTCTTCCTCCCTTTGTGAACTAAAACTGAGGCCTAAAAGAAACGAAATATTTTGCTTTAGCCCACATACTTAATATGTCCCTTTTAGTTATTTGGAGTCTTAAATATATGAGCCTCTACTATGGGTCAGTTAATATTCTGGGCTTAGGGAGAGAGCAGTAAAGACAATGCATGTTGCCTCTGCTTATAAACTGATATTCAGATTTATGTGTCAAGTGTAAATTTAACAAGCAGTTAATAGGCGTTAAGCTTTTTGCTATCAGTATTAAAGTGGAGAACAAATATCCAAATTACTCCAGGTTAAGTTCTCCTGACTTCAGCTTCCAAAATTTAGCAGTCCTGATATGCCGCCGGGGCAGATTCCTTCTAGTTTGCAAGTAATCTGGTTCAGCTCTGTCTGTAAACAGATGCGGTCACCTCTTGCCCCGACTCCTGCAATTTAGAATAATTTTGAATAGACTGAAAAGTGTTAATCTGCCTTAAAATCTCAATGAACCAAATCCACAAACTTTTACTGAGGTCCCTATGGTGGTATTTGCAGAGGAAAAAAAAAACTCTTTGTCCCAAAGGAAATTAATTTGAAGTTTGAGGACATGTAGAAGACTCAAATGCTAATCAAGGTCATGGAAGAAAAGGCAAGTTGGCTCATTAATGGCTTTGTTCTGTGTTGTACGTATTAACAAGAATGAGAATCAGGAGTTAGCCAGAAGTTAGCAGAGAAGGTGGGCTTTGAAAGAAGGGGGCCTAGGAACACATGAATAGGTAGAGAAGAGACTGCTATTTATTTCACAGTTTGGCCAAATAGAGAACAAATAGAGAATGGTTGTCTGTCTCCTTTCTCCTCCCCCCTCTCCAAGTATCAACTCCACCAGAAGGCATTTCTCTAGTTTAAAAAAATTATGTATGAATAAACCAATATCCAAAAAGGGGTAAGGGGACTTCTTAATGCAGTTCTTCATCTTCTCCACTTAGATAGACTTCTATGTCTTATGTCCTTCCTTTCTCCCTGAACAAAGACCAAAAAGTCCTACCCAGAGCATTAAATAGAGAACAGAAGTTTCAGACAGTCAGTAGTGAGCCATCTTAGATGTCTGATCTGGCCTTCTGTTTCACAGGGAAGGAAATTGAAGCCCAGAGAAGAGACAGGACTTGCCCCAGATGAGTTAGTGGTAGTATTCAAACCAGTCTCCCAGGCTTTTTTAAACCAGATTAACAATCCTGTAAATTATTTGGTTGATGGGTTGGTGGCTTTGCTTAACTTTTAAGAACTTTTCATTAAAAAAGGGTTAACAGTTTGCTTTTATCCCCTTGTTTCCATTGCCAAAGGACCCTGTCCTGATTGCACCTAAAACTGAATTCAAGATTACTGCCACTTAGACAGCAGGCATGCCTGAGCTCATTGTCAAACTCAGAAATTCTGATGCTCTCTACAAAGTGCACACTGACCCTTATACAAATAGCAGCAAATAAAGACAAAAAAAAAAATCCACAACAAACTGTCAAGGCTCATAAAACTGAATAATTAGAAGTTTGGAAAAGCCAGGAACCTAGCTTATCCCAACTTGGTAAAACGTGACATGTTCCGCTTGACCAATTATTTGACGTTTGCTGTACTCAAGATACCTGGAGGGGCTTTCACATGGGTGGGAATCTTGGCCCTTGGGAGGCAGTCTTGTCTGCACGCCGATGCACGGTGTGACTGTGAGCCATACACTGCACTAGAAGAAGCTATGCAGAGTTTCCTCCACGAGGCATGCAGAAGGCTTGGCCATGACAGTCGTGCAAGGTCATGAGTGGTGGGTGTCCCAGAAAACAGTAGAGGTTCCCTCTGGGAGCACAGAGGCCTGGGGGAGCAAGGAAGGAGATAGACCTCAGGAAGCTGAGGGGGAGCCAGTGTCTTAGTGGATGGGTTGTTGGCCTGCAAACTCCTCTCAGCGCATTGAGAGCCCAGGGAAATCTTGGGCTCAGAGCTGGGTGCCCCCTTCCCAGGACGCTGGAAAGCACCTCTGAATTCTCTACTGCAGCTTTGGGGTCTCAGAGTTTAGAGATCCCTGGGTAGAGGCAGGGAGCTGAATGGTAGTCTTCGGCTACCCTGACATAGATATAAAGGCAGCATTTAGGGTCCCTGGAAATGAATGGGATACAGTAGAACATTGGTATTGACTGGGAGTCGGAAGGTCTTAGTCCCAGTTTCACCCTGTTAATAAAAGCTAAAACTCACTGATTGCTGTGTGCCAAGAGCTGTTCTAAAGGCTTTATGCCTCTTAACTGTTTCAGTCTTCGTAACCACCTTTTGAAGTCAATACTATAATTATCCCTATTTTACGGGTGAGACAACTTGAGGCACTGAGGTTAGTGACGTTGCCCGATGTATAGCAGCTCAGCAGAACCAAGCCAGGCTCCAAGCCCCGGCGTTCTGGATTGAGTCAGCTTTCCTTCACAGCTGCGCTGCGCTCTTGGGGCAGGTGGCTTAAGTTCTGGGCTCTCCTGTTTTTCTTCTTGTTAAATGGATGTAATCATATTTTACTCAGAAGCTAATGGCTACTATCTATTTTCAATTATGTGTTAACCAGTACTTGTGGCACTGCTGATTTCTACTGGTGCCTCCCCTAGGTCTCAGCTGCCAGGGACCCTCTGCCTCCTTTCTGTTCTGCTCTTGATTGTCTTGGGACAACCGCACAGACTTTCCTTTTCTCTTGATACTGACAGACTGCTTTCCTTCTGTGTGCATTGGGGGTTTTAGATACCAGCCCCAGGAGATAGAAGCAACACTTACTTGAGAGCTTTGATTAATTGGCATTGTATTGGGTAGGGCTTTTTACAGTGTAAGTACACTCTCAAAGAGAGCTTAGCTTCCCAATAGAACATCAGTTTATTTTCAGCTCAAACTTGGCTTTTGGTGGTATTTAGCCACGGGCCCTCCTCAGTAACTCACAGATTCTGGATGCTTACCTAGTTGTCTTAATCTAAACATTCTTCATGCCCTATACTAGAATGTTCTCTGATATTTCTCTGTTTTAAGCCTCTCCAGCTAACAGTTCTCATCTTGATTCATTTCACCCAGTTGTTGATCACCTACTCAATGTGTGTGAGGTGCATTGCGGGAGCCCAGAGACATGGTCTCATTCCACTGTGGTGCCCAGTCTAAGGGAGGAGGTGGGCACAGCACAACCAATGATAGATACTTCACTGCAGCCTGTGAGAGGTGCTTTAGGGGGGACAGCTGGCAGGAATGTGGACTAAGTTTAGAGGAGGGAAGGATGAGTTGTAAAAGGGTAAATCAGAAGTGAGCCTGGCACGCAGTAAGGCTAGGCATGTGGCAAGGACCGTTGCACATGGAGAGAGAAACAACCAGGACTGCCCTACTCCCCAGTCTGCCTGGCCAGTGGAATCTGCATTTTTAACAAGAGCCTTGCAATGTTCCAAGTCCTAATAGCTAACCTTAGATTTTTATGGTTCATGCTCTCATTTAGTCCTCTCCACTTTAGGTTGGAGTTTTTGTAACCTGGTTTTACACACAAGAAAATCAAGATCCATTAAGTCAGGTAACTTGCCCATTCCCACAGTGGTGAAAGGTCAGGCTCTAGGTTTACATCCAGATGTTCTTTGCAATTTTTAACATGATTAATACCCAGTAGTTGTCTGCTCTGGTGTCCAGGCACCTTGCAAGAGGCTTCGTATGTCACAGTTAAGCCTCCCAACAGCCCATTGAGGTAAGTGTCTCTTCCCAATTTATGGAAAATGAAATATTCATGGGGTCTTTTTTAGCAGTTTGCCCAGGGTCACATTAGCCATGAAAGTGTGGGAGTGGGTGGTTTTGACCCCAGGCCTGGCTGGCTCCTTCTCCTTTCCCCCTGGGCCTGAGAGTTCCTAACTGGCCTCTTGGCCTCTACAGGACACTGCATCTTGCCCTGGCAGCCACCCTGAGCGGGTGTGTTCTGTAGTGCGCAAAGACATTTGATTAATGAAGTACTTTGAATTGAACACACCCTGTGGTGTTGACACTGGACCCAGCCTCTTTATAGTGACACAGCTCAAGGTCATTGAGGCTGGGAGGAGGGCTTGGTCTATGTGCTCGTTTTGGGAGAATGTGCTGAATGGTCCTCATCTTCAGCATCTTCTCAGGACTGATCTTCTGAACCACTTCTTTAGTTAAAAGTTGTATATTAAAATTTTTATTTAATCAGAAGCAGGGATAGCTATGGTCATAACAAATTCAAACCTCATTTCTGGATTCCTTTATAATTTCTTAAACATAACTTTAAAATTTTATATCTTATGTCTCACTTCACATTAAACATGCTTATGGTGTGTTATGTGATCTTCTCTTTTGGCTTTTTAAGTAAATTTTGTTGAAGTAAAACATGGCCCTTTAAGCATTCAACGAAGTGGTGATGCCATTATTAACCATTAATTACTCGTGGACAGTTGTTCTAACTCCTTACTTGTACTGTGCTGTGTGGAATACCAGTTCTGTGTGTTTTTAGTGCTTGGTGTGCCCTTTTGTTGCTGGTAGTGGTAGGTTTTTGTTTTTGTTTTGCCTTTCTGGTACTCTTCTCTTAGAATAAATTCCTGGAGTGGGATTTTTATGTCGTGTTGAGCATTTTGAAGACTTGTGATAAATATTGCTGAATTGTTTATCTCAGCATGCTTATCAAAATCATAATCCTCTGTGAAAAATGAATCAGTGTGTTATGTGGTTGGCCTATCAATACTGGAGACTTAAGGAACATTGAACTCCTTGGGGGCGTCCATAAGAGTACTTAACGAGGAACTGTCACAGTGGGAAGTGGAACATCCAGGTGTTAACTTCTGCTGCAGGCAGTGAGAGGCAGCAGTAAAGCATCAGGGTTAGGAATCCAGGCTGTGGAGACTCTGGGGTCTGCCTCTGTGAGACTGTAGTGAGACCGAAGGCAAGTTATTTAATCTTTTGAGCCTCAGTTTCCTCACTTGTGAAAGGGTCATGTACGTAGATGCAAGTTGGGAGTAAGAAGAGAGGATTGGCTTCTTCCTTCCTTCCATGACATGTGAAGTGATGAGTTGCTCAGTTCTGTTGATTCTAAACCTCCAAGACCTTTCTCCCATCCCCTTCCTGCCTCCTCCCTGGCGAGCCCTCACTTCTTCAGCTTTCAGGACCTCCTGATGCATCTCTTGGCCTCTAGTCTGTCTTCCGTTTCTAACTCCTCTTGCCTCCGGAGGGAACCTGTTTCGTCGATTCTCAGACGTGTTCTTCCACATGTTAACATCTCTGAAATCAGAACTCAGTCAGTGGCAAACCAGAGTGTTGTCAACAGCTTGGATGTCTTACCTAAATGGTACGTCTAACTTTACATTGGTGCCTTCTTAGTTTCAATAAGCAACTTATCTTTCTAAACTACTTCAAGAACTTTTAGTCACTTCCCATTTCTTAGAGTTCACATTCTTGTAGTCTGCCAGATACCATTATGAGCTGACTCCAGCTTCACCTCCAACCTCATTTCTCCCCATCTCCTACCACATCTCTTCTGTGATTACCCCAGGTTACGTGGGTCCCTCGCTGCACGCTTACACCCCCCTGTGTCGTGTGCTCACTCTCTTCACCCCAGGAAATAGTGCATGAGCTGCTTACTCTCAGCCTGCCCTTCTTTCGTCCTAACCACCCTCCCCTACCCCTCAGGCAGGGCTGCCTCCTCTTCCTTATTCTCATAGCTGCAGTCATTCTGCTTCTAATGGCTGGAAGCCTTCATAAGGGCAGAGGCTTTTGCTCATCACATGTTTGGGGTCTGCCAAGCAGTGCATGCTCTAGCATAACTGTGTACTTACACTAGAGCATAGCAGATGCCAGCCATTATGTAGGGGAGGGATAAACAACAAGGTTCTGCTGTACAGCACAGGGAGCTATGTTCACTGTCCTGTGGCAAACCGTAATGGAAAAGAATATGTACATGTATAACTGAGTCACTTTGCTGTACAGCAGAGATCGGCACAGCGTTGTAAATCAACTATATTTCAATATAAAAAAAAGTCGAATTTCTGGAGGATGCTTGGAAATAGGCTTATAAAATTCTGAGTATTTTGTATCCCTTTCCAGGAAGTGCCTGCCTTTCCACAGCCCATACTGACTTACCGTCATGCTGAGCCTCCTGACCTCAAGTTTCTGAATACAGCCCATTTTGTTGGGAGACTTCAGCCACTGCTTGTGCCCATGAGTAATGAGATGCGAGGCACCTGCTTGATTTTTTTTAACTTTATTTTTTTTAATTTATTTATTTGGCAGCGCCGGGACTTAGTCGCAGCACTTGGGATCTTGATTGCCGAGTGTGGGATCTTTTAGTTACAGCATGTGGGACCTAGTTCCCTGACCAGGGATCGAACCCAGGGATCGCTCCTGCATTGGGAGCACCAAGTCTTAGCCACTGGACCACCAGGGAAGTCCCCTGCTTGATTTTTTTTTTTTTTAATTGTTTCCCTGTGAACTGTGGCATAGGATATGTTTTGAAATACAGAGTTTATTTTGTGATCTTCTGGCTACTGGACTTGGGAAAGTTAATAAAACGCCCCTGAAGGTAGGCCTGCCTCTAATCAGAGTGCATTTCTTTGCCCCCTGTAACCTGGGAGTTAGCACATTCTGGTGGAGGGATGTGGCTGTGCAGGATCGCACCTTACCAACCACTCAGGCTGTGATAAATAGTTCCTGGAACCCAGTGGGCTCTCAAAGGTTGATTTGCCACAACTCCTTATCACCTTCAAATAACACTCTCTTTTCTACAGCTCTGGGCAGCTAAATTTTCAGCCCTTTTTAGTCTTACAGGACTGTCAGATTTATACCAAATAAGGGAATTATAAAACTTAAGTAAATTTTGTTTGTTTCTATCAGTTCAAAAAACTGAATTTCATGTGAGGATTCTACTAGTGTCTGCATCTGTTTGTTCCAGTTTTACATCCCAAAACTGGGGAATTAACCACAGGGTGGCTTCAGTGACCCACTGGGGTTGCTGTGAAACAGACCTGAGCTGAAACTCCACTGGTCACCTGACCTCTATTGGCCCCCTACCCTGACTGGACCATGGTGACGTTTTGAGTCTCCAGGAATTTGTGTCAGCTTAGAACCAGTGTTCGATAATCCCTGGAAGTTTGACCATTTCCCCTTCCCCAGTGCGCAGTCACCCTGGTAAATAATGAGACTTGGGCTTTGGCTGGTCAGAAGAGGAAAGTTACCTGGGAAATCAGGCACATGTCGAGTAGGTTAGCTTTCAGGCTGGGTCCTAAGGTACACGTTCAGATGCACCTGCACAGATTTGGGGAGAGGGGTCACCTTTTACGTAGAGAGGTCACCCCAAATAAAAGTGGCCTGCTCTGGCTAGAATATGGATTTTAGCTATTACAGCCTGAGAAATGTGATATCATCATCCATTTTCATTTTCTTATCTGTTTCATCTTTTGCCTAACGTGTGAAAGCTGTATTCTCTGGCCTCCAGCACTGAGAGTACTGAAATCCGTGACTTACTAGGACTTGGCTGGGGTCTGGTGGGAATGATGATGTAGGAGATGGTAAAGGATGTGATTCCCCCAAAGTACCTTATACTCTGCTGACTGTGACTTAACTCAGGAGTATGTGGTGTAAGTGTCATTCTCATTTGATGGATGAGAAGACTGAGTCTCAGAGGTTCAGGGACTTGCCCCAGGTTCTAGCTATCTTCCCATCATAGTCTCGAAACCACCCAGTGAACCGGGGGCAGAATTGGGGTCTCAACCTAGACTACTGTCCTCTGGTCTTCTATTACCCTTCTGTTACTGTGTGCTCTTCTACTACTTGCTTCTCAACAGAAATGCACCCAGTGCGTTGAGTGCCGCATTCCCTCCCTCCATCTTGCTGTGATGAGAGGTAGCTGAGAGGCCCAGTAGACAATCTGCTTGAAGGAAAGGGCTGGAATTCTTACATGCCTCTTATGTTTTCTGTGGGCAGTTAGGGTTCTTTCATGAAAACACATACTGCAGCTTCTCATGAAATAAGCCCAAGGTCCTACCCAGTGCAAAGTGCTTTTTGTCTCTGGGACAAGTAGCTACGTCCCCCACTTTCCATTCTGTCATGCTCACTGATGCTTTGTTTGCTTCCTGTCCAGTTCTGTCATCTCTACAAACAGCCCCCTTCTTTGGCGTCTCCTGACCTTAGCTCATTCCCCAGAGCAAGTCCCTTGATCCCAGGTCTCATCTACCCACTCACTCACTGACTGAGGGCACTTTTTTACCTTTTTTTTTTCCTTTCCCTGGATTCTCATAACCTGGACTTGTATGTAGTCTGTTTTACAGAGTTGTTGTCTTTTTATTTCAATTGCCATAGTTACCAACTTTGTGTATAAAATAATCATCATTCCCCACCCTTTATTTCCCCACCAGAAGTTTCACTGTTTTCTGATGTGGCCTTTGCAGAAGGAATTTGATGCCTTACTTTCTGGCTCTACCACCCCCAAACATTTCTTGCTCTCCTTTTTATGGGGCTTTACTCGGGAGTCTAGGTTGATTGATCAGGGCTCAGATCACCACTTCATTTTGCAGTCTTTTTATTTATTTATTTATTTATTTATTTATTTATTTATTTATTTTTGGCTGCGTTGCGTCTTTGTTGCTGCGCGCGGGCTTTCTCTAGTTGCAGTGAGCGGGGGTTACTCTTCGTTGCAGTGCACGGGCTTCTTATGGCGGTAGCTTCTCTTGTTGCAGAGCATGGGCTCTAGGCACAGCGGGCTTCAGTAGTTATGGCTTAAGGTCTTAGTTGATCTGTGGCATGTGGGGTCTTCCTGGACCAGGGCTTGAACCCGTGTCCCCTGAATTGGCAAGCAGATTCTTAACCACTGTGCCACCAGGGAAGTCCCTGGGGTCCTTTTAGATAGAACCTCAGCCTACTGGAGCAGATGACCTAGAAAGAGGATTATGAGATGGGAAACAACTGATTTAAAGAAAAAAAAATCTGCCCTAAACTAGTTCTACCTGTATGACTTTTGATTGTGAGCAGTATAAACAAATTATATAATTACAGGGGAAATGTGGTCTGTCAGGTCGTGGTCAAAAACCTAAAGCTGGGCTTCCCTGGTGGCACAGTGGTTGAGAGTCCGCCTGCCAACGCAGGGGACACGGGTTCGTGCCCCGGCCCAGGAGGATCACGTGTGCCGCGGAGCGGCTGGGTCCGTGAGCCATGGCCGCTGGGCCTGTGCGTCCGGAGCCTGTGCTCCGCAACGGGAGAGGCCACAACAATGAGAGGCCCGCGTACCACAAAAAAACAAAACAAAACAGAAAAGCCTAAAGCTTTTGCCTTGTCCGTCTAGTCATCTTCTTGGATCAACCTAGAACTTCCAGACCACTGGCTTTTTGTAGGCTATGTTCCTTGGTAATTTCGGGGCTTAGGAACATCTCATCTGGATCACCCATTCTCTTTGTAATAAAGTAAATGACTAGTGAAAGAAACCCTCTGGCAGAGGCTGTGTGAGGGGTTGCAGCCTTCATCTTTGGTAGAATGGAGACACTGTACAGGGGATCAGAGGACTTTTCCTCAGGGTCTGGCTCAGTCACGAATGATCCATGTGACCACCCGAGGCTGACCCAGACTCATCAGCAAGGTGAGACACCTGCCTGCTTAGGCTCAAGCTTTTTGGGCTCTTGCAGTCACCAAATAACTTCATGCTAAGGCTTCAGTGTACCGTTAATTGCTTTATAAAGTGTATTGGGATTTGTTTGGAGATGCCAGTCAGCGGCTTTCCTGGAGTTTCTGTGGTTCAAAAGGAAAGACTTTCTGAGGAAGGCAGAGCTGGAGTTTCAGGTTTCCACATTACTTGATGACATCTTACATCCACTTCAGACTTCCTATGTACACCTCTCTGGTCTGTTTATTCCTGTGCCTCGTTATCCATCCCACCTCAGCCTGGAGTTTCCTTCTGGCTTCTCCCTGCTGATTTACTGCCTGTCTCTTAGGGGTCACTCAACTCCTGCCCCTTCGGACTTCGTTAGATCTGGTGACTCCTACCCACCCTTCACTGTTCGTCAAACTTGACCTTGATGCAGATGCACAGCTAGTGATGCTTGCTGTTTTAAACATCCGTTATCTCCTTCAAACTAAACTTCATAGAGATGGGCCTCTCACTTACCTAACTTGTGCTAGGCATGTGGTGGGCTACCAGAAGACACTGAGTTGGAGTGTGTCTGAAATGAACTTGTAGTGCCATTCTAGTTGCATCGGCAAGAATCCCTGCACAAGGCAGGAAGGAAGGAAGGGAGGGAAGGTCTTTGGCTTAGCGTGAAGTAACAGACATTTGACGGTCTTCTCACATATTTTCCCTCATCTCAGCAGCAGCCCTGGGAGATGTGGGTGGTATGGTGCTGCCTGTTTGGAGACAGTATAATGAAACACAGTGGCGCTGCAGTCATGGATTTGAGTCTGTTAACTCTTAAGTCGCTGTGAGCCTCGGGTTCTTCATTTTATTAGATGGGGCTATTTCTTCCTACCTCCTAGGGTGGTAGTAAATATTAAATTGAACGTCAGGTGCCAGTGTCGGTACTCTGTGTTACACATGGCCATTTACAGGTGAAGAAGCAGAAGTGGAAACTGGGAAAGGTGAACTAAGTTGCCTCCTGGCTAATCATCAGTAAACCAGGGTTCCCTTATCTTGTTATCACTTGACTCACCCTGTATGAGTAGAGATGGGCCTTGTTGTGTAGAGTTGGCTCCGTGCCAGTTATGCTGGTCCTCTTGGATTGGAGCGATCGTCATCACTGTCACTCCTACTCTAATATGCTACAGCCCTTTAGTCTACAAGTGGTGTGACTGTGTCCATCTCACTTGGGCTCTTTCTGGTCTTCCCTTGATTTAGGAGAAAGGATCCTGGGTTATGCTGAGGAGCCCTGCTATCTCTGGTTTGTCATGGAATTCTGTGAAGGTGGAGACCTGAATCAGTATGTCCTGTCCCGGAGGCCGGACCCAGCCACCAACAAGAGCTTCATGCTACAGCTCACGAGCGCCATTGCCTTCCTGCACAAAAACCACATCGTGCACAGGGACCTAAAGCCAGACAACATCCTCATCACAGAGCGGTCTGGCACCCCCATCCTCAAGGTGGCAGACTTTGGACTAAGCAAGGTCTGTGCTGGGCTGGCCCCCCGAGGTAAAGAGGGCAATCAAGACAACAAAAATGTGAATGTGAATAAATACTGGCTGTCCTCAGCCTGTGGCTCAGACTTCTACATGGCCCCTGAAGTCTGGGAGGGACACTACACAGCCAAGGCTGACATCTTTGCCCTGGGCATTATCATCTGGGCAATGATAGAAAGAATCACTTTCATTGACTCTGAGACCAAGAAGGAGCTCCTGGGGACCTATATCAAACAGGGGACTGAGATCGTCCCTGTTGGTGAGGCGCTGCTAGAAAACCCAAAGATGGAGTTGCACATCCCCCAGAAACGCAGGACTTCCATGTCTGAGGGGATCAAGCAGCTCTTGAAAGATATGTTAGCTGCTAACCCACAGGACCGGCCTGATGCCTTTGAACTTGAAACCAGAATGGACCAGGTCACATGTGCTGCTTAAAATTCAGGGCAGAGCATCTTGGGTGTTCTTAAACTAGGTGAGTGTACTTCTTTTTGTTCTGCATGCACACTTCCTGGACTACTGGATTCTTCAGTCTGAGCCCAGGGAAGCGGGGGGTATGGAGTTGGGGACAAATGCAGCGTTGAAGAGAACTAAGTGCTGGTTACCAAAGATTCCTCCCAAGTCTCAAGGAGGAAATTGAGGGATTATTTGAGTACAAATGAGAAAGTCTAGGGAAGTTTTGAGTAGACATTGCATTTGAGCTGAGTCTCTTAAGTTTTTTAGAAATACTTTCTCATCAATTAATAAATGCTTACTGTAGAAAATGTGCAAAAGAAGTACGGACATTTTTTTCAGCATATAAACACTGTCCCCAATTTGTATCCTTCCTACTCGCACATCCAATTCTGCATAGTTTAGATCATGCTCTTTTAGGTTTAGTTTCCTGCTCTTCCATTCAGCTCTAACCCAAGCATTTTCCATGTCATACTTTGAAAGCGTGGCCTTCAATAATTGACATTCTATTATAGGTACAGTAACGTAACCATTCTCCCACTTCAGATAGCACATGTCCATTTCTCCATTTTAGATACTATATAAACAGTGTGTGAGTGACTATTCTTTTAGAGAAATCTTTGCTTATTTAACAGATTGATTGTGGGCTTTCATTTGTCAAGTACCGTGCTAGGCTCTGGGATAACAGTGGTAAGCAAAATCAGAAAACATGCCCCATCCTCATGACTTCTGCGGCTTAGTCAAGGAGAGAAACATTAAATCAGTATTTATCATAGTTGCTTTACAACGAACGTTAAGGAAATTGACCTTTCAGGGAATAGTGCCCAGAAGCAAGAGTAGGGAATTGGAAGCAGAGGGGAGCATCCCAGGTAAAAGGCCTAGCCTCTGCAAGGGACCTGAAGCCAGTGGGAGCCTAGCATATTGGAGAGCCTCCAGCAGTTTGGAGTAGTGAAGGATGTAGTAGACAGGTGGTAGTTGGGGAGGACAGTGGCCTGCTGGAGCGTGGGTAGAGCTGAGGTGGATAATCCAAAAGTGTGTACCAGGAACAGCACTGGTAGTTCAGTTGGACCAGAGTCTGAGATGTGAGCAAGGGAAATAAGACTAGAAATAAGGTGAAACATGGGACCCTGGAATTTGACCTTGACTTAGTAGGCATTTGGGAGCCATATGCAAAGCAGAGCAGAGCAATGCAGCATTAAGAGCTTCAGCATGTGTAAGCTGATTTGAACCGGAGATTGGGAGACCAGTTGGACCAATTATTTGATTCACGCTAGTAAGGGATGTTGTTGAACCTGAATGTAGTAGCACTGAGGATAGAGGAGTGCTTGGATCTTTGGGGCAGAATTGGCAAGGCAACTGGCCAATATTGAAGTAGAAGGAAGTAATAGATGTTGGGAGATTAATGTCAGTAGATATACATGCTGGCTAGCGTATTGGTCAGATTTGATTCATTTTCCTTAAAGGGAATGGGAAAGAAAAGAACATTGAATACCTACCATGAATGCTAGGTATTTTCACATGTACCATTTTGTTTCACCTTTGCAACCCTGCAAGGGTTAAGTCATTTACCCACGATCCTACTAATTTAAGGGCAGGTATATCTTAACTCATGTTCCTTCTCCCCCCAGCCCCTTTTTTCTTAGCATCAAGATGGCAAGCTGGAAATAAGCTAGACTTAGATTTTGCTGAAGGCTTGAGAGGAGGTGCTAGGGAGTGGAAGCAGATCCCAGTGGTCATGAGGAAGGAGCCTCAGCACCTGGGGCACAGAGCCCTCCATTACCTAGGTGGGTTCTTAGTCCCTTCTTTCCCTTCGTCACCCTCACATTTCTGGTTGGTATTGGTTAATGCTGATTTGAACCTGGTTCTGCTTCAGTATTCAGTGGACGAACTTCTCAAATGAGTCACTTCAGGTTTAATTCTTCCATTCCACAAACATGATCTTCCAGGTGCCAGGCCAGTTTGTCCTACTGCCCAGTGAGTAAGAGAACAGCGTTCTTAAAGCTAGGTTTGGGGTGGTACCATGTTCGAGCCTAAAAAGGGTTGGCTAGACAGTATTTTAATTGTATTTCATGCTGTCACTTTCCATTTCCATCTCATCTTTTCTACTTTAAAAAAACCTCTTAGAATTCAAGTTTGCCCTGGGGTAGAAAGAAGGTTGTCATTGGAAGAGGGATCTGAATTTGGGTTAGGATTATGGGGTTGTCATAACTAATTGAAATCATGGCTCCCACTTGGACATCCACACTTGGGATTTGTGCTTTGTTGCAGGGCAAAGTTAAAGTTAAAGCTTAATAGCAGTGATTGCTTCAGGTAGGAGAAATAGGTGACCTTGGGATGAGAAAAGATCAGAAACATAGTTACAGCCAAGTGTCCCGGACTCTGACAACTAATGAGGACAGTGCTTGGTCAGTTGGTACCTATCCTACCCTGTCCTAGCTGGGCACTTAGAACTGTGGGCTGGGTCCAGGGCCCTGGTCTTTGTGACCAGGAGCTGAGCCTTGTAGTGCCAAAGGTTCAAATCAGTTGTGGTATAAATGAGTATTTGGCTGGTTAGAGAATCAGAGGCTTGAGCTGGGAGGAACTATTGAGTCTAAACTCCCCTCTCTCCCAATCAAGCTTTATAGATGGAGAAGCTAATTCCATATATTCATTCAACACATTTATTGAGAAACTATTTTCCAGGGACTATTTCAGGCACAGAAGATACATTAGTGAGCAAAACCAACAAAAATTCTTACAGTTGTAGAGGTTACATCTACTGGGGAGACAGACATAACTTAGCTGTGGGTTAGTGGAGGGATATAGACCAGGATAAGGGAGATCAGAATGCAGGGCGGTGAGGGATGGAGGTGTACTTCCAAGTGGAAGAGATCAGGGTTGGTCTTAAGACAGTGACCTTTGAGCAAAGGTTAGAAGGAGTAGAGGGAGTGAACCATGAGGATTTCTGGAGGAAGAACATCCCAGACAGAGGCAATAGCCATTATAATAGCTTGAAGGCTAGATAGAGTGAGCAGGGAGGAGAGTATAGGAAAAGAAGCTAGAGAGGTAATTAGGAGTCAACTAGAATAGCCCTTGTAGGCCACTGTGAGGATTTTGGCCTTTAATCTCCTGGTCATTGGTGTGTTTTCAGCTGTATGATGTCTGATCTTTTGAAAGGATCACTGTACCTGCTGTGCTAAAAGTAAACTGAAGGGAGCAAGTGAGGGGACAAGATGGGAGGCTACTATGATAACCCAGGTGAGAGATAATGGTGGCTTTGAACAGTGGAACAGGGGAGGTAATGATTGGATTTTGGGTGAATTTTGAAGTCAACCAACAGGGTTTCATGCTAGATTGAACATAAGATGTGAGAGAGAGGAATTAAGGATGACTACAAGTTCTTGGCCTTGGAAGCCATTGGAAGGATAGAGAGGATCAAATGAGATGGGGAAGAACAGATTTGACTGGAGAAAGTTAGGTCTTGGTCATCTGAAAGTTTGGAATGCCTGTTTAGAATCCAAGTACAGAAATTGAGGGACTTCCCTGGTGGTCCAGTGGTTAGGACTCCACACTTCCACTGCAGGGTGCATTGGTTCCATCCCTGGTCAGGGAACTAAGATCCTGCATACCCATGCGGCTCGGCAGAAAAAGAAAAAAAATCACTGGTGACCAAGTACAGAGGTCGAGTAGGCTGTTGTATGAGTCTAGAATTCAGAGGAGAGAATGGTCTAGAGGTACAAATTTTGAGATGACCAAGGTTCTAAAGTGGGCATAGAGAAGATTTCAAAGCAAAACAGCTTGGAGAGAAGGAAAGGAAGCCAGAGTTATAGGAGACCTGGGCATGGTATCCTGGAAGCCAGGTGGAGAAAAGACCTCAGGAGGAGGAAGGAATCAGCCGCAGCGTGTTCTGTAGGTAGGCTGAGTGAGATGAGATGAGACTGGCCACTGACCATTGGATTTAGCGATTGGGAAGTCATTAGTGTTCGTGAGCAATTTTGGTGGCTCATAATGAGGAGAACCCTAACTAGCGTGGGTTTCAGAGAGAATGAAGGGGTGGAATTGGAGACCATGAGAGAGTAGGCCAATGACTCTCAAAGCTTTTGGTCTGAAGGCCCCATTGCACTCCTGAAATTGAGGATTCCAGAGTTTTTGTTTTGGGTTATATCTACAGGTATTGGTATTAGAAATTAAAACTGAGAATTGTTTTAAACGTTCCTTTCAAATGAATAGTAATTCAGTTACATATTAACATACAATTTATGAAAAATGACTTTTCAAAAACGTATTTCATGAGTAGAGTGGCATTGTTTTAAATTTTTGCAAATCTTAACAACTGCCTTGATAGTCAGCTGGATTCTTATTTGCTTTTGCTTTGTAAACTGGTGCTATGTCACTCATCATGTAACTTCTGGAAGACTTCACAGTACACTTGTGAGAGAATGAAAGTGGAAAAGGCAAATAACTATGAAAAGTTTTGACTTCGTGTACTGCCGAGCTACAAACCACATTTTGATGCCTCTTCCTGAGGAATTTTACTGTGAAGGGGAGCTGAGAAGTAGGGAGAGACCTAGAAAGAAGGGACTTATTCAGGGTCCCAAATGAAGGGGCAGAACTTGTGTGTCCTGATTCCTGGCCAGCTTTCCTATGAAACTTTTTGTCGTGGGTCAGACTCCAGCTGCATAAAGGAAACCCAGTCATTCCCAGTAACAGCGTGATGAAGGAATGGTGAAGGAACACCTCAGCAATCTAGGATTGTAGATTTCAGAGTAATGTTTAAATTGGGGCTAAATGGTTTCAGTTTTTTGCAACCATGAATGGAATTGCACTTTGGGTTGGAAACATGGGATTCCTCTGAAAGGAGTGTTGCCTCGTGGACTGTCCAGAATCAAGTCCCACTTCTGTGCTTTACTGGTTCTGTGACCTCAGGCAAGTTATTTTACCTCTCTGGGTTTCATCATCCATAAAGTGGAGTAGATCACACTTATCTGATTGAGGTTGTTGGGGGAGTTGCAAGAGGCTATGAAAGTGCCCCGTAGAAACAGTCTAAGTGAGATGCTGGACGGCACAGTCTTAGATGCACGCTTGGGCTTGAGGTGGAAGTGTTGTCTTCTGTTCCTCTGAAGATGGTGGTCTTTAGTTGCCTTGTTTCTGAGGATTGCCAAATCGCTTTCTTCTTTGAAACAAAGCTATAGTCAAGGCAACTCTATGCAATTGCTTGTTCCAGAAAAATGTCTCTGTTTTTAAAGGTTACTCGGTGAGGGGTCCTAGCTCTCTCTTACTTGTCACTTTTTGAAGATGTTTAATAATCCCTAATGGTTCCTACCATCCATCCAATAGCCTTATGCAAAGCAGGAAGCCAGCCAGACTGATGTTCCAGGTACCACTGCCCACATGTTACCGGGGAGGTTGCTGTGGGATAAGGGACTCTGCATTCATGGCCAAGTTTGCTGTCTAATACACAAACCTCAGTTACCTAGGGCCTTTTGAAGCCAGGGCCTTGAATGATGTTTATTTGGAGTGGGCAGCTCAGGTCTGCTGAAGGAAATCAGATGTTGTTGTGACCTAAGGGGTCATAGAGAATGTTCTTTGTACCATATGCGATCTTGGTAGCTGCCCAACATCAGAAAGAAATCGGGCCTAATTTCTTGTTGAAGTAATAAATGATATATTATTCTCTGGCCTAGGGTCCAAAGATGTAGCTCTGGGCTAACATGTTGGGTATCCGGTTGGCCCCTTGACCTGGGCTTCAGATTTTGTTTCTGTTTTATGAGATCTGAGGTTTTTTAACATGAGGATTCCTAAACCCCTAGTCGAGCCCCTCTGCTGGAGATTCAGAAGCTTTTTCAGCTCATCTCACGGGCAGCAAGCAGCACATATGCTTACACTGAAGCTGTAGAAGCCAATTCAGATCGTTCGCTTCCTTTCGGCTGGAATTATACCCAAATTGTGTCACATTATAGGTATCGAGTTAATCAAAGTAAGACTAAAAACTTAAAAATGGGGGGGGGGAAATGTTTAATTAATGTGGTTTGTTTTAAACAACAGAGTCTTCAAAACAGGATCTGGGGTAGGGGGGCGGGTGGTGGTAAATTTTTAAAAGATTTTAAGTGCGAAATTGGGAACCCAAGACTAGAGAGGTCGCCGGGCCCCATCTCTGAGTGTGACTTCCTGACCTAGCCATCGGAACTAACCCAGGAACACATAAGACAGGCCTTTCTCTCACAGGACTGCCCTCCCTGTGGGAAGGGGCAGGATGAGACCATGGGTGAGACCTAGCTTCTGAGAATGTAGGACCCCCACTTGGAGCCTCACCTCCTGAGTCTAGAAGGCTAAGGCTTTGATGGAGGGCAACAGTGCCAGAGATGATGATAATTTATGGGCATCCCTGGGCTGGGTGCTTTATGGCCATTATTTCATTTACTGCTTTTCAAGTAACTTCCTGAAGCTCTCAGAGCTAGTAAGGGTCAAAGCCTAGATTTGAACCCAGGCCCAAGTCCATGGCTGTAACCAGTATGGTGTATTGCCTCATGGAATTGCCTATAAATGTTTTCAAAATTCAACAAACAGTTGAGCCTCACGTATATTGCGCGGCACTAGGTGGGGCAGGAAATGCATTCTGAGTTGAGTAAGGTGGACGGGAGGAGCCTGGCACTTAGTCGGTTTCCAGTTGGGAGGTTGTTTCTTCTACTCTGAGAAGATTCAGAGTGTGCTGGTAAACACCTAGGTAGCCCAAAGGACAGCGATGGAAGAAGGCTTCCCGGAGAGGGTGTGACTGCCGAAGAGACCCAAGTCAGAAGTCTGATTCTCACAGCCCAGAGGCTCATCCCTCTTAGTGTCTGGTGGAGCCTTGAACTGCCCAAAGGGAGGATAGAAGGAGCAGAAGAGGGAAGTGCCAGCCTCACCTTGAAGTGGATGATTAGGTCCTTGGAAAGAATGGAAGTGTTAGTTAGATTTGGGGGCGGGGGTGTTGGTATTTAGCCAGTGACTATTAATTCTTAGATCCAAGCAGAACTAGAACTGCTGAGCATCTTTTGAGTCCCTCTCTATAACTGGAGGCCCCAGCCTTGCTTTTACCCTGTCTCACTAGACTTCACGGGGCTGTGTGAGAGCAGAGGGTTGTGGGTTTGCTGCTCTTTTCCCTGGGAATGTAAAGCTCAGCGTTCACTGAAGACCTGGCAGTTCTAGGAACCATTGGTGTGCAGGCCATCCCTTGGTTCTGGGTCTGTCTACTGGTGTTTCTTGGGAGATCCCCCAGGTGGGGAAGGCTGGTATTTGTAAGGCCAGGTAGCTCCCTGGGTGCCAGCTTTTGCCCCTGTTGTTGCCCTCTCTGTCTGTCACTCCTGCTGTCTCAACACAAGGAAACTGAGCTGTCTGTTATGTAATGGGGCTGGTTGCCCACAAGGATAATCTGTCCCTTGAAGCTCTGCAGGACATCAAAGCATTCATGAGGGGACAGACCTGCCCCAGGGCTGTTGTTGCTCACATTCTCCTCCTCCCTGGCATCCTTGGCTCCTGTCAGCCTAGGCAGCATCCCTTTGGGCAAATCAGAATAGCGCCTGTAATCCTCCAGCTGTGAGCAAAGCTGCCTGAAGGTTGGGGTCTTTCCAACTCCCATTTCCTCTTACGCTAGGGACAGATACTCCCTCCAACAATAACAGCTCTGGTTCTAAAAACCTGTTTTGAGGGGCCCTCTGACTTGTGCAGGGCAGAGGCCCTGCCCTTTTATCTCCAGCCCTGAATTAAGTACTTTTACATAGAGTATCTTATTATCACATCATCTGCGTAAGTGTTCTGTTATCTGCCATCATTGTGCAGATGAGGAAGCTGAGAATCATTTTGACACAGTTTTCAGAGGCAGGATTTGAAACCGGATAGCTGACTGGAAATTCCACTGTTCTATCCTGCCTCCTACAGCTTCTTTGAAAGCAGCTTTTGATGGGTTTATAGGTGGGTTCCCCCTCCTATTAGCTCCACACAAGAGGCCCCCAGGTATTAGCGTCGGTGCTGCCCGTGGGCATCTTTCAGAGTCTGACAGTCTCAGCACAGCACACCGCAGCAGGGCCACCTTCTGCTCCTTCAGGTGAGATCACCTGTGTGTTGATTCCTCTTGTGTCCCACTGATACAGCCTCAAACATGGGCAGGCGAGGCAAGGCTGGGATGGTGAGACACCCACATAACCAAGGGCCGGGTGACAGTGGCAGAAGCCACACAAGCAGGCAGAGGTTAAAATTTCCAAAAGGTTGGGAAGCGGGAGACCCAAAGTGCATCCCCTTTGGGGGCAGCAGGAAAGCACTGGCACTGAGGGGGTGCTGACAGGACAGTCTATGCACCAGGACAAGGAAGGGCTCTGATGTGACCCAAAGGCACCCTGTTGTCTCTGTTCCCCGGGACCTGGCAGAAGCCCGTTCTGAGTGAGCTTAGCCTGGACACTTAAGGTTGATGAGGATCCAAAGCAAAATGGCAGGGTTGCTGGGTTTCTCCCTGACCCATCTTCCAGCTCATTTATTGACTCTTGACCAAAGCCGAGGGCTTTCATGATTCGTCCCTGTTGTTGATGTGGCTGCCTGCAGCCCGGTGTTGAAAGATTCTGAGGCCAAGTCAGATTTGGTGAGCAGGAGCCCTCGTATGACTGGCGCTTGCCCAGCGGTGGTCTTGGTAGTGTAGACCCCAGTGCTGTCCTCTAGGAGCTCACAGGTTAGCTGTGGACCTAAGACAACGTTTAGTTGTAGAAATACAGGAAGCCTGGAGAGAGTGGAGGGAAAGCTTCCTGGAGAAGGTGGTGCCTTGGGCTGGTTCTTGAAGATAGGTTTAGGGGCACCTTGTAAGCCAGGTGGTGAGTGAGGAGGTCACATCTCAGGGATTGTGTGAAACTCACCCTGGCACACTGAGGCTTTGTTGGGTACAGGACTCAGCTGGTAAGGGGAGAGGGGACTGTCATTGTAGTGAAATCCCCAGTCGGAGGGGCATTCAAGATGAGGACCTGGAGAGAATGCCCAGGGTTCTGTCTTGATAAACTAGGGCAGCAACATATAAACTCCCAGCCACTCTTTTCATTTCTACTAGTGAGTCTTCTGTGATTTTACAAAATCAAAGGAAATGGAGACCTCCTCCAGCATTTCTAGGATTCAGAGGCATGCAGGCCTTAAAACTGCCAGCGAAGTTTAAAATAAATCAATACTGTAAAATACTGCAATGAATTTCCCAACTTTAAAGGAATTACGCTTTCAGTTACAGGTGCCAGGGGAAAGCTGTAACTCAGCCTGCATTGTACACAGGTCAGAATTCTGTATTTTGTTTCTTTGTAAAAGGAAGTGATGTCTAGGGACTCAGGAGGAATGGATTAGAGCCACCCAGGCACACCTTAGGGCATAATGAAGAAGATGAAAATGCTTCTATTTTCCCAGGCTGCATAAAGGAGCCAGAAGTGGGGCCTGGGCAGGTAATCTCATGAATGGTAGGTAACCTTGGCTTTTTATAATTCCAAGGCCTGGCACTGGAAGGCAGGTGGGCTCTGGTACATCGTGTTGGATTTTGGTATTGACCCTCTGTTCCAGTGGGAAAGACACAGATGATGTGAGCCAATTGACTCATTCCGTGTTTACTTCCATCCTTTTGTAAAAAGGAAGCCCTTAAATGTCATGTACAGCACCCTTTTGTTTTTTTCCTTTCTTCTTTTTCGGACATGTCTAAGGCATGTCCTCCCAGAGAGTTCCAGTCTAGGGCAAAGCTAAGGCATGGACTGAAAAAAGGGTAGTGCTGTCAGATCTTGGCAGAATACATGGGCCTTTCCAGCCCAGCCCAGCCTTGTACCAGACATAGGGAGAGCTGGAAGTGACAACTAAAGACTCATTTGTTGTTAGTAACCAGATTGCAGGCTTGGATGTGATGAATGTTTGGAAGGAACCCTTGGTTTCATGGGACAGCGGAAATGAGTGTGAATGTACCACACCCGAGACCAAAGAACAGGGTGACTTTCACCTTCCAAAAAAAAATTGCTTGGGAGTTTAGGCCAGTTGCCTAAACTGAAATCCAGATGTCACCACTGAGGTGATCCAGAGAGCCTCCTCCCTCCCCGACCCTGAGCATCTCGGGGCATGGAACCGAGATGGGCACCAACCAGGTGTAGCATGGAGAGCCTTCGGGAGCACATCACTCCAGCCCAGTGTTTTGGAAGTCCTATAGCAGGGGGACACCTGTCCCCAGAAGTCCAGTTTCCCACCTACTCTTAGAATTTCGTTGAGATGGTCATACGATAGTGATGACATAGGCAGACCCAGATGTGCCTCTTCAGAATCCACAGGCTCATGTTACACACCCTGGGTAAAGTTTAGAAAGATTGCTTCCATTTTATCAGTGGAAGGAACTGAGGGTGTCAGGAGTAAGAAGTTTTCTACTTAACAGATCCAGAGTCTATCCTGTGACCTTGAAGACATCAACATGCTATTGCCACATTCCTTCCTGCTCCCCTTCACCAGCTCGCACCCCCCCCCCCCAGCACACACACAGTGACCACGACAAACTTCAGCACTGTTGGTTCTCAAAGTATGGTCCCCAGACTGGCAGCATCTCCAGGAAACTTCTTAAAAATAACGTATTTCTGGGCTTCCCTGGTGACTCAGTCGTTGAGAGTCCGCCTGCCAATGCAGGGGACACGGGTTCATGCCCTGGTCTGGGAGGATCCCACATGCCGTGGAGCGGCTGGGCCCGTGAGCCATGGCCGCTGAGCCTGCGTGTCCGGAGCCTGTGCTCCGCAACGGGAGAGGCCACAACAGTGAGAGGCCCGCGTACTGCAAAAAAAAAAAACAACATATTTCTGACACCACCTCAGACCTACAGAGCTGGAAGCTGGGGGTGAGTGTTTCAACAGGAACCTCCAGGTGATGCTGATGGCACGCTCAGGTTTGAAAACTGCCCTGGCAGAAGAGGGTAAAGACACCATCTGCCTAGCATCCTACCGTTCTACCCTTAGAAAGCTTGCATCGAGGTCTGAGAACTAGGAGGACCTGCCAGGTTCTAATTGGGGCTCTGTCTTCTGTACTTACGTAGCACGGGACTTTGGACAGGTCACACCCTGTAGGTCGTCGTTTCCTCATCCAGAAAACCGGAGTATAAAAGGTGGTCCTCTTTCCCCTCGTCCCTCAGTCACGGTGCGTTCGAGTTCCACAGTGGGTGTGGTTCTAGGACGGGGACTCCTCTAATTCTTGCTTAGTTTCTGCCTTGTGCATTTGTCTTGAGGATGAGGTGAGGCCCTGTGGCCATCTGCTCCTTGGGGGAGGAGGAGGAGGAAAACAATTGAACTTCTCCTCGGGCTTCCCAGGTCCTGGGGAAGTGGGCTTCTAAGCCATGATAACAGTGAGCGTGTAGGGGTGCCCTCCGGAGAGTCATTCAGAGACATAACAGATCCCTGCGAGGCCGCTGTGGTAGGACAGGAGGTCACTGTTAGAGGCAGGGGAAGTTGAGGGGCAGCAGGCATAGGAAAGGGGGAAGCAGTGGGGTTGGAGTTGGGCTTACGTCTCTGAGTGGAGTCTTAGACGTGGCTTTGAACCAAACTGGGAAACTTCACTTATTCTTTCCAGGCATGTATTAAGTACCTACTGTGTGCCTGGTGTGGGCCGTGGAGATTAAATATTGCTCCCGGCCTCAGTCCATCTAAACCTTAGGCATCTCTCTGAGTCTTGGAGTCCTCATTTATAAAGTGGGGTTGCCAGCACTTACCCGTAGGCTTTTTGTGAGTAAATGAAAAATTCATGTAAAACTAGCCTAGGGGTGCTGGGTATGCAGTAGGTACTCCACAGCTGTTGAGTCCTGCCGTTCTTTCATACCAGTTGTTGGCCATGCTGGTAACAGAGCTAGAAGTTGTATCTCAGAATATATGCAGGTTCTTGGCTCCCCCTCACCACCCTCCCCCCCAAAAAAAAACACTGAACGTAAAGCGCCTTCATGGGCACGGAGTGACCTCCATAGACCCAGGGTTGCCTTCACAGCCTTTATTCGATGGCTGAGTCTTGCTGTGTTTTGTTCTAACCCCCTTTGTAATCAGCTTCTCATTAGTTGACTGATGTATCTTACTCTTCTGAGTCTGTATTTGCATATTCATTCTGCTGTAATTATGTCTCAAGGACATAGCATTTTGTTTTCGTATTTACTTTTGCTTTTTAGAGCTGAAAACCTATGCTGTCACATGGGCAGGCTGGTGGTTCTGCCAAAGAGCAGCTTTCTAGCGCTGGCATCTCACTGGTTTTGTTTTTTTTTAATAGTTACATAACATTAAAACCATGATTGCTGGCTATAAAATTGATTTTGAGAGCCACTTTAATTTGTAAATTGGGAAATACTTTCGATTTGGGGTTAAGGAAAGGAGTACTGGGGACGGAGGTAGAGGGAGAAGGTCTCTACCAGGAGCAGAGGGGTGGCCCTTCCCTTAAGGACAGTCCTTTAGCTGTCCTGCCGTGCCTTGGTTTGAATTCTGTATAGGCCTTGGGGTGGAGGATGGCCCCACCTGCCTTCCACCAGACCTCCTTTCAGGAGAGTCCTCTTTTGCACTTGTTTAGCAAATGCTTAAGGAGAGCTTTTGCGGAGAGCTTTTGCAGCTTGCTGGGGGTCTTGCATGCACTTGTTTCTGTGTAGGATCAAGCCTGCTACAGCCTGGAGCCTTTATCATCTGTAAGGCATGGTGGGGAGGTGCCAGGGAAAACTTTCTCTTACCTAAACTTACTGAGCCCGGGTTGTTTGCCAGGTTCATACTCTTCCCGTTTACTGTCTCGTTGAATGCTCACGTGCATCCTAGGTACGGTGTCCGCCCGCTCCCACTCCAGAGAGTGATTTGCCCCACTGGCCACGTGGCTAGCGCGTGCCAGCTCCAGGCTAAAGCTCGGGTGTCCGTGCTCTTTTCCATCGAGCTTCCAAAGATGTTGCAGCACGGTACTGTCTCAGTGCTCCCAGGAGCTCAGAGGACCGAGTACTGGCTTTTTGTTGAAGAAGTAAGTAACAGCAACCTATAGGACGTGTGACTTGAGATGGCCCTTGAAGAATGGAGAGCAGACAAGGGTCTTCTAAGCAGGAGACACAATGTGAGCAAAAGCAGAACACTGAGAATTTGTGGAAAGAGCAGATCTTTGGTTTGGTTCACGCAGAGGCTCAAGTTGGAGAGTGATGTAGCGCCAAGTTGCCAAGAGCCTTGAATGTCAGCCTAAGAAAGGTGAACTTCATCCTACAAAAAAGGTGGCAATGATGTACAAGGCTGGATTTTTGGCAGGTGAGTCAGTCACAATGAGGGGAGAGCTGTTAGCCCCCCAGGGGAGGGAGATAAGATGCTGCACCTGACAGTGCCGGTCTCCAGAAGGTGCAAGACTGCACTGGCACCTGCCCGAGCACAGGAGGGGAGAAAGGGCCACCACTGACCAGGGCAATTACAGACCCTGTGCTTCCATTTTTGCTTTTGAATCTGATATGCCGATTAACCTAGGTTTGAATCACCTCTCTGCCTCTTATCAGCAGGGTGCCTTGGGCAAGTCATCTAACTTTTCTGGGCCCCCATTTCCTAATCCATTAAATGATGCTCCTTTAACAGTGATGCTCACTGTATGCTGTTGTAAGGACAAAATGCAACTCCTAACACACAGCGGGAGTTCAGTAAAATGGTGGCTGCCTCTGTGCAGCTCCCTTGTTCTATTTTTGCCGGATCTCATAGGTTAATCATTCGTTTCTGCTTCACTTCTCACTAACAATTTGCAGTGCCCTTCTTTTCCCTAAGAGAGCGCCAAACCCCTTAGCAAGTGCCCCCAGTGAGTTCCCCTCAGCACACTGGGCTTTGGACTGCTTGCTGTAACCAGAGTCCATATGGTCTCCTTCGGCCCCAGCCACTCTGGGCATGACCTTGTTTGAGCCACGCCGTTCACAACCACAAATTGTCCCGTCCCCATATAGAGGAGCCACCTCTCCCCTTTAGCTCTGACAACTCCTTAGACATCTTCCTCCTGGCTAAGGGCCCAAGAGGGGAGGAGATCTCTCCCAGCAGCCCAGCCTCCCCCTAAGCCCTTTCTCTGCTAATCACAGCAGCCGCAGCTGAACCCCAGTCTCTTTGGGGGCCAGTTGAGGCTGTTGGCAGCCTTCATTTCATCCCCACACTTAATAAGTTGAGGAAGGGAATTAGGGTATACCCGCAACTGACTGCCAATTACCAGGGCTGTTTCTGGAGACAAAAAGTTCCCCCTTAGTTTGTCTTGAGTGAGTTCCACCCATACCTGTTTACCAACTGAGTTGGTTAAGAGACACACCAACCCCCAGGCCCTGACAGCTTGGTGACTTCCCAAGGCCAAAAAGACCGGGTTTAATTGGATCTGCATCCTCAGACGTAGATGGTGACTCAGGGTGCAGATCCCCAGAGACCTCCAAATCTCAGAATCTTAGGTCTTGCCCAGTGATTCTTCTTTTTGTGCATTTGACAAACTTAAATACTAGCATTTTGGGCAGCACACTTCAGGGATTCGGAAGGTTTAAAACAATATCAAGCAAGTCAGCAATGGTGACACCACGGCCACTGCTAAAATATGACCGAGTCTCCTTATCTAGGAGCTTCACAGTGACTGCTTGCTGCAGTTTGCATAGAACCAGTCGCTGCCCTGACTGAACTTGGGACGTTCTAGAGATAAAGCTGCCATGTGTTTGCATCCACATGCCATCCTGGCTTTAAGCTCTGTCCACTTCCTGTCTCCCAGTGAGCCATGCTCTGCTGTATCCTGGGCCTGCCGCTTGCAGCCATGAGAGCGTGTGTCCTCGTTGTGCTGCGTGGGCTGCAGGTTGGGCTCAGCTGACACACATAGAGCCCACCTCCTCTTGGTGACATTCGTCCACTTTAAGGGAGACTCAGGTTCTACTTGAAAGCCTGTAGAAGAGGGACCTCACCATCCTGCTGTTCTGTTTGGAAGGGCCCTGGTGCAGGAGCTGGAGTCGCCTTCCCACCCTAACCCCCCATCACAGCGCCCAGGCCACTTTTGCCTGGGAAGCCCGCATAGCACCCCCGTGCTGCCTTCTGGTTAGGGTGTTTCCTCAATCGAGAAGGAGCCTACAAAGCTCGTCTTGATTCTCAGTACTCCTTGGGTCCTGAGAATCTGAATGTTGAGGATATTCCCCCAGAAAAACTCACGTGACTTACACACACTGAGATGCTTCCTGTGCCTTCAAGGGGATTGCTGTGTGTGCATCCTTGGAGTTAGAAGGACCCTGGGTTAGGACCCCTGGTCCCAAGCCCCTCAGCACATGAAGAAACCAGGTTCCCAGAGAAGAGTGGGGAGAGCTCGATGAGACTGGAAGCCGGCTTTCCTACCTGTACTCTCAACACTGGGCGGGTCAGTGTCTCTTTAAAAAAAAAAATTTGTATATATATATATATATATATATATATATATATATATATATTTATCTTTGGTTGCATTGGGTCTTGGTTGCTGCACGCAGGCTTTCTCTAGTTGTGGTGAGCGGGGGCTACTCTTCATTGTGGTGCACAGGCTTCTCATTGCAGTGGCTTCTCTTGTTAAGGAGCACAGGCTCTAGGAGCACGGGCTTCAGTAGTTGTGGTGAGCAGGCTCAGTAGTTGTGGGCTGTGTCATGGACCCAAGTGTTTTACATCTACTGCCTCATCTCACTCAACCACCCTACTAGGCAGGAGCTGCTGTTGCCCCAGTTCTAGAGATGAGGAAATTAAAGTTCAGAGACAAGATGTGCATGGCTAGTAAGTGGTAGAGAAAAGGGTTGAACCTAGGTCTGACTCACTCCAAAGCTCCTGCTTTTAACATGTAACTTTGTAATGTAAAATCCCTTCCTAGAGAGACAAAAAGAGCTTAAGTGGAGTTTAAAACCCATTTAATCCCTTCACCTATAAACAGATTCCCTCAGAGAAGGCTTCCAGAAGACTTGGCTGAGGTACCTCTGCATGGGTCTGGGGTCCAGAGCACAACGGGGGATGCAGTGCCAACCAGGTGGTGAGCAGCCTTCTGGCAAGTTCCTCTGCCAGCCAAGCAGTTGTCCCTTCTGTCCAAGGAGACTGAGGAACCAAACTGCTCCCATTAAGGCCATCAGCAGGTTGGAGAACAGAGGCTGGGGAAAGCTGAGGTGGGAGCAGGCAGCCATGGGGCTGGGGACCCAATGGGCTCCCATGGCCAACTCCCTCCCCATGTCTTCAGCTCGCAGACTGGGAATGGCTGGGTGAACAAAAGATTACCCTTTATTCTAAAAGTATGGCCTTCCTACCTTGGTCAAAATGTCATTTCTTTGATGAAATGACGATGAAAGTATATGGGAGTGGTTTAAAAAACTGTTCTTCCATCTCCTACCCCCACCCCTGGCTTTGAAATTGTACTGTCCTTCAAAATGTGTAAGTTTGGCAACCACAGGATTTAAAAATCTCTGGGAGCCACAGCTAAGCTTTATTTTATTTTTATTTTTTTTAAAGTTATTTATTTTTGGCTGCATTGGGTCTTCATTGCTGTGTGCAGGCTTTCTCTAGTTGCGGCGAGCGGGGGCTACTCTTTGTTGCAGTGCAAGGGCTTTTCATTGCAGTGGCTTCTCTTGTTGTGGAGCACAGGCTCTAGGTGCGTGGGCTTCAGTAGTGGTGGCACGCGGGCTCAGTAGTTGTGGCTCGCGGGCTCTAGAGCGCAGGCTGAGTAGTTGTGGCACATGGGCTTAGTCGCTCCGCGGCATGTGAGATCTTCCTGGATCAGGGCTCGAACCCGTGTCCCCTGCATTGGCAGGTGGATTCTTAACCACTGTGCAACCAGGGAAATCCCACAGCTAAGCTTTAACTCCGCACTTTTACTCCAGTGCAGGCTGTGGTGAACAGTCCTGGGTTCAGATTTGAGCTCTGCCACTCACTAGCAGTTTACATTATCCGAGCCTCCTTTTCCTTCCTAGCAAATGGGGTTGCTGCCAGTTCTGCTCTGGGGTCAGCTGTAAGGAATGAGGATCCCCAGCAGTGGGGCAGTCAGGGAGCTCTACCTTGTTATTAGTTGTGTTGATGGTCTTTTTGGTTTCTAGGGGGGTCACACACTCAACTATGTATAACTTATCCAGAGTCAAAGTTTAATTCAGGAACTGAATTAAACACTCCTGTGTTTTCAAAATGGGAGATTTAAGAATGAGGGCAGTGAAGCTGACGGTGGAGGGGGAAGGGAAGGGTAGCTCTCCACTGCCACACCTTTACCAGAATGCCCCCAGGACAGCCAGGTGGTGGCAGAAGCACCCTCAGCACCTTTTGACCTGCTCAGGCCTAAAGGTGGATTTTTTTTTTTTTTGATGTGGACCAGTTTTAAAATCCTTATTGAATTTGTTACAATATCGCTTCAGTTTTATGTTTTGGTTTTTTGGCCGTGAGGCATGTGGGACATTGGAAGGCGAAGTCTTAACCACTGGACCGCCAGGGAAGTCCCCTAAAGGTGGACTTTCTGAAGTCCAGGGACCTAGAAATCAGAAATACCACCTGGCTGTTTGAGAGGACCAATTTTCTGTGGCTTCGCACAAAAGTGTCACAGCTACTTGTTCAAAGGGCGGGCCAGTTCCCCAGGTGGCCACTCAGGAGGTGGGTGCTCTTCAGGAGGGCTCCTGCAGGCTTCAGGGTGGCACTCGAGTCTTTGCTCTGTGCCAGGGTAAGCAGGAGCACTGAACAAGAGTCCTCACAATACTCTTGACTTTCTACAGACACGCCTATCCATGAGAAAGGCTCTCCCCACGGATGAGGGAGTTTAGTCTCAGAAGTTACTTAGCAAGTTGCAAAAGGTTAAATGGGTAGTAAATGGTTAACTGGGATTCAAATCTAAAGTCTAGTTTTCTCTATTCCTCTCTGCCTCTCACCTATTTAACAGGAAAGAAAGTCATCTGACTGGCAATACTCAAGTCGTGGTTTACTGGGGTGGGAAGCTAAGAACTCACCCTTACCTAAGCTCCCCTAACATCCAGCCTGGTCTTATCACTGTAGTTGATGATGCCTGTGATAAACTAGACACTATGCAAGGCCTGATATGCAAAGCCTCCTTTGTCCAGGCAAAGGACCACGTAGGAATTATCCCCATTTCACAGATGAGCAAACTGAGGCTCAGGTTATTTATTTTCAGCATATCATGCTGGAGAAGCCCAGAGGCAAGGTAATCTCAGGGTCACAGAGGGCAGGCCTCTCCTTCTAAGCAAGATTAGCTTCAAAATGAGTCATTTTTCATTTGTTTCATACACCAGACAGCTGGCTTTTCATACTCAGATATCAACATACCACCCTGGGGGAATCAGCGGCTCTGGCACTACTGTCTGCTCTAATCTGTCAGCGGGACTGAGGCCAGGGAGCCAGGCTTGGTGCTTCATTCCTCTGAGGCCCAGCTAAGCAACAGCGGTGCTCACAGTAGGGCAAAACCAGGGACGACTGTGCTGTGGGCGGCTCGTGGCACAGCATATGAGGTCCTGTCATCAGGGTAAAAGAAGATGAAGTAGACGTTATAAATGGGATAATGGTGCCTTCAGTCTCCAGGTCTACAGAAGGGGAATGGCATTAGGGTAAGGGATGGGAGGTCAGAGAGCCCCGAAGCTTACCCAGCAGGAGCTTCACAGCAGATAGGGGCAACAACCTGGAAGGCCGTGGTGCTGTGTTTGCGGTCTCTGAGTCCTGACCAGGGGACCAAAACAAGGCAGAAGTGCAGGAGCAGGTCCCCAGTGTGGCGGGAGTACCATTCAAAGAGCACAGGTAGTCTGGTGCTCTGTCAAGGGCTTGGGCTTTGCAGCGGGAAGATCTAAGGTTTAAACCCCAGCTCAGCCAATTACTAGCTCTCATCTTTATCAAGTCTGTTTTCTTAACCTACAGTGTGGAAATGTCTACCTTGCAGGGTGTGAAGCCCAGTGACAGTCTGTGTAACGGTGTCAGTGAGATACCAGGAGGTACTTAATCACGCTGCGATGGCAGCCTTAAATCACATCCCCAAAACCAAAAACCTCACAAAAGTCATTCGCTCAGGCAAAAATTCCAGACAAGATAAATTGGCCTCATGTTAGTCTTCCCTGGAGGAGACAGTGTCCTTCCTGCTTCGGGCCTCAGGAACTGCGAATCTGGTTGCACCCCCCTTCCCCTTGCCGTCAGCTCGGATGGTGCACACCTCCTCCAGGAAGCATTCCCAGGGGCCCAGCCTCAGTAGGGACTCTTCTCTGTTCTCTGGTGAGTAGGCACAGGAAGACCACAGACCCCCCACTAACCATGCTGTGTGTCCTCTCACCACCCCCTAACTACAAGCTTCCTGGGGTACAGGGACAACCCTCTGCTCCTCTGAAGGCTCTCAGGTTGCCAAGCACAGAAGGAGCTCGAATACTGGGTGACTGATAGGAATCGGGAGTTAGCATATGGCAATAAAAAGTTAATTCACGGGCTTCCCTGGTGGTGCAGTGGTTGAGAGTCCGCCTGCCGATGCAGGGGACGCGGGTTCGTGCCCCGGTCCGGGAAGATCCCACATGCCGCGGAGCGGCTGGGCCCGTGAGCCATGGCCGCTGAGCCTGCGCGTCCGGAGCCTGCGCTCCCGGAGCCTTTGCTCCACAACGGGAGAGGCCACAACACTGAGAGGCCCGCGTACCGCAAAAAAAAAAAAAAGTTAATTCACAAACTTCACGGAATCATTCATTCAGCACGACAGGAGTTTAACATAAAAATATGGCTATAAAACCCCTGCCTTTGGTTGAGTTCCTACCAAGCATCCCAACAAGCCAGGTGCACAGAGGGATGCTCAGCCCACCCCAGGAGGTCGGCCACCTCTCCAGCCCCCAGTGGCTGCGAAGGGAGCGGCTGGGGTTTCACTGGCGCTATTTTTCTCCCGCGCTCCACTGTGTCCCCACCCTACCCTCAGAGCCCAGTGGGCGAAATGGGCACACGGGGAGGAAGGGTTTTCCTGACACAACACAGCCTATCAGTGACAGAACCAGGAGGCTCCTCCGTGACTCCCTCCGTACCCACTTCCCCACAGCAGGTTGGCCCTCACAGGGGAAGGACACAGCCCGTAGTCTGCAAACACAGACTGTTTCATCTGGAGAGGGAGCTTGAAATCCAGCTGCAGCTAGCTGGAGCCGGCCTGGCTTCAGAGAATGTCCCCAGTCTAAGTCAGCCACAGTAGAGGTTAATGAGAAAGACTGGAAGACTTGGGTTTGGCCTCAACTCTTTGGACTTCCCAGATGTTAAAGAACCACTGTGGCCTCCTTCCACACCCAGCCATCTGCAAAATGGCAGAAATGTCCAACAACTCTCCTTAGCTGACAAGTGGCTCAAGAGGTGGTGGAGTTCATACCTGGCGGCCTCCCATTCTCCACAATGGAAGGACATGGACTATGGAAACAGGCAATAGGACAGGGCAGCCCCATGAGGAACTAAGCACCTGCCCTTGTGCAGCCAGAGGACTTGTCCTTTGCCTGAGAACTCACCCCTCCCATCTTTCACATCCTCCTCACCTACTTATGCTCGTCCAGAGCAGGTGCCCAGTGAGTTCTCTGAAAGGCACACTGTCACCCAGGCTGTGACAGCACAGACACAACCAGAGGAGTGTACCCCCGCAAGGCAGCCTCTTAAGACACACTGGGACTTCCCTGGTGGCTCAGTGGTTAAGAATCTGCCTGCCAATGCAGGGGACACGGGTTCGAGCCCTGGTCCGGGAAGATCCCACGTGCCGTGGAGCAACTAACCCTGCGCGCCACAACTACTGAAGCCCGTGCGCCTAGAGCCTGTGCTCCTCAACAAGAGAAGCCACTGCAATGAGAAGCCTGTGCACCACAATGAAGAGTAGCCCCCGTTCACCACAACTAGAGAAAGCCTGTGCGCAGCAACGAAGACCCAATGCAGCCATACATACATACATAAAAAATATATATATATATATATATATATATTTTGTGGTTGTTGTTGTTAAAAAGAGACACTGGCCTGCTCAGTGTTGAGACTACAGGTGGGAAAGCCGGCTTCCAGTCTCATCGTGCTCTCCCCACTCTTCTCTGGGGACCTGGTTTCTTCATGTGCTGAGGGGCTTGGGACCAGGGGTCCTAACCCAGGGTCCTTCTAACTCCAAGGATGCACACACAGCAATCCCCTTGAAGGCACAGGAAGCATCTCAGTGTGTGTAAGTCACGTGAGTTTTTCTGGGGGAATATCCTCAACATTCAGATTCTCAGGACCCAAGGAGTACTGAGAATCAAGACGAGCTTTGTAGGCTCCTTCTCGATTGAGGAAACACCCTAACCAGAAGGCAGCACGGGGTGCTATGCGGGCTTCCCAGGCAAAAGTGGCCTGGGCGCTGTGATGGGGGGTTAGGGTGGGAGGGCGACTCCAGCTCCTGCACCAGGGCCCTTCCAAACAGAACAGCAGGATGGTGAGGTCCCTCTTCTACAGGCTTTCAAGTAGAACCTGAGTCTCCCTTAAAGTGGACGAATGTCACCAAGAGGAGGTGGGCTCTATGTGTGTCAGCTGAGCCCAACCTGCAGCCCACGCAGCACAACGAGGACACACGCTCTCATGGCTGCAAGCGGCAGGCCCAGGATACAGCAGAGCATGGCTCACTGGGAGACTATGGATAAAGGTAGGACACTTTTATATGTAACAACTTGGTAAGGCTGTCAGTCCTCCTACACAGCTTTACCAAGTTGTTACATATAAAAGTGTCCTACCTTTATCCATTGTAGAACATGCCTGCACATATTCAATGCTGAGTAAGTGATTGCTGTTACGATCATCATAGAGAAATAAGGAGCTCGGATGTACTGAGGGAACTTAGTCCGAGAGCTGAACTAAGAAAGGGGAGCATTTGCCAGCACCTTCCTGGACACCTTTCCCGCAGGGAACCATCTCAAATGCAGGCTGTTAGAACCACGGCGGAGCCGGCTCTGGAAGCACTAAATGGAGGCTCGTAGTAGAAAGGCTGTGGGCAGTGAGACCAGGGAAGATGGGGCTGAGTGCCAGTCCTGCTGCTCTGGTGTGGGCGAGGTGTCTCCATCTCTGGGCCTGTTCACTTGTTAACTCCTCGCTGGATGAGCTTGTCAGGCAGGTGAGAGATGGGAGTGCGCTATAGGCGTCACCGGCAGGTTAACCACGTCACTGTTTTTCATTGTGCTCAGAGGGGTGGCTTTGCCCTCTAGGAGGGCTCTGTGGTCAGAAGTCAGCCTTCCAACTGAAAGGGACATGGCAAGTCCTGGCTGACGCCGGCAATCAGGCAGTCGAGCCACAGCCCAGGCAGTCGGAGTGGAGGTGTGGCATCTACTAGGACAAAGGGCAAGGGCCCACTGGGCTGGGACCTAAACCATTCATTGTTCCAGCAGATGCCTGGGAGGGCCTGCTGCTGCTTTACCCCAGAACCACGTGGTCTGAGCCCTTCCTACCTGGGGCTGTAGAAAGCCCCCCCGCCCCCCCCCACCCCCCCTTTCCAGGGAGGTCGCAGCTATTGGCTCCCTGGGGGAAGGTGCACCTTCTCTAATGGAAGACGGGAAAGGAATGCAAAGCTGGGGTTCTCTCTGTGGAAGAAGGAGCCCTATTTCTCTTGTCCCTGCCCACTGGGCAGAAGGAGGCAAACCTATCCTGAGGCGTCCTACCAGGAGGGCCAGAGCCAGTGCCAAAGCTGGAGGGAGGGAGTGTGGAGGAGCCTGTGGGAAATGTCAGCTGCTTCCTGGCAGGGGAGTCAGGGTTAGAGTGGTCATGACGCTGGTGTCAGGCACTCTCGCAGCGCTGGGTGCTTGGTGTGACCTTTTGCAGGCACAGTCTGTTCTGCTAGTTTATTATGTAAAGAGACTTCTGCCTCCCTGTCGACACTGCTTTTCTGCTGCCGTGCGTCACCTTCCTGCTATGATGGTCATCCGTTTGAGGTTGTCCTCAGCTTGGGTCCAACCAGGGGAGGTAGGAAAGCAGTGTTAAACAGGTCATAACTGGTTCCAAAGATTATCTTAGCAAATCACACATGACCATACAACTTCCCGGGCCTTTCTTGTATCTCACAAGGACTTAGCATCTTAGATAGTGAGGTTCCCCCAAGCCCTCCCTCCCCCAGTCTTCTGGTTGCTCTACTTCATCTCCTGAAAGCAACAGGGAGAAGGCCCTTAGGCCCGCTGAATAAAGCTAAGTTTGAGGTGGCTGCTGGACCATCACAGGATGTGCTCACGATGATTGTATCTTTCCAAGTCAAAACTGGCATATAAGACCCACCAGTGGATGTTTGTTGAGGGGAATTAACAGGCAGGGAAACAAGCAGTAGAGTAAAAGGCTGGGCCTGAGATCAAACACTTTGGTCAAATACTTTTCCAATGCCTTTATCATCCATCCCCACTTGATTCCACACATGGACCCTGAGTCACCCCTCACCTGTGCAGTGGAGAAAAGAATCACACAGTCTAGCCTCTCGTCTGAGAGGTGTGGAAGATTCTCCAATGTCCACTGTGTGTGGAAGAGGCCAAAGAAGAGCCTGGGTCTGGTCTCTGGGACCCCTCGCTACTCCAGAGACCTTTCTCATGGGGCTGCCAGCTTTCTTTATTCATTAAAGTACACTTTTTTTTCCCATTAAAAAGTGAAGTGTGGGGCTTCCCTGGTGGCGCAGTGGTTGAGAGTCCGCCTGCTGATGCAGGGGACCCGGGTTTGTGCCCCGGTCCTGGAAGATCCCACATGCCGCAGAGCGGCTGGGCCCGTGAGCCATGGCCGCTGAGCCTGCGCGTCCGGAGCCTGTGCTCCACAACGGGAGGGGCCACAACAGTGAGAGGCCCGCGTACCGCAAAAAAAAAAAGTGAAATGTGACAATATGATGTGTACTCAGTATTAAAAATACAGAGGGAGAGTGGAGGAAGAGGAAAATCCACCCATGACAAGTATAACATTTTGATGTATTTTCTTGCCAGATTTCCTATACTTGGAGGTTTTTATTTTTTACATAGATATGGTCATATGTCACAGAACTTTATAGCCTGCTTTTTTCCACTTAACCCATGGAAATGCTTCTGCCATACTATTGTTCAAAATGCCACACAGGGCTTCCCTGGTGGCGCAGTGGTTGAGAGTCTGCCTGCTGATGCAGGGGACGCGGGTTCGTGCCCCGGTCCAGGAAGATCCCACATGCCGCGGAGCGACTGGGCCCGTGAGCCATGGCCGCTGAGCCTGCGCGTCCGGAGCCTGTACTCCGCAACGGGAGAGGCCGCAACAGTGAGAGGCCCGCATACCGCAAAAAAAAAAAAAAAAAAAAAAATGCCACACAGCTTTCTCATTTCCTCTGTAATGTATCATTGAGTAGATGGGTCATTTGCTTCAATCTCTTATTTTTGGATTTGCGATTATTACCTCAATTTAAATACTACTTCAGTGGACATCTTTATTCATAAAGTCCTTTTCGTATTTAGGATAATCAGTTAGACCAGATTTCCAGAAGTGTAATTATAGGGTCTAAATACACTTGAAGCTCTGAAAACGTTGCCAAATTGCTTTCTAGAAGGCTTTGTCATACTCCTCCAGTGGAGTGCGTGTCCTTGCCGTGGCACCTTCGCCCGGCTGGAAGCAGTTTGGATGGTTCACTGGCTGAGGACCACGGCCTGTTAAGCCTGACACATTCATAATTTCTGGTTGGGGACAAATGGCTGGGAGAGGATGGGATGTCGAGGAGTTGGGTCCTGCCGTGGGCCAGGTACTTCACAGTCGGTATTCCACTCAAACCTTGAAAACGAGCCCCCATTTCTCAGAGGAGGAAATGAAGGCTGACCGGGAGAAGTAAAACTGTCCAATATTGCAGTACCCTGCTGCCTCTCGTGAGGACTAGCCAGGCATCTCCCTGGGACCTGAGGATGACAGGCCAGTGTGATATGACGGTACAGGCGACCGGCAATGGTGGGGAGGACGCAGGGCTGGGGGGCGGGGCATACCTGTCAGGCTGCAGCGAGCTTACTGAGCCTTGAAGCCAGTGGGGGGATTTCACACACACTGAGTAAGACTATCTGATTAAGTCATTCAGGATGAGAGTGGGCACTTGGAAACTCTGATGAGACCATGGGTCGCCACGGAGCATTGCTGCCCTGGGTGGCCCGCCTGCCCAGTATTAGGGCTATACTTAGCTCTAATCAGGCTCAGACTGGGAAAGTTGGGCTGGGCAGGGTGGGGGCTGGCCCAGGGCTAATCTCTGCGGGTTCTTGTATTCTAAGCCTCCATTAGAACAGGTCCCTGAAAGGCTGGTCCCTGGTCTCGTTCTGAGGCCTGGCACCAAGGCCATTCCCAAATAATAGCTAATAACAGTACAGCCAGGCACTGTTGTAAGTTTTCCATGTATTAGTTCATTTGGTCCTTGTAGTAACCTGTGATGTGGTACAGGTGACAAGACCAAAGAACCAGAGAACTCAAATTTGCCCACAGTCCAGTGGCAGAGACTGTGGACTGGACCACAGTTCTGGCTGCAGCCTCCTTCCTAAGCACGGCAGTGTCCTGCAGCCTGGGGCCCAGCGGGTGGCTCAGAGACCAACACTACCCCTGCCTGTGGGACTCTGGCCCCTCTGTGACCTGGGTGGGTAGCCTGGTGCAGGTTCTCAGAGGCCTGAGCCTCACTTTTCTTGTCTCTGCAATGGGGTAAGAGGGTTGCTGTGAACTTCCAGTGCAGCATGATTGGTCACAGAGGGGGAGGGGGTGAGGGAACTCGGGCTGCCAAGGCTGCGGGGACAGAACGCTTGGGTCCTGGGGCATCTTCCTCCTAGCAGTGCGGGGAAGCCAGGACAGAGGGGTGGGGTTTGTGCTCAGATTTGTAGCTGGGGTCAGCGTGCCTGGGTTTCCAGCTGGAGTCTGCCCCTCCAGTGACGTGACTTGGGACGTGGTGCTTAAGCCGCACCACAGTTTATCTGAAAAGGGGGATAACGTGTCCATGGCGTGGTGGTTGTAGTGAGGCTGGATTCGTTCCATAGAGAGCACTTAAAACCCAGCTCCCCCGGCTCCCAGCACAGCACGGCTCCAGAGTTCATCGGGGTTGGGTGCTGGTACCTAGTGGGGGCGCTGGAGCTTGGAGGTGCCCCATGCCCACTGACCCACGTCCACTCTCCCTGCCTTCTGTCTTTCAGGTTGATCCTCGGGACCCACAGTCTCATCATGTCTCGCACAGAGGACGGCAGAGGGTACAGGCGGTGGCTTGGCCGGTTGGCGATCTCCCAACAGCTGGATCTCCAGCAATGTGAAGCTTTTGTTTGGGTTTTCCCCCTCCTTTTAGTTTTGCTTAATTTTTTTTATTTTTTATTTTTTTGTCTTCCTACCCCCCCTTTTTTAAAAATTTAAACGATTAAGACTTCAGAAGAACAGGAAGCTATGCTGTGGACAGGCATCAATTTCCTTAAAGAAACTCAGTATGGACAAAGCATATGTATAAATTTCATTTTTAATTTTTATAAGGGGTTAGGGAGCTATTTTGTTTTTGTCCTTTATTTTTCCTGTCTCCTTTCTTTTACCCATCTCTTAGTTCTGCTTATAACACCTCACTTCCCCAGAGAAGGCCTGCCCCTCCATGGAGAATTTGGGGATTTCTCCTGGAATGGGGGACATGAAGCCAGAAGGAGGCCTCTGTGCTGCCTCCCCACCAGGTGCAGGAACTGCTGGACTCCCTGGTGGCCTGCTCCTGGCCGGCCCTTGGGCCTTGGAGATGATCAGAGGCCAAGAAGGGAGGACCAGGGCTTGGCCAGGAGAGCTCGAGAAAGAAGATCTGTATTTTGGGTTTGTCCTCTTTAAGCAGTTGGAAGCCCAGGGCCACACCAGAACTTACAGAGGGAATCCATTCCCTCTACTGCCCTTTAAAACCAGGAGTTCTGAGGGGGGAAGGGACAGAGGGTGATCATCTCGTACTTCCTGGCGTTTGAACGGCCAGCCCACCCCAGCTCTACAAGCCTACCTTTCTGTTAGCGATCTTCCTCCCAGAGGATGATTCCCAGAGAAAACTGTGCCAAACCTCTGCCTGGGACACAGCTGGGTCTTCGGCGGGCATCTGTCACTCCTGTGAGCTCAGCACCCATCACCTCCTGCCTCCTGCATCGTCGTCTTCCCAGATGCACCCGCCAGATGTCCAGGTCGTCAGACACCGCCTGAGTCCCCAAGACCCAGTTGTGACCATTGCCATAGGAACAGGGTGTCCTGAACCGGCTGCCACTGTCATCTCCTCACAGTGAGGGGTGTGCCCTGTGTGCCGGCCCCATGGTGTCACATACGGTGACAGTGCCGAGCATCATCTCCCTCACTGCAGGGACTTACTGTTAGGGGCTACCCTCAGTATAAATGTCTGATGGGAAAGGATGGACCTGGCTGATGGGGTGGACCACGGCCATTAGGTGCCTGTGGGCTTGTTGGCTGTGACCCCGTGACCCCACCTCCAGTGTCTGTCTGTAGCCTTTCTTCTGTTCTCCAACGACTCTTGCAACCTCCCTACTCCTGGGCTTCTGAAGCGGGGTGTCCTCTCCCCTTGCCAGGAGAAGGAGAGCTGTCCCTGTTGCCCCTCACCTGGCTTCTCACCCCATTACAGCAAAGCAAGGAAGGGAAAAGGAATTCTTTTGTGTTTAGTTGTTTTTGTTTGTTTTCTCTAAACCAGCATAGGATGGATAGGGGAGATGTTGGAGGGCATTTAAGTTGGTATGTGACCAAGGAGGGCTTCCCCCCAGAGCCGCAGCCCTTCGGCCCTGGGAGTTTAGGAGAGACCAGCACAGCATCAGCCCGGACTTGCAAACTCAGCAATATGTTTGCTCACATTCTTTCCGCCTTTTCTCAAGTCCTCTTCCTCCTCCTGGGCAGATGGCTAGCTGTGCTTAGCAGGATCCAGCAGGGCAGCAGGAGGTGACCAGGCCCTTCCCTCCTCTCCCTCAGCCGGAATTCTTTGTCATCACCTGTCTCTTGTCTCTTCCCTCTGACTTCTCAGACAACCTAGAGTCTACTCTGAGCTGCAGCTGGGAGAGCACATCCCCTAACTGCAGTGTGCACCCCTTCTCTGCCCCACCTCCCCGCCTTCCCTCTGGGGCAGCTGTCTGTCTGTCCATGAGCACGTGGGAAAAACAGTCCCCGGACTCGGCACGCTCACCTGTCCCTGGCCGCAGCCCACACTCTGAAGTCCTAGTGAGGGTTCAAGCCTAACAGGTTACTTACCTTTTGCTTATCCTTCCCTTCTGCCCTCCCCAGGTCTCTTAGCTCTGACTAAGGTCTTGGAGCTGTAGGTCACAGGTGGCCATACCTTTCGGGTGAGGTGGGCAGCCTCCACGTACCCTTGTCTTGCAGGACTCCCAGCCCGTCCTTGCTTGGTGGCAGGACCTCCTTCCCTAGCTCCTGAGGCCCACCTTGTTAGCCCCAAGTGCCTGTCTCTCTTCTCCCTCCCCTGTTCTCCACTTCATCCACCTTGGACACCCAGCACCCGGGTGGAAGTCAGCCCGAAGTCAAGGCTGGCTCTGCCCAGTCGGCAGACTAGCCCCGGTTAGGCCCAGGTAGCCGTCCTCTCCCTTAGCCACTGTTCACCTCTTCCCACTGGAGTCAGCCTCGTCGTCTCTTCCTGCCTTTCACCTGGGTCTCAGGCCTGGCAACCGCCCTGGGGAGCATCATCTCAGCGCCACCAATTTGTTAGTCCTGTCCAAGTTCTAGGAGTTTCCAACCCTTAAAATAGCAGTCAGTTATTCTTGTCTCCTGGGATCTGTGAAAAGGATAGCCTTTGGAGGGAGGATCTGGGCCTCAGCCCTATGGATCTGAGCTCCGTTCCCCCTCAGTGAGAAGAATCAGCAAGACAGATCATAGTGCCTTATTCCATTGCCCTCCCCGCCCGGCCGCCTGGCTCAGTTGGCAGGACAAGGCTTCTTTCTCCCTCTCGGTGTTCATCTGCCACTCAAACTCTCACCCCCCGCCCACAGATAGCCTCGTGGGAGGATGGACGCCCCGGTCTTTGCCCCATCCCTTCCTAAGAGCTGCAGCCAGGCACGTGACCCCCAGCCACCACAGGGCGCTCACTAGCAGCTTCTGCTGAGGACAGGGCTGTGCTGCAGACAGGTGCACTCTCGGCCACCTCCTCCCCAGCACGTCCCGCCTCTTACCTCCGGCCCGGAGGATGCAGTCTCTTCCCTGGAGACCAGCTCCATCTGACCCCCTCCTGGGCCCCAGGACTAAGGTCGCAGGCCTTAGCACCCTCTCATCCCAGAGGCACTGGGACAAGAGAATGGAATTCTTTCCTCTCACCCACATGTGGTTCGTGCCCCCATGGCTGCCTTTCTGAGGGAGTGTATTAAATGTTTACTTAAGAAATACCATGTTTACAGCTGGAGGAGAAACGTGCCCCATGCTGGGTGGAGATTTGACTCTCTGGACGGCGCCTGGCTCCTTTATGGCACTGCCAGTGGTGACCCCAGAGCGAATGAAGGCAGGGGACCGGGGCACAGGCCCTGCACCCCCTCTGCCCCCGACCCTGCGGTGCTAAGACCACTCACCACCTTCCTCACAGCCTCATTCCCCGCCCCTCATTCTCTTCCTCCGGGATCTCGCTCCTTAACTTAGGCGTCTCCTAGAAAACCAGTGTTTGGAGCAATAAGATAATTTTTTTTTGCTTGAGTCTTTTTCTAAGAAAAGGAAAAGAGCGGGCATTGTGGGAATCTTCTTTCTTTTCCTGCTGTTGGCTGCTCACCTTCTTAGAAGACAGATCTTACTTGGGTGGATGTCTGGGTTTCAGCCTTAGGAAGCTTGGAGAGGTAGGAGTCGGGCCTCCACCCCTAACTCTTGGCTCCGCCGCCCGGGCTCCCAGCCCTACCCACCAAGTGCACCACCCACCTTTGCTCCTCGTGTGCCGCTCCCTCCCTGCCCGTCTTGGGGGCACTGGTGGCTCTGCCTCCAAGTGGGGCTCGGGTTCTTGCTCCTTCCCTGTCCTGGGCCTGTCTGGGGGCCCAGCTGCTGCAGTCTCATAGGACCTGGCAACCTGAGAAGAGCTGAGCTTACAGCGCTCCGCTCTCCAGGCCCCTGGCTTGTGGCTGAGGCACAGCCTTCGGGACAGCGCGGACCGTCTCTGGTCCTGCCCTGCCAGGCTTAGATGGCCAGGGCTCCTGTCTGGAGGGATGCCCTGGGAGGCGGGGGAGCAGGATGTGCCGTGAGGTTGGCTGATGTCAGCATCCATAGCCGAGGGATGAGTCCACTGCCAGCAGCTCCAGGAGTCCTTAGACTGGGGGCAATGAGAAGGAGGCCCCCACGTCTTTTTCCCTGAGAGGCCGCAGGAGGAAGGGAGTTCCTTCAGGGACATTTGAAAGAAATCGTTTTGTGTGCCAGGCGCCTCTTCCATCAACAGGAGAATGTTGCTGCAATGGTTCATATTCGCGTGGGGCCGACTTGGGTGTGAGGGAGGGTTTAACCCAGGCACAAGGTTAGTTTCAAAGACTAGTTAATAAATCTATTTCCTTTATTTTCTTTTTTTGCACAGAAGCTGGTAATCTAGGACCTACGTGTGAACAACTTTATATATGAATATTTTTTGTACTTGGTTTACTTGGGTTGGTATGATACATTATATTTAAGTTCCTTGAACACTGTGGATCCCCCTAATGTGTATGAATGACTGAGGCTTTGTAAATTAAGGGACGTTTGTGTGAATAAAGTTATTTGACGGGGTCAAAGAAGCCATATGTGATTTGAAAAGAAGTGCTTTGTGGTTTTGTCGCCTCCTGTTTGGAGGAGCTTGTTTGGGTCCTGGTTGCGTGAGCGGCAGGAGAAGAGGACACTCGGCTGCTTGATGAGAAGACGCCTGGTGGCCTTGGGTCATCCTCCCCATCCACACCTGGGACAGGAAGCCACACCAGGCCTGGTCTGCTCTCCCCAGGGGCCCAGGGCCCAGCCAGCATTGCCAGCCCCCCAGACATCCAAAGGCCCTTCCAAGCCCCAGCTCTGTGCTTCTGCAAGTTCTGCCCTCAGGGATTTTTAATGTAGAGATGAGTCTCCCAACCGTGACAGCAAGGGGAAGGGGACATTTTTGGAAAGCTCAGCTAGGAGCCAGGCTCTCAAAGGAGCTGGACGAAACAGCTCTGTAGGTGAGGGGGTAGCACTCGTGTCCGTGGACCAGTGATTGGCCGGGGGGTGGGGGAGGGGCGCGGGGCAGAGCACATAGCCCATCTATCTCCCTCCGCCTGGCCAGCAGAAACCACATTCCATACGGAGTGAGGACTGGCTTTTATTAAAAGTCAGGCACTTCTGTTACCTTCGCTGGCCTGTGTGGTAGGTGTGTGTGCCCCTTCGCTGAGGAGAAAACTAAAGCCCAGAGAAATCCAGACTGTTGAGTGCTTGGTGCACCAGGAAAAGCCACATGCCACGTGCCGGCTGGGACAGGCGGTTCAGCCTGGCTGCATGTCCCTTTCCTCGTGTACCCGTGTACAGTGGTGGTGGGTGATAACTACCTTCAGAGCAGCTGAGGGCTCATAAAAACCTAGTATTGGGCCCAGCACTTAGTAGGCTCTCAACAAATGGTTCCATAGTTGCTTTTCCCAAAGAGACAGGTTTGGGATTCTCCCGGAGGCTGCTGAACTCCAGACCCTGACTCCTGGCACTGCACCGCCTCAGTAAAGCTTAAAAGTCTGGAAAGGGTTGGTGTTTGACGTGGGACCCACCACCTGGGCTCTTCCGGAGGAGACTTGGTGAGCCCAGGAATAACAGAGCTGCAGGAGGACAGAGTCAGGACTTTGGAATGTAGGTTTAGAGGAGAAGATAAGACGGGGCTCCCTGCCTAATCTGAAAGTGAACAGGCTGCATTCCAGGCCCGGGCTTTGGTGTCCAGTGGCTGCTGGGGATGAAGCTTCTGGCAAAGGATACTTCTGTGCTTAGCCTGGGCAGTAGCCTGGAGCCAGGAGAACAACCCACAAGTACGTTTTTTTTTTCTAATAACTGCTGAGGTAATTCACCCTTTTGAAGTGTACACGACAGCGGTTTTTAGCATATTCAGAGTTGTGCAACCATCACCACTGTCTAATTCCAGAACATTTTTATCGCCTCAAAAAAGAAACCCATGCCTATTCGCAGTCATCCCCTCCCAATCATCCCCTCCCAAGCACGCTCCTCCCACCCCCCAGCCGTAGGCAACCAGTAATCTGCCTTTTGTGTCTATGGATTTGCCTGTTCTGGACATTCCATAGAAATGGCATCACACAGTGTGTGGCCTCTTGTGTCTGGCCTCTTTCACTTCATAATGTTTACAAGGCTCATCCACGTCCTTAGCACATACCAGTGCATCGTTCCTTTTCATTGCTGAATAGTATCCCATTGCATGGAAATACCACATTTTATGTATCCACTCACCAGTTGATAGACATTTGGATTTTTTCCATTTTTTTGGCTGTTACAAATAATGCTAATATGAAGATTCACATACAGGTTTTTACGTGGACCTGTGTTTTTAATGGTCTTCAGCACATACATACTTGGCAGTAGACTGACTACATCATATGGTAAAGAAGCATAATTTCTGAGAACCTGCCAAATCGTTTTCCAAGGAGGGTGCACCGTTTTACATTCCCACCAGCCACGTGCTAGGGTTTCACTTTCTCCACATCCTTGCCCACACTTGTTACTGTCTTTTGTGGTCGTCCTAGTGGGTGTTACAGATGTCTTCACCACTATACTGCTAATGGCGGGTAAGGGAGAATAGTAGATAGCTACTTTAGATTCAGATCCAGTCATTGCTCCAGCAGGCGTGGGGTGCAGAGAACGTTCTGAACGTGCGTTCAGAGAACGCACGCTATCTCTGCTGTTTTCTTGGCTCCTTGACCTTGAGGCAGATCGCCTTTCTGACTTGATTTTCTCATCTGCAAAATAGTAAATATCCCCTTCATATGATGGTTGGCAAGACTGAAGGTTTTCATGCCACATACGTGGTGGGTACTCGAGAGCATTTCCTTCTCTCCCCATGCCTTGGGCACTGTGGGGTTAGTTAGGGCCGGGATCAGAAATGGAGGGGCTTTGAGGGGCTCACTGTGTGCCGGGTTTGGGCACGGTGATGAGGAACTTGGGACACATCACTGTGACATGGGGTCTCTCGAGGCTCTGCCGAGGAGAGAGTGCGTCACCCAGGCCCTGGAGGGAGGGATCTGGAGAGCTCTTCTCCCATGGAAGGAGAGGTCACACATCCGGGCCCTCACTGCCTGTCCCCGCCCACCCTGCTCCCACAAGTCCCTCTGACTCCAGCCTCTGGCTCAGTCATTGGTTAGATAGCTGCTCCCAGCCACCTACTCGGTGCTTGTGAACCAGGTAGGCCCTGCGGGCCAGGAGCTCCAGATCCAGAGGAGGAAGGACTCGGAGAAGACAGGTGCACCATGGTGTGCCCGGCCTGAGACAGAGGGAAGTTCCCCGGCTGTGGAGCGAGCGTGGTGGGAACGTGCTGGACGAGGTGAGGCCAGAGCCTTGATCCAACCTGCGCTTGCTCCAACCTGCTGTCTGACCCGGGCCCCCAGCCCTCTCCAGGCTGTGCTGCGGCCCCCAGCCTGCAGTGCCCTGACAGACTGCAGTGGGCACAGCACCCCAGCCTTTGTTAGTCTTTCGACTTGGAGAGTTGCAGCATCTTCCCGCCTCCCAGGAGGTCTTTGCCTCATCGTATCCCCCCTGAGGACCCAAAGGAGGGCCTGTGGCATTGAGACCCACCCCTCAATCCAGCCTCCACACAGATTTCCTTTTAAATCATCAGAACAGGTCATGGCCCAAACCCGCTGAGGCTCCACTGCACTTAGGAGATCACCCAGACCCTCTCCTTGGCCTATAGGCCCTTCTCCATCTTCCTCCTCTAACTCCCCAGACCCTCTTGCTACTAGTGCCCCTCAGGCTCTACTCTCTAGCCATCTCAGCCTTACTGCTGTCCTTTAAGCACACGCAGGACATTTCCATCGCAGGGCCTTTGCACTTGCTGTTCCTGCTGCCTGGAAGGCATTACTTCATTGCTTCATTTAGGTCTCTGCTCATGCACTTGAGAGAGCTCTCCTGGCCCCCTTATTTAAAGAAACACCTCATCATCATCTCTATCTCTTTAACATGCTTTCTTTTTCCTTAGGGCAGTTACCACTAGCAGAAAGTTTTATGTTACGTACATGTATATAATACATACACAAGCATGTCTGTGAATGTATATAAATAATCTCCACATCCTTAAACAGTGCCCGATATGGCCCATAGTAGGCGTTCACTACATGTTTACATAGTACATGGATGGGAGCACATCGTATCTGCAGGAACATGGCCCTGTGGAAGGAACTTGCTCAGGGGCCTGCAGGGCAGGAGCAGCCCGATCACATGAGCCCCGGGCTCCTGAGCCTGTTCCACCCTCTTGGCCTGGCCTGCAACTCTTCTCCGTTCCTGAGGTTTAGTCACAGTCCATTTCATTCCTGCCAACCCTGAGAAGTGGAATGAAACCACCTACTTGAGAAGGAATCACCAGATGTGGATGATGATACTACTGGGCTTTAATTTCTTTCATCTGGAACAGGGATCCGCCAACTTTTTCTGTCAAGGGCCAAAAAGTAAGCACTTTAGCTCTCAGAACCTAATTCCCGGGGCTTCGCGGGCCCCGGGCCCCTGTTGCCGCCGCCCAGCTCCGCCGTTTTCCCACACGAGCAGCCACGCACAGTATGCAAGCAGGTGAGTGTGGCTGTGAGACCATCAGACTTTAGTTGTGGACACTGAAGTTTGGATCTCATATGACTGGCACCACAGTATCACAAAATATTATTTTTCGTCAACCGTTTCAAAATGTAAAAGCCACACATCCAGAGCAGTCTACAGCTGGGCCTGTGGTAGACAGCATGGCCCGGAACTGATGGGTCCAGCTCAGGGATGTGGCCCTGGGTCATGTGTCACGTCCACAGGGGTGAATAAGAGGTCATGTAGGGTGATGGGGGAGAAACAGGCCCAGAGGCTCTGCTTCATCTCTAGCTGGTCTTTCGGCCGCAGCTCTGGGTGTGGAGGAGGGAAGGACAACGCAGGGAGATGGACATCACCCACCACCTGACATATGTTCATAAATTTAGAAGCAGAAAAGTATGAAAAAACAATTGGAACAGGAATCAAGAAGCCTGAATCCAGATCCAGCACTGCCTCCAACCAGCCGCGGGTTGTGGCAAGGTCTCTCGTCTCTGGGTCGGATGGTGGGCTCAGGGCCAGACAGAGGCTGGGATTACCGCTTTATGTTGACAGCCCTGTGACCATGACCTGTGACTCTCTGAGCCTGTTTCCTCACCTGTGAGATGGCAGTAATACCATTACCCCACTTCGTGGATTCTTCTGAGTATTAATGATAGTGCATGTATATTCCACGGCATTGGGCCTCACAGGCAGTAAACTAGCCATAAATGATATTGATTATCCTTTTTACAGAGGAAAGACATCCTTTAAGGTGCTCCTCACAAAAAGGGTGGGAGGCTCAGGGTTCAAATACTGTTAAGGAAAGCTCCCCTCCATGTCCCAACGTACAGTAAAGGTTATGAGAGGTTCTATTTCTCAAGCTTCTTGGATCATCAGTGCTTCCACATTGAAGGCCTATTAACATCTCCTGACACTAGTGTTCTGGGAAAATGCTTGGAGGCCCACTTTGAGAGATGCTAAACAGATCATCTTTGCGGCTCTCGGATCCTAATTCCCTGTCAGGGGACTTCAGCCGTCCATCATGTTTCACATGGGGCTGGAATCACTTCCCTCTGGCAAAAGCCTCCAATAATTGCTTCTGTTGGGTCAACTGGTTCCTTGAGGGCAGATCAAAATATGAGGAATTTAATAACCGTGGTCTGGGTCCCCTGCCAAAGTGCTGTAGGGCCCCAGCTCAGACAACTCGAATGTGGTGAGAACACAGAGAGCAGTTCCCCCAGCCAGCAGACCAAGGCCACTGCCAAAGCCCTCGCATTCCTGGTTCCCACGCTGGCAGAGCCCAGCCGCTGTCTGCTGGGAGGCTCCTGTAGTTAGTGGGGCCGCACACACGCCCCGCCGTGAGACTGCCTGGTTCACACCAACTGGCTCTACCTCTTTAAGGACTCAGTTTCCTCAGATGTAAAATGGAGATAATAACGGCACCTGTGGCTGTGGGGATTTGGTATGGCTGCCTAAACAGGAGACACAAAAGGGAAGTTAGTTTCTCTCTCACATACAAGAAGTGTGAGGTGGCAATCCAGGGCTCTGGTGCTGATTACATGGAGTCATCAGGGGTCTCCTTCTGGCTTCCTGCTCCAACATCTTCAGCAAGTGGCTTCCACCTTTAAGGTTGCCTCCCGGTCCAGGAAGCCGGCTGGAGTTTCAGGCATTTTCTCCTTATCCCAGGTGATAGCAAAGAGGGAGGGAGGGAGGAAGAGAGCTTGCCTCTCCTTTTATGGAGACTTCGCTGAAGTCCCACACCACTCTTCCACTTACCTCTCACTGGCTAGACCTTAGCACTAGGTCACATCTGCTGCCAAGGAGGCTGGGACACAGGGGGGCAGTGGATCTGTCACTAAGGTTGAGGGGAGACTGGGTATTGGGTAGGCAAGTTGCGAGTGTGCCTATGGCTCCTTCTAATAAAGGTGAGGTACTACCATTATTAATAACAGCGCTACAAACCTGGGCTCAAAAAGGAAGGAAATAACCAAATTAGCCAGAAGAGATCCAGGGCGCCTTATTCAGAGCTGGGACAGTGGCCACCTGTGTGGTGCGAGCAGGGGAAACACCCGATGCTGGGTATTTAGTTAATACATATGTATCGAGTGCCTCTATATGTCAGCACTCTTCTAGGGCTGAGGATAGAGAAGAGATGGGTGAAGAGGCAGTATTTTGTGGCAATTAAGAGAGTGGGATCTGAACTACAGTGTCTGGTCAGAGTCCCAGGTCTGCCACTTCCTGTGTGATCCTTGGCAACTTATTTAACCTCTCTGGGCTTCGTTGTCTTCACCTCTAAGTTGGAGAAGATGATAAACACCATCACAAGATTATTCTGAGAGTTCAATGAACTAATACAAAGTGTTTTGAACACTGAATAGAAGCACTGTGATCTCTTCAATGGACTCATGGAGCTCCTTGACACCTACTTCGCTTTCTTCCTGCCGCCTTGAGCATTCACTGAGCACCCACTGTGCTGGGCGCTGCAGATTCATAGATGAAATACATCTAGACCTGATTCCCTCATCACAGGGATGTTCCTGTGCCCCCAACTGTGCACCAAGCTGACAGTCCTGAAGGCGGCTAGGCAGAGGTGGGTGGTCAGGCGAGGGGCACACAGAGGACATATCCTGAGAACTTTGGTCCAGGCAAGGTGGATCTAAGGGGCTAAGAGACTTGGGGCTGGTCCCAGTCTCTGGTGGGATGCAGCCTGTCCATGTCTGTGTCCCATAGTTCTGGAAAGGCAGCCAGGCCTGTGGACAGGACCCTGGGGGCCGAGGTCACCCAATTCCAGCACAGAAAAGCCGTCCTTTGTTTTCTCAAGTCATCAGATGGACAGTAATCTGGGAACAAAAGATGGTCAGCCGTGGATGCCTGCGGAGCTGAGCCAGTTGCCTTCACCTCAGAGGCCAGCCAGTTCTCTGTTCTCAGGGCCCCAGACTCACTTCCCAGGGCAGTTTCTTTGACACTTTCTCTCTGCCCCACCCTTTCTTCAGACCCTCACATACCCTCCCCAGCCAGCTTTGGAGGGTGGTTAAAACAATGAGCTCTGCCCACCTATGTCAGGCTTTAATTATTGCCTCTCAGTTCTAAATGCTCCTTCAGTGTGTGCTGTATGATTAGCAACAGAATTCCTTTATGCATTTCTTCTTTAAAGTGAACATGAATCTAAACTCTCAGTAGGAGACTCTGGAAGGACATGGCAGAAGGAAAAGGCTTCCTGCAATTTCCAGCTCGGGGCGGGAGGTCTGCGGTAGATTCCACCCCCAGCCATGGGCAACAGAATGCGATCCGTCTGCAACTTCGCAGCCTTGGCCCAGTGATAACCTTTCCAGAGCCCTCTTGAAACCGCAGCCCCTTCGTGGCCTGCATGCAGTTGCCTATGGCCTGGAGCGTCTCACAGACCCAGTAGTGTCCCCTCCGCAAACCTGCGTGTGGTCCAGTTAGCCTGAAGTCCACCTGCCCCGCACATGCCTGTTCTCCCAGTGTCCGAGACACTGTTGGCTAAAGGCCTTCTGTGCCCACATGTATACACTGGAGGGTTGCCTATTGCTTGCTCAGGAATTCCAGACCAGCTCCAGCCTGGCTAAATCATCAAATTTCTCTGCTATCTGGCGGCTGAACTACACCTTTTCCAACAAGGTCTAAACCCCTTCCAAGTTTGTCCTTCCTTGGGCGTTTATGAAAAAACTACCACTAACATCATACTTAATGGTAAAAGACTGAATGCTTTCCCCCTAAGATCAGAACAAGAAGGGATGTCCACTCTTACAATTCAACACTATACTGGAGTTTCTAGCCAGTGCAAAGAGGCAAGAAGTAAAACTAAAGAAAGAAAAAGCATGAGATTAGAAAGAAGTAAAACTCTTGATTAGCACATGACATTTATATAGAAAATCCAATAGAATCTAAAAAAAAGCTGCTAGAATTAATTGAGTTTAGCAAGGTTCCAGGATACAAGATCAATATACAACAATCAATTGTATTTCCCTATGCCAGCAATGAAAAATCGGGAATTGAATTAGAAAAAATAATGCCATTTACAATATCATCAAAAAATATGAACTACTTAGGGATAAAACATATGAAAGACTTTTACAGTGAAAACTATAAAACACTGCTGAGAGAAATTAAAGAAAACCTACAAATGGAGAGATATAAAAAGTCGATTCTCATTTGTAGATTCCGCATTCGCGAATTCACTTACTCCCTAAAGTTCATTTGAGACCCCAAGTCAGTCATGGCAGTGCTGCCACAGATTCACAGGCTACCCAGGGCAGCACAACGCGCATGTTCCCAGCTGAGGTCAATAAGGTGACACTCTTGTCTTCTTTTTTTTTTTTTAAATAAATTTATTTATTTATTGGCTGTGTTGTGTCTTCGTTGCTGCACGGGCTTTCTCTAGTTGCGGCAAGTGGGGGCTACTCTTCGTTGTGGTGCGAGGGCTTCTCCTTGCGGTGGCTTCTCTTGTTGCAGAGTACAGGCTCTAGGCGCACGGGCTTCAGTAGTTGCAGCGCATGGGCTCTAGAGTGCAGGCTCAGTAGTTGTGGCGCACAGGTATAGTAGCTCCGCGGCATGTGGGATCTTCCCGGACCAGGGCTCGAACCTGTGTCCCCTGCACTGGCGGGCAGATTCTTAACCACTGCGCCACCAGGGAGGTCCCCGACTCTCTGTCTTCTTATTTCAGACTCTTAGTAAGTGTCCTTTTCCTGGTCTATTTGGCACTATGTTTTTCACAATTGTCCTTTTTGTCGGTGATTTTAAAATGACCCCCAAGCATAGTGCTGAAGTGCTCTCTGGTGCTCTTTTGTGCAAGAAGTCTGGGAGGTGCCTTAACAAAAACTCCTGTGTTAGATAAACTTTGTTCAGGCCTGAGTTATAATGCTGTTGCCTGTGAATTCAATGTTAATAAATCAGCAGTAGATATGACAAAAGATACCTTTAAACAGAAACACACATAAAACAAGTTTACTTACTGATCAGTTGACAAAACTGTGATTAGAGGTTCACAGGAAACTAACCCTGTATTTTCCCTAGGAGCGATGGCTCAGTATTCACCAATTCGGTGTTCATGGTGATTGTATAGACAATAGCTACTGGGAATAAAGAGACTCAGCTGTATTTGTTCATGGGTCAGAGAACTCAATATTAAGATGGTAATTTTCCCCAAATTGATTTATAGATTCAATGCAATTCCAATCAAAATCTCAGCAGGATTTTCTGTAGAAATGGATACGCTGATTTTAAAGTTCATATGGAAATATAAAGGACCTAAAATGGTCAAAACAGATTTTAAAAAGAACTAAGTTAGAAGGCTAACATTATCTGATTTCAAGAATTATTATGAAGCTACAGTAATCAGAACAGTATGGTATTGGCATAAAGAGAGATGTGTATATCAATATAACAGAATAGAGTCCAAAAATAGACCCACATGTATTTGGCCAACTGATTTTTGACAAAGTTATGAAGGCAATTCCATGGAAAAAGAATAGCATTTTTAACAAATGGTACTGGAACAACTGGATAAACATTTTTTTTAAATTCAATTTTTGCCTCAAACAGTGTACAAAATTTAACTCAAAGTGGACCACAGAGGGACTTCCCTGGTGGTCCAGTGGTTAAGAATCCACACTTCCACTGCAGGGGGCACGGGTTCAATCCCTGGTCGAGGAACTATGATCCCACATGCCATGCAGTGCGACCAAAAAAAAGAAAGAAATGGATCATAGACTTAAGTGTAAAATGTGAAACAATAAAACTTCTGGAAGAAAACATAGGAAAATCTTTGTGTTAGCTAGGCAAGTAGCTCTTAAATATGCCACCAATAGCACAATCCATAAAAGAACAAATGAATGGTTTGAACTACATCAAAATATAAAACTTCTGCACTTCGTCACTTAAGAGAATGAGAAGACAAGACACAGACTGGGAAAAAAACTTTACAAAGCATATATTTAATAAAAAAGACTTGTATCTGGAATATTTAAAGAACTCTCAAAACTGAACAATAAGAAAACCAACAATCCAATAAAAATTTGACAAGAGATTTGAAAAGACATGTAACAAGAGAAAATAAACAAATGGCAAATAGTACGTGAAAAGATGCTCAAGATCACTTGTCATTAATTTAAAAATTAAATTAAACCCCAATGAGATAATCACTACACACCTAATGTAATGGCTAAAATTTAAAAAACTGACCATGGCAATCTTGGTAGGTATGTGGAGGAACGGGAACTCCTATACACTGCTGGAAGGAATGGAAAATGGTATCACCTCACTGAAAACACTTTGATAGTTTCTTAAAACTTAAACGTATAACTCCCATATGATCAAGCTATTCTACTCCTAGGCACTTACCCAAAAGAAAAATAAATAGGGACTTTCCTGGTGGCTCAGTGGTTAAGAATCCGCCTGCCAATGTAAGGGACAGGGGTTCGAACCCTGGTCTGGGAAGATCCCACATGCCACGGAACAAGTAAGCCCACGCACCACAACTACTGAGCCTGCACTCTAGACCATGCGAGCCACAACTACTAAAGCCCGCATGCCTAGAGCCCGTGCTCTGCAACAAGAGAAGCCACCACAGTGAGAAGCCCGTGCACCACAAAGAAGAGTGGCCCCCACTTGCCGCAACTAGAGAAAGCCCACATGCAGCAAAGAGGACACAACGCAGCCATAAATTAATTAATTAATTAATTAATTAAAATTTTAAAAAAGAGTAGTGGTACTGATATGTATTTATAAAAAGAAAAAATATATGTGTCCATACAAAGACTTACATGAATGCTCATAGAAGCTTTATTTTTAATAGTCACAAACTGGAAACAACCCAAATGTTCATCAACTTATCAACATACAGATAAGCAGATTGTGATATATCCATACAATGGAGTGCTACTCAGCAACAGAAAGGAATGAACTCAATACACACAATAACATGGATGAATCTCAAAGTACCATGCTGAGTGAAAGGAACTAGACTTAAAAGCAACCAGACATTAAAAAAAAAAAATACAAAAAAGTGATTCTGTATATACTGTCAACTGAAAAAAAATGCACAACCTGAAAGCTGAGAGTTATGTTGTATTCGGCGGACTTTCTGAGAACTTAAACCCAGGACACAGCATCTCAGATAATGCTGAGAAAACTGTTCCAAAGAGGCAAGGGGGGTAAGCCAGATATACAGAAGTTTTTACAGCAAAAGACCAGGTAGTCAGAACATCAAAGGATTACTGTTAATAAAAGAAATCCAGACATCTCAAGTTAAGGAATTTAGTGATTTTCTATGTATGGGAAGATGCAAGAGGCTGGGCTCGCTGAAATCATTCCTCCTGTGTTTTCTCACCTCAGGGTGCACGTGAGGGTGGCTGCAGTGGCTGACTGCTAGATGGGCTTGGCAGTCGGCAGCCCCCGTTTGTCTCTATCCTGAGTTCCCTCAGGGCTCACCGTCTGGGCAGCTGTAATGTGATGGCGTGATGGCTACAACATCTTTTGTTTACTGAAATGGCAGGCAATGTTTTAGTTCTCATATATAAAGCTCCAGAAAATGCAAACTAATCAATAGTAACTGAAAGCAGGTCAGCGGTTGCCTGGGGATGGTGAAGGGCTGGAGGGAGGACTATGAAATGAGGATGGGAACGCCACCAGGAGGTTTTTGGGAGTGATGGATGTGTTCACTATCTTGAATACGGACATGGTTTCCCGGATGTATTCACATAAACAATTATTAAGTTGCACACTTTAAATATGTCAACTATGCCTCAATAAAATTGTTATTTTAAAAAGTTGGGAGACATAAGAGTCAGCTTGAAGGGACCCCCACAGGTCAAACTTGGAACAATTTGAACATCAAAATGAACGATGATAATGGCTTTTTAATACGTTGAATAGTAATAATAATAAAAGAATCCATAAGTGTGTGGTAATCTTACCAAAAAAGGGAGGGGAGGGAGAGGAAAATTTTCTTTACAGAAGAATGTAGAAAGGGTAATAGAATTAGGAAAATTCCCATATTGCAGCCACCAATGCAATAATTGATTCAGGCAAGGTATCAATAGCTGCTCAAATCACTGTGTGAAAATTTGGGGAAAATTTGCACAGTATACTCACACAGTCTCAAATATCATCATTCATTAAACAGATGAATTGTTTACAAAAGGAAAGATTAAGTTTACAATGGAGAGATCTGCTGGAACCACTTTAATCAAATGATCACATTTAGCATCACTGATGACAGGACAAGCTTGCATGACTCCCTCCTTATATAATGCGCTGGGGAGGACACGACCTCATCTCTGTAGTGTTATTGCCCAAAATGTTCCACCCAAATCTAATCTAATCACGAGGAAACAATCAGATTCGCCCAAATGGAGGGACATTCAACATGACAACGGGGCTGTCTCTTTAAATCTGTCGATGTCATAAAAGGAAAAATAGGTGGTGTGGGTGGTGCAGTGTACACGGTTCATTCTAGGTCAGCCACTAAAGCAAGTGATGTTCCTAATCTTGATGGACTCTGAGATTGAAATAAAGTCCGAATAAAACAGCTATAAAGGACATTATCAAGACATTTGGGGAATTCAGAATATGGGCTATAAGATGATAGACTATATGCTGATTTTATTGCAACAATGTATTGTAACAATTTGAAACATATTGGTTATTTTGGTGTTTGGTGTTTTTGTTGTAGAGAGGAATGCCCTTGTTTCTGGGCGATACATGGGTACGTGCTGAAGTATGATAGCTCTACCTTTATACCTCCATACTCTCCCTCTCTCTCTCTCTCTCTCTCTCTCTCTCTCTCCCCCCTTCCCTCTCTCTCTCACTCTGTCCTTCCAGGGAGAGAGAGAAGGAAGGGAAGGAGGAAGAGAGGGAAGGATGGGAAGGGGAGAGAGAGAGAAAGAGGGAGTGCATTGTGACAAATACTAACAATTGGTGAGTCTAGCTGAAGGGTATATGGGTGTTCATTGCATGTCTCTTAACTTTTCTGTTGGTGCAAAGTTGGAGTTGGAGTTAAAAGTTGGAGGAGAACGGGTAGGGGTTGCTTGGCAAGTTTTCTTAGGGCTCAGACCTTTGCCCACCAGGCGGTACCCGGCGCTTCTTTCTCGTCTCAGCAGCCACAGCCCTGCCTGGCCTGTCCAGCCTGGGCCACTGGGGGCAGGGCTCTTGTCCCCTCCTGCCCAGTTCCTCTTGCTCCTGGAGCCCCTGGGGGAGCTCAGAATAAAGCGTGGGCAAATCTCGGGGGAGGGGGCAGGTGTGGAGAAGCAGCCCGGGGACTTCGGACGTCCCCTCCAGCCCCTGCCACAGCCTCAAGTGGTGAGAGGCCACCAGCTCTGCTCGTAGATAGGAAACTGTGTGCCTTCAGCCCGGCTCACCCTCAGAAACCCTGTGTGCCAACTCAAGTCCTACCGTGGCACACAGGCCCTGGGTCTGCCGCTGTCCCCTCCCTGCCCGTCTTCTCTCCTCCTGGCCTCACCCATGCTGCTCCAGCCCCACCAGCCTCTGTGCTGTTTTGAGGACACACATCAGGGCTGTGCCCCTCTCAGGGCTTTGTACTTGTTGCTCTCTGGAAATGCCCTCCCCACCCCTGTGCCAGCTCCCAGCGCCCTCTCTCCCCTCCTGTCATCCTCCTCCTTGCTGGCTTTGTCTTGTCTTTGTCCTGAGCGCATCTCACCATGTCACCTGCCATCCATCTGTTGTGTATTTTGCCCTCCTGTCCTACAAGAATGCCACTTCCCCAGGGCAGTCGGCTTGTCTGTTCCTTCACTGCTGTATTCCCAGCACCTAGAAGGGTGCCTGCGACATAGTAGGTGCTCAATAAAGACTTCTGGAGTGGACTTCCCTGGTGGCGTGGTGGTTGGGAATCCGCCTGACAACGTAAGGGACACGGGTTCGAACCCTGGTCTGGGAAGATTCCACATGCCGCGGAGCAACTAAGCCCGTGCACCACAACTACTGAGCCTGTGCTCTAGAGCCCGCGAGCCACAGCTGAAGCCCACGCGCTTGAGGGCCCGTGCTCTGCAGCAAGAGAAGCCACCGCAATGAGAAGCCTGTGCACTGCAATGAAGAGTAGCCCCTACTCGCCACAACTAGAGAAAGTCCGTGCACAGCAATGAAGACCCAACGCAGCCAAAAATAAATAAATAAATAACAGCTTTATAAAAGAAAGAAAGAAGGGGGCTTCCCTGGTGGCACAGTGGTTGAGAGTCTGCCTGCCGATGCAGGGGACACGGGTTCGTGCCCCGGTCCGGGAATATCCCACATGCCGCGGAGCGGCTGGGCCCGTGAGCCATGGCCACTTAGCCTGCGTGTCCAGAGGCTGTGCTCCGCAACGGAAGAGGCCACAACAGTGAGAGGCCCGTGTACCGCAAAAAAAAAAAAAAAAAAAAGAGAGAGAAACTTCTGGGGTGACTGACGCCAAAGCCAGTCCCTGCTTCCCTCTGGACAGTGGTGTGTGTGTGTGTGTGTGTGTGTGCATGCATGCATGTGCAAACATGTACATGTGTGTTGGGTGGGCAGGGGTGGTGAGACCCATCTCCTGGGTGTAGGCAGACTTCTCAGAGGGTTGGGTGGGTGCCACCTGCAGCATCAACAAATTACATAATCTGGCACCTGGCAGAGTGAGAGGGGCAGGCAGGGCCTTTATTATGTGTTTGCCCAGAGAAGCTTCCCCAGCCACATCCTGAGCTGCCAACCCTTCAGCTTTGTGCTCCCTAATCGCCCCGACAGGCCCCACAGCCCATTCACCGTGCCCACTGGCCCTGAAAGGAGGCTGCACGGATGCCCAGGACCTGGGAGGAGCTGGGGCGCTGGTATGTCCCGGACGCTGTTGCCCGAGGCCCTTTCCCCGAACGGGCAGTGGGGACCCTGAGAGGCCGCCTGTCCCCCTGCCCACACACACCTGGGCTGCAGGTGCTCACTTGAGACTCTGCCTGTCTGCTCCCTGACCTTTCCTGTGCTGGGACTCATGGCCTGAGCTGCCAGGAGAGGCACAGCCCAGTCCCCAGGCCTCCACTGCCCACAGCGTGACCCAGGCAGGGCAGGGGCTCTGCCAGCCTCAGCGTCCTCTTCTGCCCCCAGGGAGTGGTACTGGTGACTGACCTTACAGCACCGTGCACGCAAGTCAGGGGCCGGGCTCCCTCTCACAGTCATGGAGTGAGGGTCACGGTCACGGAGGGGTCTCTCTGAGCCAGGCTCACGCAGACCGCTGGGGACCCAGCATCATCAGCGCATTCCGCCCGCTTCTGCCTTCTTGGCACTTAGAGCCCAGTGCAGGGAGACAGATATACATAAACAAACACAAGTATACAGCAGGCAGTTGAGTGCTGGGAAGGAGAGAAATCAGGGCAATGGGACGGAGGGGTCAGCGTGGCAGGGCAGTTTCCCTGAAGAGGTGCTGTTTGAGCAGAGGCCTGGCTGGAGTGAAGGGAGAGACAGGCGGTGGCTTGGGAGAGGAACAGCAAGGGCCAAGGCCCTGAGTGGGGGGCTGGATAAGTGGGAGGCCGGTGCTGCAGCAGCCACAGGCCGAGGGTACAACCAATGCCCTCCCTCTCCCACCCTCTTCTTCCCACCCCCAAGGGCGAGGAGACAGTGTCGCCCGCAGCACTTGCCAGGTAATAGCTCACTTGCTCCCTCGTGCATCTGCTCTATGAGGCAGACACTCCCACTGTCCAGATGAGAAAACCAAGGCACAAAGAATGAAGTGACTTGCCTAAAGTCAGCCAGCTGGTAAGTGACAGAGCCGGGGTTTGAACCCAGGCAGTCCTGCTCCAGAGCCTAAGCCTACCCTTGGCTGCAGTCAGGACTGAGGGAGGCTGAGGCCACAGAAAGTGCTTGATAGACATCGCTCCCTCATCCTTGCCTCTGTACAGGGTACTGCCACCTGGAATGGCTTGTTAGGACACTGTTGTCCCTGACTCTGTGATTTACTCTTATTGTGCCCATTTTACAGATGAGGAAACCAAGGTCAAGAGCTGTTAAGTCAGTAGCCAATTTCAAACGATTGGAAAGAGGTAGAACAGGGATTGGACTTGGGTCTGTCTGATGCCAGAGCTCATGCAGAGCCAGAAGACCAGTAAGTGTGCAGAGCGGGAGGGGGAGGGGGAAGGGGGCAGGAAACCCCAGGGGGCAGCGGACCAGGCAGGGGGAGGGGAAACCAAATCCAAGGCTTATTTTACAATTTGGGGTTTTCTTCTGGATGGTAAAAGCAGTTCATTGTTGAGGAGACCACTGCGTTCCGCCACCTGAAACATCAATAGCTGAAATAATTGAGGGCCTCTGTCTGACCACTCGGTCCCTGAAAAGAATTTTCAGGTAGGTTTCAGCTGGGAGAGCTGGGTTCTACTTAGAATGTAAAATGCGTGTGTGAAGTGTTTTCTCTGAAGTGGGAATAGGTAATTGATTTTTTAAAGAAGGCGAATTTTCTGGGCCCTGGAAAGCGCTGTCAGGTCCTTTTCGTATTTTCCTGTGCATAAAGACAATTATCCCAGGTCAGCTCTCCACACAGGAAATGGGACTTGCTAATTTTTTTTTTTTTTTTTTTTTTTCGGTACGTGGGCCTCTTACTGTTGTGGCCTCTTCTGTTGTGGAGCACAGGCTCCGGACGCGCAGGCTCAGTGGCCATGGCTCATGGGCCTAGCCGCTCCGTGACATGTGGGATCTTCCCAGACCGGGGCACGAACCCATGTGCCCTGCATTGGCAGGCGGACTCTCAATCACTGTGCCACCAGGGAAGCCTGTTAATTTTACACAACAAATGTTTCACTATGGCTTTTCCTTATTGCAAGGAGGATTAGCGTATCAGCTTGTTTCACATCAGAGAGAAAAATCAGGCTCTGCTTTAACCAGTGGATCTAGGCGAGAGATTCCAGGCGGTTGGGAAACCCTTGCTCTGCCTCCACCCAGGGCTTCTCGGCGTTACTCTCCCTCTCTGTGCCTCGGTTTCCTTGTCTGGACAATGGTGATCATCACCACTAACAATCGCCGCCGGCAGTGGATGGTAAGAATGGCCACACGGTGCCCCTCCCTCTGTCCGTGCTCTTTGGTGGTTCCCCTTCACCTTGACTCCAGGCATGGCCATGTGACTTGCTATGGCCAACGGGACAGTTGCAAACGCGACACAAGCAGAGGTTTCAAAGCACGTGCTGCTCTTTGAGGCTCTGAGGCCACCCGGTGAAGAGCCTGAGCTAGCCTGCTGGAGTAGACAGAGCCCAGCTATCCCAGCTGAGGTCCCAGACCAAACCAACCCGTCAACGGCCAGACAGGTGATGAAGGCCATCCTAGACCGTCTAGCTCTGAGGAGCTGGTTCAGATCAGAACTCTCCAGTAGACCCACAGGATTGTGAGAAATAAATATTTGTTTTAATCCACTAAATCTGGGGGGACTGTCTTGCTCCACAACCGCAGCTAACTGATATATCACCTCTTGGTCTTGTATCTGTTAGGTTCTTTGGTACTTGGGTAAAAAGGGAATTTATTGAGAGATTATTGGAGATCACAGAATTGCAGTGAAACCTGGAAAACCAGGCTTGGAATCAGGCAGGAACCAGAATAATAGCTACCAGACTGTCAGGGCCCTGCCTGTGGGAGGGCCCACTCCACCAAAGCCTTCGTCCTTGCATCGTCTGCTCAGAAGTCAAAGGCCCTATACACGGTCACATGTCCCACCTCGGCTGTACCATGAAGCAGGGAAGAAGCAGGGCCTGAGAAAAAGACGCCCGCAGGGCAATGAGAGTGTGAAACCTTCGGAGACAGCCTATCTGAGCTCAAATCCCAGGCTGCTGCGTCCAAGCAAATTAATCTTTGAGCTCGTTTTGGCCCTGTGTAAATGTGTTGGGAGCTGCCTCAGTGTTCTGGGTTTACCGCAAACATGAAATAAAGTGATGTGTGCAAACCACTTAGGACAGAACCTGACATTCAGAAAGCACTCAATAAATGCTGGTTGGTACTATTTTTATTATATTCTGCAGAGGGAGGGGAGAACTACAGAAATTATCTTACGTGATTTGTCAAATCACGAGGATTCCACACAATGTGGGAAAGGTAATTCCCGCAAAGGAAATCGGGGTTCTGCTAGGAAGGAGAGGATGGATACTGGGTGACCCCAAATGACAAATGTCCCAGCTTGGGGTGTTGTGAAGACTTGGCTTCATCATTTCTGGGACTGAACCGAGCATTGTACAGGGAAATGGACCTCGTCCCTGCCCCCAGGGCGCACCTTCTGGTTGTGGGGAGGCTGGCACTGAACAAGTGATTCGATAAATAACATGATGACTCCTGAGGACACCAAATACCAAGACGAACGGGAAAGAAATAAACAGGGTGCTGCTTAGGTAATGTGATGGGGTAAAAGAAAATGTTCATGTACTGGTGTAAAGAGAGCTCTTAGCGTCTTAGCTGCTGCCTGGTGTATACAAAGCCTCTCTGTGTTCCATCCGTGTCATTTCCCACCCCCCGCCCCTGGGAAGCTCCTGGCTGGGGACTCAGGAGCCCTGGCTCCTGGTCCTTGCTGTGCTCCTCAGGCAAGCCCCTTCCCCTCTGTGAGCCTTGCTTTTCACATTGATGTGATTAAGGTGCTGAATCAGTCAGCAGTTTTTCAAAAATTTTAGCCTTCCTTTGTTCCTGTGAGACCCAAATAAAATGGATGAAAGTGGGGGAGGAGTTCGACTTGAGAGTCAGCTTCTCTGTCACCTCCCCTCTGAGGCCCCGAGACACTTCTGCAGACACCTGAGGTGCCTAGCAGTCCCACCTGCAAACCACAAGGTACATAAATAATGTCTTGGAACAGACAGGGGCAGCAGGAATCCTCGCTTTGCTCTTGCTGTGTGATCTTGGGTTGGTCACTTGACATCTCTGAACCATCTGCATCATCCCTCCAGTGGGGATGGAAATTAGGAGATAGATCTGTGTTCTAGAGCCCACGCTCCACCACTGACTTGCTCTCTGTCTTGGCGAGCTCCTTCCCTTCGCTGGGCCCCAAACACGTTGGGACTCCTCACTCCCCAGCCCCCCACCTGGATTTGCCTGTCAAGGAGCATGGCAAATTAAGGAGTCCCCAGAGCACAGCCTGCCCCCTCCTCCCTCCCAGGCTTGTTGGAGGAGAGAAATCTAGGAGGACACTGGCAGCCCCACAGCCCAGAAATAACAGGACAGCTGGTGGGCAGCTGACCCCGGGGGCACAGGGTCTGAGCTGAGGCCTGTTGCCTGGCAACAGGCACCACCACACACCGTGGGTGGCCAGGGGTTCCAGTGGTGGCCCACGTCACCGGCCCAGACCACACCACCATCTCTGAAGCCTGGGTAAGCCTGGAGAGCAGGGCTGGAGCAGAGGAGGATGGAGGGATCGGCCCCATGAGGTCTGAGCTGGTCAGACAGGCCAGGGAGCCAGACAGAGAGGCCCCAGGCAGAAATAGGCCTTTCAAATGCAAAGTGGCCTCTGACACAGCTGCTCCCACTTAGAGAGCTTCCCGCTGCAGGACCTTTCCCTGTGGCCCTCCTAGAAGTACACAGGTGCTACTGTGTAGTTATTATCATGCTTGATCCCGAGGAGAACCAGCAAATGGGGAACGTCCGCCCCTCTGCACAGGTGAGGAAACTGAGACTCAGCCTGGCCCAGTGTGCGGCCCAGGATCAGGTGGTGGGTCGGCAGGCGGCCCCCCTCGACTGTGGCCTGAAGAGACAGAGTGGAGGGGTTGGAGGTCGTGGGTAGGTTTCAGAGTGAGTTTGGTGGGCGAGGAGGAAGATGAGGTGGAGAGAGATGGTGCTTGTGGGCCTCATGCCTCCCAGGTCCCGGAGATATAAGGTCTAGGGTGCAACTGCGGCGGAGAGGAAGGTCCCCAGAGGTGAAGTGGTCAAGGCCCTGAACTCCCCGGGGTGGGAGGAGCCCACGTGGCACCTGGGCGGTGGCTCTGGCAGGCAGTCCCCTCCGCGGACACCCTCAGGTCATGAACCTAGAAGCACTGAGCCTCGGTGCCGACCTTTCTTCAGACCCCACCTCACCCCTTCCGTGGCCAGCCCAGCTTGGGTCTCTAGGGACTGCTTCAGCGTAGGGGACACAGACCAGGCAGTACACGTGGCACAGGCCCCAGGCCAGGCTTCCACATCTCTGCTCACCTTCAATTGAAGCCACCCTCAATTGCTGTGTGACAAACTACCCCACAACGTGAAACAGCAACACTTCTTGTGTGCCTGAAAGTGCAATTTGGCAGGGCGCAGAGACCACTCATCTCTGCTCCTGTTGGCTTTAGCCTGGTAGCTCGGGGACTGGGGCTCAAGTCTCCCGAAGACTTCTTCACGCCGGGCTGGGTGGTAGCTGCTGGCTGTGGCCTGAGTGGCTCTCCGTGGGGCCTCGCTTCCAAGAGGAAGAGTCCTGGGAGAGTCTGTCTCTCTGTCTCCAAAGCCCATTGCTACCCCACCACCCCGGGAAGGATTGAATGTGCGGGTAACAAAGCATAGGGCGGAGGAGAGGCAGCTGCCTGGAGCTGACAGGTCCCCGCACAGGATCCAAGCGAACTGAGTCCCTGAAGCCTGGGTAAGCCTGGAGGGCAGGGCCGGAGCACAGGAGGCGGGGGTGGGGGTGGGGGGTGGGGGGGGGACTCGGCCCCAGGAGGTCTGAGCTGGTCAGGCCAGGGAGCCGGAGAGAGAGGCCCCAGGCAGAAACAGGCCTTTCAAACACAGCTGCTCCCACTTAGAAGCTGAGCCGTCCAGGCCAAGAGCCCAGGAGTGCCCTTGATTCCTCCTCTCGCCCACCGTCAAGCCGCCTCCACAGTGCGGGGGTCCACATCAGTCCCCCAGCTCCATGGTCACACTGGGGTGCAGCCACCATCAGCTCTTGCCTGGACCTTTGCAGGAAGCGCCTCGCTGTCTACCCTGCCCAGTTCCCAGTCATTTTCCACTCAGCAGCCAGAGAATTTTTTAAACTGTAAACCAACATCACATCACTCCCTGTTTAAAAAGTCTGAGGACTTCTTAGAATAAGATTTAAGCTCTTCAAACCCAGGCTCCTACAGGTGTCGCCATCAACCTTTTGCCCTCTTCACTCTCTCCGCCTGGAATGAGCTGCCGCATCTTTGCTTGTCTGATTCCTTCTAGTCCTTCTGGACTCAGCTTCAGTGTCACCTCCTTGGAGAGGTGCTCTCCGCCCACCTGGCCTAAATGAGTCCTGACCCCCACCTGAGGTCATCTTTCCCACCCTGTGACGTCACTGGTTTGTTGGCTTGCTTTTTTCTTTGTCTTCCCTCTACCCAGCCCTGGCTTCATGAGGGCAGGGACCACATTCGTCATGCTCACTGCTGTGTCCTAAGCATCTGAGCAGGGCTTGGGGAAGAGTGGACGCTTAATAAACACTTGTGAATGAGCGACAGAGTTGAATGAATAAATGCACTCATGACACACATATTCTCAGTTAGGGCACTCAGTCGCATGCTCAGACCCTCTCCCACACTTGCAAACATATGCCCTCATCCACGCCCGGCTTACAAGTTCAGAAGCTCCCAGACGCATCCTGCCCAGAAACTCAGAGAGGCTCGGGTACCAGCAGCCAGGGACGCTGCCGCCCCCTCCTGGCCCAATCTAGGAAGTGCAGTCAGGTTCAGGACGCCGACCTGAGGCTCACCCTAACTCCTTCCTTGCAGGTACCGGGGACTCCTGCCAGCCCCCTCCCAGGTGGGGTCTCGCTATCATTTCTGGGCTTTCCCTCCCTACCCGGGCCTTTGGCCCCAGGCCTGAACCTCAAAATGTTCTCACCAGGTGTGCAGAAGGAAGGCGGGAAGGAGAAGTGGGAAACAGTGTGGCTCAGGGAAGTCAGCTCACCGCTTCACCTCTCCAAGCCAGATTTCAGGATCATTGTCAGAGGCCTGGTACGGTAGGGTGCAATCAGCCTTTGTACTTCATACGTTCGGAATCAGATGTGAAAGGCTTTGAATGAAGCCCTGGGTTTTATCCTGTGTTCATAGGGAGCCACCGCAAGTTTTTGAGCAAGGAAGGGGCAGGATCTAGAAAATAGACCAGACCATGTGTGTCCATTTGTTCATTTATCCATTCATCCAACAGCCTGTGGGAATCCAGCAGCGACAAGACGGAGGTGATGGTGGCCTTCACGGAGCATGGTCTGGGGTGACATGTGTAGGAGGGGGATTTGGACTCAGAGGGGCATCACCCCAGTCCTAGGCATGGTGAGTCCTGGGGTGAGAAGAGACTCAGATTAGAGCCCCAGCTCCTGCCCAGGTATCCCTGTGGGCAGAGCAGAGATGAGGGTCTGCTCAGCCACTGATTAGTGTAGCCCTGGGCACAGGGCCGAGCTGGGCGCTGCTCAGCCCCTTTCCAGCCTGCCTGATTCAAGATCTACATCTGTTGATTTTTTTCCAGTCCAATCAAATAGATGCAAATCTCATGCAAATATATGCAAGAGGTCCTAATTCAAGGTATGTTAAATAAATGTATTATGGTCTGCCTGCTGCAATGATAGTTAAAGTCAGCATTCAGGATGTGACCGACATGAAATGATGAGCTGATTTTAGTATCAAGACAGCGTAATCACATGGGAGACAAGATGAGGCAGAGGCCCAGAGACCCAGACATGCCACGCGGGGAAAGGCCACACAGGCAGGTGTCTGCAGAAGATTCACTGTGCTCAGGAGGTAAGAAAAGAGGAAGGGACAAATTTCATTTCTCACCCGGGTTTAAAGCTTCCGTCCTTCCTTTGAAGGAACATGGAAGAGGAGTTAGACATCCTGGGCATTCATCCCTAACTGGGCTGCCTGGTAGCTCTGTAATTTCCAACTACTCCCTTCCCCAATCTGTTTTCTCATCTGTATAATGGGTACAATGACGAGGAAGCATGAAGGAGACTATGGCAGGTGTCTCAGGTTAGGTCCCCAGAGGTTGACCCTGAGACAGGGATTCCAGTGAGAGTAAAGATTCCATGTAATAGAAGATGACATGATATGATATACTATAATTACTGTGAAGCATTCCCAGGAAAGCTGGTAGAGGATGGAAAATCAAGAGAGAGGATGAACAGAAGTCAAGCAATGATGTGTCATCTCAAAGTCCCACTTTGGACTGATCTGGCAACAGTGTTCTGGAGATACTGTAGATGGCATCTCAGAGGTGTCACATTTGGGGGGCAAAGGAGCTGGGGTATTTATACCCCTGTACTCATCAGTGATTAGAGGAAGTAAATTCCTCTCAGGCATACATACATCTCCAGGCACTTCCTTCTCCATAATTGCAGGCCAAGAGCAGTCCTCTGAAAGACATGGGTGCTGGCTGCTGGGAGTGAAACCACACTGGGAGCTGGCACCCAAGGGATCATCTGCTATAGGAGGGAAGTGTTCTGGAAACTGTGAAGTGCTGTACCAGGTCCTCATTCCCAGCTCTCATCTGAGCCACTGATCACCCTCACTTCTCACTTCTGGGCAAGTGAGAGCAACAATCCATGTGAATTGTCATGAAGGTAGGAGAACTTGAGAAATGCTAACTGTGGTGATAAGACTGTGTGGAAGCAGCCACCTCATACGCTGCTGGTGGGAGTGTAAATTGGCGTAACTGCTGTGGAGGGCTATGTCGCAGGATCCATCAAAATTACAAATACACGAATCCTTCAACCCAGCAATTTTATTTCTAGGATGTTTTCCAGTGTATATCCTCACACACACATGAAACAACATATCCACAAGTTCATCTATTGCAGCTCTATTTGTGATAGCAAAGAAATTTAAATAACCTTATTATGCGTACCCATATAATGGAATATCCTGCCAAAAAACAAATAAGAGAATGAATAAGTCCTCTCTATACTTTTACTGGATGATCCCCAAGCCCTATAGTTAGCTGTATAAAAAAACAAGATAGGGCTTCCCTGGTGGCACAGTGGTTGAGAATCTGCCTGCCAATGCAGGGGACGCGGGTTCGAGCCCTGGTCTGGGAAGATCCCATGTGCCGTGGAGCAACTAGGCCCGTGAGCCACAACTACTGAGCCTGCGCGTCTGGAGCCTGTGCTCTGCAACAAGAGAGGCCGCGATAGTGAGAGGCCCGCGCACTGCGATGAAGAGTGGCCCCCACTTGCTGCAACTAGAGAAAGCCCTTGCACAGAAACGAAGACCCAGCACGGCCATAAATAAATAAATAAATAAATAAAGATAAATAAAAATCAGGATAAAGAACTCTCTGTATATTTACTTAATAAACTCTTGTATAGCCAAGTATTGTTATATGTGTTTTTTAAATATGAATTCACCTAGTCTTCCCAAGAATTCTGTGAGATGGGAGTTATTATAATACCCAATTTGCAGATGAGGAAACTGAGAAACCGAGAGGTTAAGTAACTTGACCAAGGTCATGAAACGAGTAAATGGCGCAGCCAGGATTTGAAGGGTGGAGGAGCCAAAGAATCTGTGCTTTTTATCACTATGTTATATTTCTTCTCTGTAGCTGGAGATTACTCCTAACCAATCATTAGAACTCTGTTTTCCTAAGCAGTGATTGGTTTGAGAAGGGCACATGCCACACTTCTGGCCAATGAGATGTGAGAGGATGTCTGGCGGGGGTGGTGGGGGGATGTTGGCAGGAACACTTCTAGGAAAGGTTTTCTTATTAATTAAAAGAGATGTCCAGGGAGTTCCCTGGTGGCCTAGTGATTAGGATTCTGGGCTTTCACTGCCATGGCCCGGGTTCAATCCCTGGTGGGGGAACAGATTCCAGAAGCTGCGCAGTACAGCCAAAAAACAAAAAGACTGTCCAGGGAACATCGTCTCCGCTCTTCCTGATGTTTGCGTTGTGAAGTTGTCAATGGAAGCAGCCACCTAGCGACCGGGAGGGGCCGAGCCTGAAGACAGGCCCATGCACTGATGGAGGGCTGGATCCTTACAAAGCCATCAGGCCACTGAAATAGCCAGCCCTGGGCTTCCTGCTTTGTGATGTAGGAGGCATCTTTACTGCTTCATGTTGTCAAACTTGAGCAGCAGTAACATCGCAGTTAAATCACAGATGGCTGGACCGCACCCCTGGTGTTTCTGATTCAGTAGGCAAAGCCAAAAATTTACATTTCTGTACACGTTCCCAGTGATGCAGACGCTGGCTGGTCTGAGGACCACACTTTGAGAAGCACTGTTTAAAGCATTTTGAGTTAAGGTTTCTGTTCCATGAAGCCAAAAGCATCTTGAGGCATCCTGTGACATGGAGCCGTGTGCCTCCCAAATCCTCTGGGTCAGGGAGGCAACACGGGTGATGGAAGGAGCACCAGACAGAAGTCAGGAGCCTGGGATGCTTCATCCCTCCCTTGTGAAGACCCTTCTCCGCAGGGCCTTTTTCCCCGTCTATATAATGGGAAAGAGGTTGGATGAGATTATGGCTAACCTTCGGTCTGGCTTTGACACTCTCTGTTCCAGGATTCACTGGAACGGGCAGTCTGATCCTGGAGACTCAGGTGGTATCAAGCCAGGCCCCTCCGTTGTCTATCAGCTCCTCTCTCCCTCTCGCCAGGGCCTCTGCGGCTCCCACAGCATCAGGTGCTGGGAGGCAGAGGCAGTGCCACGGTCATTTTTAACGTTACAGTTCCGGGCAGGAAGCTCATTTGGAGCCTGTGTTTGAGCTGGGAGGAGAGGGCGGAGCCAAGTCTCTCCCCACAAGGGTTCCATCTCTCCCGCTTGAGCTGGGGTGCGTCACCAGCCAGCATCTGAGGGGTGCGATGCCCGGGCCTGTGGGAGCCACTCCCGAGGGACTCTCACTTTGAAGGTGTTGGGTGAACACAGACTTTGGCGCAATTTCTCCCTCCATAGCAATCAATCACTGAGAACTGGCTTCTAACTCCTAAACGTCGTTCAGATCTGCCAGGTTCTCCCTGTCTCTCTAGTCTGGGTCCTTGGAAGCAGCTCTAACTGGGCTCTCTGCCTCTGGTCTTGCCCCAAGCCCTCCTGCCCCACAATGAACCCCTCTGGATAAAGTCTACAGCCCTGAGCATGGAACACCCGCACGGCCCTTCACATCTGGCCCCCACCACCTTCTCTGGCATCCCTGCGCCCTCTACACTCCAACTGGACCAAAGTACTACAGTTTCCAGAATGTTCTAGGATCTCTCTCACCTCTGAGCCTGGAACATGTGCTTTGCATCCCCCCAGCCCACCGTGCAGCCTCTCAGGACTCAGGGTGGACCCCACACCAGCAAGTACCAGATGTGTGATTTGCTGGGCCTGGTGCAAAATAAAATCATGGGGGCCCTGTTCAAAATGTATCAAGAATTTCAAGATGCAACAGCAAAGCATTAAACCAAGTTTGCGGCCCTGCTAAGCTAGGGCCCCGTGTGACTGTACATGTTGCAGACCCCTGAAGCCCACCCTGCTCTAGGCTGTCACCCCAGTGTCTGCACCCAGGGTCTCCTCTGTGCTCCGCAGCCCTCTGTGTGTCCTGGTCTTGGTAATGACCACCAGCAGTGATTGTCTATTCTTCTCCTCCCACTAGACTGTGAGTACCAGGGGGCAGGACTTGCATCTATCTTGTTCCCCAAATGTCCCAGCTGCCTGGTGCAGAGCTTGGCAGTAGGCACTCCTTAAAGATCTGTTGATTTGTCAGTCAACGCATAAACAATCTGTTCAAATATTTTTGCAGAGCCTCTGATGTGCCAGGCACGCTTCTAGGTGCGGGGGCTGAATCCCTGAGTCAAACAGAGACCCTTGCTCTTGTAGAGTTTATGTTCTAGCAATTGAGACACACCTTAACTGTCTTAGGTTGGTCCAGGCAGGAGCAGACCCCGAGGCTAGGATCTGAGTGCTAAAGGGGTGTTTGAGAGGAACAGGAAGCACCCGGAGGGGACGGGGAAGTGAAACAGGAAAGGGAGAGAAGCCACACAAGGAAGTGAAACAGCAGGTGACTGTGAGCACAGGGTTTCGCCTCCACGGGGACTCTGAGGAGTCTCCCACCCGAGGGGCGAGAAAGATGGGGCGACTGGTCCACTACCTCCCATTCTCCAGCATCACCTGGATGCCCTGGCCTGGCCCAGGTGCAGCCTGAGCTGCGCCTGCTGGAGGGGATCTTCAGGCAGAGTCCTGGGTGTTGCAGCCACTGGCAGGGAGTGGGCTGGGAGAGCAGTGAGGGAGACGGGCAAGCTGGACATGCAATAAACAATGACCGCAACAGATAAGTAAATGTGTTATAGGTGAGACATGGCGGTGAGTAGAGCAGAGTAAGGGGGCGGGTGTGCATGTGGGGAGGGGCTGCAGAGCCCACTGGATCTGGAACTGAACCCCCCACACCGTCAGCCCACCCTCAGCCTCAGCAGCAGCTGGTGTCCCCACCCACCCTCCCCCTCCCCAACGCCACAGTGTTTTTCTTTTAGCCCTTAATGTGGCCCATATATTGCAATTTCATAGGCACCAATGGCATGAGAGACAAGGACGTAAATTGCTAGAGACTTTTTTTAAAAAATTAATTTATTAGTTATATTTGGTTGCATTGGATCTTCGTTGCTGTGCGTGGGCTTCCTCTAGTTGCGGTGAGCGGGGGCTACTCTTCGTGGCAGTGCACAGACTTCTCATTGCGGTGACGTCTCTTGTTGCTGAGCACAGGCTCTAGGCCGTGCGGGCTTCAGTAGTCGCAGCACGTGGCCTCAGCAGTTGTGGCTCGCAGGCTCTAGAGCACAGGCCCAGTAGTTGTGGCACACGGGCTTAGTTGCTCCATGTCATGTGGGATCGTCCCGGACCAGGGCTCGAACCCGTGTCCCCTGCATTGGCAGGCAGGTTCTTAACCACTGTGCCACTTTAATTCGGCCTCTGACAATCCCCACACTGGCCTGATGGCCTGGAGAGCCCGTCTCCCCTCCCGCTGGGCCTGACAGCCTGGAGCAGAGGTTAGCGGGCTCCCACCTTCTGGGAAGAGCTGCTAATGAAAGGAGGGGAAGGAGGCACTGACCCACCTCCTGGCAGTGGTATGGCTTCCAGGAGCTGCAAGGGAAGGGGACTGAGGCCAGTGCATGGGCTGGGCAGCAGTCAGCCTCCACAGAGCACACCCCCAGCTGGCAGCACTGCGGAATCACGTTTGTTTAATTTTGCTTTGACTTGCCTCCCTCAGCAGAAACAGGACTTTGAAGTCCAGGGCCAGACAGGGTTTAATTTGCTTGTGGGAGGGGCTGGGTCACCAATTCCCTTGTGAGCCAGCACCTTGGCCCCTCCCACTGCCCCCCACAATAATTCATGGAAGAACTATGAGCTCTGGCGTGGAGAGCACATAACTCACATTCCCAGCTGTCTTCAAAGTTTGTTCGCATCTATGATCTCATTTGCCTCCACACAACCTCATGGATTTGGCAGAAGTACGATTTCCTCTTTCAGAAGGAGGGCAGTGGACACTGACACAGGTTAAGACAAGGCAACGAAGCTGGTCTAGAACCTAATTCCTGAGCTTTGACCCAGTGCCTTGTCTGTCACAGCAGGCTGCGTCCACCTTCCGTGAGCCTCTGGTGAGGCTGAGATCATGGGGAAGCATTTTTTAAACGTTTTTTTAGAATTGAAATATAACATAGATTAAAAAACAAACACAAATCAGTGCACAGCTCAGTGAATTTCACAAAATTTCACTGTAGATTCAATATTCAGTTCAAGAAACAGAACATTTCCCCAGAAGCTCCAAACTTTGGTGTCACCACCAAGTCACAATCCCTGGGAAAATCTTTTACCTTCAGCTCGACTTTTAGTGGCCACTTTACTCTCAGGGCAAGAATTTCCATTCTTGAGGGGAAAACCCCACCGTTTCCAGAAAGACATAGTTTAATGATATAAGAACACTGGGCTGGGGTCTGGAGATTGGGGTTCTAGGACTTGGGCTGTGCCACTTCTCTTGCCTGGACCTCAGTTTCCCCATCTGGAAAACGTAGTGATTTCCTCAGGACCTGGACCTGAAACCCCTCTCTGTGAGCCTGAAGTTGTCGGCGCCCTTGACTTTAGGTTCTCTATAGGACACAAGCTCTCTGCAGCAGCTGGCAGCTGAGAGTCATACTGACCCCTAGTAACTGGCCTGTGGGGCCCAGGCTCAGCATATGTGTGTCCCCTTTGGTGGGTGCTAATAAAAACCCATAATGGGAGTGGCTTGTGTTTAGGATGTAAGCTGAGAATGCCATTTAATCGCCAATACCTGCTAACTTTTACCGCATGCTTGCTGTACCCTAGCAACTCCACCAAGCGCTTTACACGCTTGCAGATCTCATCTCATCTCCCAACAGTTCAATGAGTAGATATTCTTCTTCCCTCTAATACATAAGCTAGGGGTCCTTTTGGTTGCAAGAAAAAGACTGCCCTTTTAGAAAAGGAAATCTCCCTATAACATAGAGTCAAGACTGAGGAAGGCAGTTCTGCATTGTTGAGCATCTCACAGGTGTTTTCTATGACCAGACATTTTCTGTCTTTCTGTCCAATCATCCTTGTCTGTTCCGGTTAATTACAAATGGCCCTATGAAGAGATGAGTCTATTTTCCCAACTTCTGAATCTGGGCCAGCCTCTTACTGTCTTTGATCAATAGAATGCAATGGAAGTAAGAATGTGAAAATTCTAAGCCTAGGCCCCAGGAGACCTTGATGTAAGCCATCCCTGCTGAGCCCAGCCCAGATTTCTGACCCACAGAATCCTGAGCTAATAAATGATTACTGTGTTAAGCCACTACATTTGGGGATTTTCTTTAATTGGCAAAAACCGATACAGCTGTGTTGGCTTTTTGTCCTTAGGTTTGTCACCATTCTCATGGTTATAAAATAGCTGCTGTAGCTTTATAAAACCAAAGTCAAGACAGGAGGAAGGGAATGGATCAAAAAGGGACCATTTTCTCAAAATGTTCTTTTCTTTTTTCTGGGACAAAAATCTTACTAAGAGCCTTCATGCTTCCCAGTAACCTCATTAGAACCTGGTCTTCCGTTCATTCCTCACCAGTCATTTGCTAAGGGACACAGCACCATGATAAATATTACCACCCATGTGGTGGCAGGTCCTGCCCTCAGGGAGCTTACGGTCTCAGTAAAGTGAACTTATAATACAAGGCAGCTAGCAAATGCAGATGTAAAGCCCAGATGGTTAAGGCTGCAGGAGCTCAGAGGAGCAGAAGCTCCATGAGTAATCCAGGAAAGCTTCCTGGAAGAGGCAGCTCCAGGGTATGGACCTGAAAGATTATGTGTTGGTCAGTTTCAGAGAACAGAATTACCCTTGCTAATTTGTGAGGAAAGGAGTCTACACCAGAGTAGTAAGTGTCTTACAGAATTGGTGGAAGGATCGAGAAACAACCTCTAGACTCACCTTCTGGAAGTGATTCCCAAAGTCATGCTGCAGAACTGGGCCACCAAGCAAGTTACTGTCCCTACCACAATGAGGAAGCTGCCTGCAGAAGTGAGAAACAGGGCTTCTCTGGTGGCGGAGTGGTTAAGAATCCACCTGCCAATGCAGGAGACACGGGTTCGAGCCCTGATCCAGGAAGATCCCACATGCCACAGAGCAACTAAGCCCGTGCGCCACAACTACTGAGCCTGCGCTCTAGAGACCGCAAGCCACAACTACTGAGCCCGTGTGCCACAACTACTGAAGCCCGTGCACTTAGAGCCCGTGCTCCCAACAAGAGAAGCCACCACAATGAGAATCCTGTGCCCCACAACGAAGAGTAGTCCCCGCTTGCCGCAACCAGGGAAAAGCCTGCGTGCAGCAATGAAGACCCAACGCAGACACTTATTAAAAAAAAAGTGAGAAACAGTTGCTCTGCTTGCTGGCTCCAGAACCATATTGCCTTTGCTGTGACCCACGTGGGCAAAGTAAATGCCTGTGTCCTGCCCCTCTCCCCACCTCACTCAGTTCTACATTTAAGTCTTGCACAAGTGCATCTGATTGGTCAGATGAAATTACATCCTAATCTCCAGCTGCACAAGAGTCTGAGACATGTGTTCCTAGCTTTCCATTCGCTGCAGTAGAGAAAGTCACACTGGAAGTCGGTTCAGCTAGATATTGTTAGAATTCACCAGCAAAACTACCTGAGGTAGAGTATTCTTTGTGGGAAGTTTTATGTTAACAAACTCAATGTCTTTAACAGCTATAGAGCTACTCATATCTTCTGTCCATCTTGTGTCAGTTTTGTTCATTTTGGAATTTTCTCATTCCATCTAAATTGTTAAATTTGTTAGCTAGTCTAGATTATAATCAAACCAATCCACTGTGTCCACTACACATAAATAAACATTGCTCTCTTCAGAATTGGGAGATGCTGGGATGGCTTTCACATGTTTGTACTGGAACTAATTCAGCTGCTTAGATGTTGATGAGGTACGGAGGGGTAAGGGGACACACCAGAAGCCTCTCTGTGGCCAGGCCAGCTCCTTAGGTGGGGATGAAAGGTCCCATGCCTGTCCATCCACAACTACAGAAGTAAAAATGTCTGATGTGTTGGGGACAGGGGAGGAGAGGGGCTTAGTGTTTCTTGAGTACAGAGGACAGTTTTGGGAATGCCTTGCCTAACTTTCTGTGGAAACCGTTCACCCAAACCATAGGGTAGGACACAGGCTGTCATTTTTAAGCAGCGTGACCCCAGCCCACCCCAGCCCCCATAGCTGATTGGACCAAGGGTAGACTCTTGATCCTGGCTGAACCAGTCTCTTTCCTGGAAATATAGATTTGGGACCAAGAGTTTAGTTTGGGCTGATTTCTTGAATGGAGGAGCTCTAAAAACATTATGGTTCTTGGTGGCCATGGCAGAGAAGGACAAGTATAACAGAGATGCAGCGAGTAACATGGGGAGAAAGTTTCTTGGAGGCCTGGGTCCCAAATCTGTGCCATGCCTTTGTCCTTGGAGCTCCAGGAGAAAGGTTTCTATCCCTGTAATTATTTTCCCTTAAGCAAACTTGCAGGGGGAGCAGGGTTGCTGTTATTTACAACCAACAATCCTAACTATTGTAACTGGGTTAGAGAAGACTGAGGGTTGGAACTCAGAGACATATTGGCCCTCAAACCACCCTCATCATCTTCCTTAATTCAGCTAATTAGAACAAAGTGGTATGAGGATCATGGCAGAGAGAGGAGAAATATTTGTTGAAGTATATAGCGTGTGTGTATATAATATATATGCAAATTAATGTGTTATTTTTCATGCTCATTGCATATAAGCAAAAAGAAGGTGAAAACCCTTTGTAACCTCACCCTGAGTAGGTATATGCATACAGAACACCACGACAAAGAGGGGCATGGTAAACTTTTATGATTAGCTGAGCTTTGCCATAAGTATCAGCAAAGAGAACCTAGTGAGTGATGTAGACTAGGGTAAGCCGTCCCTTTCTCAAGGTGGTCAGGACAAAATAGTTTCAAACCAGTGTATTCTGGTCTAGTCTCACCCGATCCCCATCAGCTGCTAAAATTCAGGAATTAATTGAGCCCTCTACCACCCATAACTAAAGTTGGGCATGTAGCAAAACAAAATCGTATTCATGTTTGGCATCAGAATTTCTTTTGCGGGGAGTAGGAGTGGGGAAGATACCTTGGGAAATAACTAAGGGTAGAGAGTGAGGGCGTAAGTGTTGGCAGGGTCAGGGCATCAATGAGGAAAAGTCAAACTGCCCTGCCTGAGATGTGTGCTTTTTCCCAGGAAGGGGGTTGGAAAGGAGAGAGAAGAAAGTGGAGGAGGGAAGGGGATTCGCTGCAGAGACAGTTGGGCCTGAGCTGTGGAGGGCAAAAGGCCTGGAGGAAGCCCCTGTCACTGGGAGACCAACTGGAGTTCAAGAACATGGCTGGGTACCGAAATGCAACCTTGCTTACAGAATGCTGTACAGTGCAACTCCTCTCCATCACTCCCACAGTTTATTAAAGTCTGCTCTTTTAACAGGTTCTTTGTGTGGATTGGTTTTCTTTCCTTTGGCAGGGGATGGTGGTGATGGTGTAGAGGATGGAGCAGTATGGAAACATTTGAAGGCACCCATGTTGAAGCAGAGATAACACTTGGGGAAGCAGGAGTTCGAAGCCAGAATTGACATTGAGGGTGTCAATCATACTCCTACCCCACCCTGGAAATTCACAGACACCTTAAGGAAATCTTTAACAAGGCGAGGAGCCAAGGGTTCTAGCAAATCTTATTAAGATCTCAAGAGGTAGGGAGGCCCAGCTAATACAGGTTTTAAATAAAACATTAAAAATGGCAACTACAAGCACCATCCCCCAAACACAATAGCAGTAGCACCTGAAGGTTGAGGTAGCCATACCCAGGAACATTGTGTACCCAGACCCATGGCTTGGATCACAACTGGTCTTAGCCAATCTCAACAGTCCTGTTCCCCACTTTCCCAGCTAAGGGTGGCTTCATGCCACAGTTCTGATGAATGAGACCTATGCAAAATTCTGCTGACTTGGGTGTGGGGTGGATTTGGGGGTTCTTAAAGCTTTTGCTTCCTTCTTCTGCCTTGAACACAGACACGATGGTTGGTGTAATGGCCGCCATTTTGTTACCATGAGGGAAAGGTCAAGAAAATCACAAAGACATGTGTCCTGACACAGCTGAGCTGCTGAACCAAAACCAACAGCCACCTATCTCTGGTCTCATTATATTAGAACAATAAACCTCTATTGGATTATAGCCTTCAGAGTCAAATTGTCTGTTTCTTGCACTAAACACATTTCTAAATGGGTACAGAGGTGGCTGAAGGAAACTGCCCCCCAAATGACTTGATGTTACTCATGTTTGAGAATTAAAGACAAATTCAGAGGACAATTTAATCAGATGTCTGGAACCAACAGGCTCAGCTCCAGCCCTGGTGAGAACAGAGAAGAACTGCCAAATCTCATTATCGAAGGCACAGAACAGCCCTCCAGTGAAGCATCAAAGTTAATAGTGTATCTCAAACTCATCCACAAGCAAAGCCAAGGCAGCAAAATGAAGCCTGTGATGGATGTTGCCATATCAGCTGTTCGCTTGCTATGGTTTTAATCCCTTCATCATCAACAACTTCAGGATCCCGCTAGAGAAATGGATGATCAAACAGGAGAGCTGGGAAAGGGTATGCCACTTCTAGCTTGAGGGAATAAGAGCAGGCATTCGTGCGTAAGAAAAATCAATCAAGAGTAGGCAGCTATAGTCACTATTTTATTTATGAGAAAGCAGACAGGATGAGAGTTTCAAGGGCTTTGGATATAAACTAATTGATTTATTCATCAAGTATTTATTAAGTACCTATGGTGTACCAGTTCCCATGCTGCTTGTCAGCAAGATACTCTTGAGTGTAGTGGAGTCAATAAACCAAGGATACAAATAACTACAACATAAAACAAAGGGATCTTGGGAATCTTGGTAGAGGAGCAAAATGTGTTGGAGTCCTGGGAAGTGAGGTAACTTTGTGTCCAGTGGACGGGAGGAAGAGATTCAGTTCAGCTGCAAAATTGCTATTGGGGGTACATATGACATGAGCATATAAAAACAAAAGGAAAAGGAACAGATTTATCCATGATGCAGGGGCTCTGTTCCTGATTGGTCCCCAGCAAATAGAAGATGTTAAATGAGCTTATTTCTTAGTCACCTACAGAGTTTGAGAGGCACTATCCTGGGCACTTTTGGTATCTGGGTAAAGAGGTTGCTGCCATTTTTTCAAAAGGGGACTGACATCCAGAAAAGAGAAGTATTGTCCATGGGTGCTATGTCAGGGTTTGAATCCAGATATACCCGAATCCAAATCCAGGCTCAATACACAACATTACACTGATTCCTTTTACTCATCAGGACACCTTCAGAGAATCCAACTGAATCAAACTGCCCTGCCTGAGATGTGTGCAGAGAAGGGGATTTACAGAACCATGTAACCAAAGAGTTTACTGTGGGTTCAGCTAAGAGTTGCTCCAGCAGTTCAAATGAACTCACCAAAGGCCTCATTTCTTTTGATCTCACAGTGCTGTGTTGTTTAGCTTTTTCCTCTGGCTCCACAATTGCCCCATCACAAAAATAGGTCCAGGTTCTCCTTTGTGCACCATGGTCCCATTATTCTATACTTCATATCATCTACACTATTGACTAAAGGAAGAGAGAAGATATACCCTGGTAGCCCTTGTAGAAAGGAGAGAAAACCAACTTCACCTTTCCAGAAATTCTGGCAAGCATTTTCTCGCATGTCATTGGCTCTGGTGGGTCATGTGCCTACTCCCAAAAATATCAGTGTGTGTTCCCTGAGGATGACTTTTATAAACAGAAAAGACTATTTTTGGTTACTTTAAAATTTGCATTTACTATTAAACATATTAAGGTTAGAAATTAAAAACCTAGTTCTTTAAACTGTTAAGTTCAACTTATAAATCTTTATTCTACCTCTAGATCTAGCAGACTTTAATCATCAACTTTAGGTGGCCTTTGTAATAACTTAAACATATCAAACTGCACTATTAAATTTAATATAGTTGATTTTATTTTTGAGTACTTTCATTATCTAATAAATAAAACTTAAATATATAAGTAATACTTGCAATATGGTGATTTTAAGGCTTCTTACATGTTTCAAATCAGTTTACAAACTTAATAAAATCACTTACACTGGCGGTGCAGTGGTTAAGAATCCACCTGCCAATGCAGGGGACACAGGTTTGAGCCCTGGTCCCAGAAGGTCCCACATGCCGTGGAGCAACTAAGCCTGCGAGCCACAACTACTGAGCCCACATGCCACAACTACTGAAGTCCGCGCGCCTAGAGCCTGTTCTCTGCAACAAGAGAAGTCACCGCAATGAGAAGCCCGCGCACTGCAGAGAAGAGTAGCCCTTGCTTGCTGCAACTAGAGAAAGCCCATGCACAGTAACGAGGACCCACCACAGCCAAAAATAAATTAATTTTAAAAATATCACACTTTTTAATGTAAAATCATAAATCTAAATCAATTACTCAATTACATTTTTAATTGGAATCATAAATTGATCTCTTGTACACTCCAACATGCCAAATAATTTTAAACATTACTAGTACTTTAAAAATACCAAATATACATAAATATTCCTGAACCAAACACACAAAAAGTACTCAATGTGAGTATGGTTTACTTCATTATTTCTATTAACAATGTTAAAACTTCTTGGGGTTAAAAGACTCTTCCCGGCTTAGGAAACATGGCCTTCTAAGCAAGGCAGATCCCTGTCCCAGGGCAAAGGGTATAGATGGACTTGCAAAGATTGAGCTGAGGTCTAAACAGCCATCAGGCCATCCATCAGGCCTGAGCTGCTGATGGAATGTGCTGAAACCTACTCAGAGTTGACATAATAGAGATTCCATAATTTCTAGAGAGGTTGTGGTAGAGTAGTAATGATTGGGGAGAGGAGGAGGGCTTCAGTCATGTAGGATATTTTGGGCCATCATAGGACTTTGGCTCTCTAAGGGGAAACCCTTAAATAGTTCTGAGCAGAGAAGTGGTAGTCTCCTTATTTTAATGGTGAACCTGAGACCCAGTTGTTGTCAATGAGTTGTGAGAGGAAATCTGCCCGAGGGCTTCTGGGAAAGGTTTCCTTGACCTTAAAAGAAAGCATGAGAAAGAACCCACACACACACACACATACACACACATTTTTATTTTCTTCTAGACATTGTCCCATGAAAATGTGATGCCTGGAACAATGGCAATTATCTTGTGATGATTAAGAAGCTACCTGAAGGGGGCTTCCCTGGTGGCGCAGTGGTTGAGGGTCCGCCTGCCGATGCAGGGGACGCGGGTTTGTGCCCCGGTCCGGGAAGATCCCACATGCCGCAGAGCGGCTAGGCCCGTGAGCCATGGCCGCTGAGCCTGCGCGTCCAGAGCCTGTGTTCCACAACGGGAGAGGCCACAACAGTGAGAGGCCTGCGTACTGCAAAAAAAAAAAAAAGAAGCTACCTGAAAACAATCTGACTCTAAACATGGCAAAGGTGAAACTTCTTTACTTAACAGTTTTATTGAGATATAATTCACATACCACACAATTGGCTCTTTTAAATTCAGTGGTTTTAAATATATTCACAGAGTTGTGCAATCATCCTCTCAAATAATTTGGGACTTTTTACCACCACAAATATAAACCCTTTACCCATTAGCACTCTTAATTTCTTCATACCACTTTTCATTTCCTCTCATCCTCCTCAATTCTAGCCAATCATTAAATTACTTTCTGTCTCTATAGATTTGCCTTTTCTGGACATTTTGTATAAATGGAATCATATAGTATGTGGTCTTTTGTAACTGGCTTCTTCTACTTAGCATGTTTTCAAGGCTCATCTGCGTCATTTCACTCCTTTTTATTGCTGAATTATATTCCATCATATAGCTATATCACATTTTAAAAACTCCATTCATTAGTTGATGGACATTTGGGTTGTTTGCACTTTTTGCCTAACTATGAATAATGCTGCTATGAAAATTTGTGCACAATTTTTTGTGTGTGGACATATGTTTCAGTTTCTCTTGGGTATGTACCTGTAAGTGGAATTGCTGGGTCATATGGCAACTATGTGTAAACACAAAATCTTTTGAGGACTTGCCTGACTATTTTGCAAAGTGACTGCACATTTTACATCCCCACTGCCAATGTACGAGAGTAACAATTTCACCACATCCTTGCTAGTTCTTGTTATTGTCTGTCTTTTTTACTACAGCCATCCTAATGGTGGGAAGTGATATCTCATGGTTTTGATTTGTAGTTTCCTAACGGTGGATGGTGTTGCATCTTTTCATGTGATAGTGGTCATTTGTTTATCTTCTTCAGAGAAATGTCTATTCATTCATGTTCTTAGCCCATTTTTAAATTGGGTTATTTGTCTTTTATTTTTGAGTGGAAGAGTTCTTTATATATTCCGGATACTAGTCCTTTTATATATATGTGATTTGCAAATACTTTATCTCATTCCTTGTATTGTCTTTTCCACTTTCTTGATGATGCCCTTTGTAAGCACAAAAGTTATTACTTTTAATGAAGTGCAGTTTATCTTTTTTTTTTTTAGTCTACCAAACGTTTCTGGTATTATGTATAAGAAGGCCTTGCCTAACTTTAGGTCACGAAAATTTACTCCTTCTTTTTCTGAGTTTTATATGCTTAACTCTTACATTTACATCTATGATCAATTCTGAGTTAATTTTGGTGGACGATGTGAGGTAGAGATCCAACTTCATTCCTTTGTGTGAGGCAAAGGAATCCAGTTGTCTCAGCAACATTTGTTGAAAAGACTCTTCTTCCCCCATTGAATTTTCTTGGGACCAATGTTGAAAATCAATAGATGATCAATGTAGGAGTTTATTTCTTACCTCTCGACTTTATTCCATTGATCTGTCTGTCTATCCTATGCCAGTACTACATTGTCTTGATCACTGTAACTTTGGGGTAAATTTTGAATTCAGGAAGTGCAAGTCCTCAACCTTGTTCTTCTTTTTCAAGATTGTTTTGACTATTTGGGGTCCCATGAGATTCCATATGTATTTTAGGGTCACCTTGTCAATTTCTGGGAGACAGATAACTTGGATTTGTTAGGGATTGTATTGACTCTATAGGTCAATTGAGGATTGTTGCCTTCTTAATATTAAGTCTTCTAATTCATCACCATTGAATGTTGTTCCATTTATTTAGGAATTTAGAGCAAAAGTCTTGTATGTATTTTATAAAATTTACTTCTAAGTATTTTTCCCTTTTGATACTATTGTAAATGGAATTGTTTTATTAATTTTACTTCATATTGTTCATAGCTAGTGTAGAGAAATAGAACTAATTTGTATACCTTGTATCCTGCAGACTTGGCAAGCTCATTCATTGTAACAGACTTTAATGGTTTTCTTAGAATTTCCTTTATACAAAATTATGTCATGTACAAATATAAGTTTACTTGCTATAGAATTCTTTCCTTCCCCTCACAGCACTTTAAATATGACATCCCACTGCCCTCTGAACGTCATAGTTTCTGATGAGAAATCAGCTGTAAATATTATTGATGATCGTGTATAAGTGATGAATTGCTGCTTTCTTGCTGCTTTCAACGTTCTCTCCCTGTCTTCACCTTTCAACAGTTTGAATATAGTGTGTCTAACGTAGATCTTTTCGAGTTTATCCTGTTTGGATTTCACTGAGCTTCTTGCACATTTAATGTTTTTTAACAAATTTGGGAAGTTTTTGGCCACAGTTTCTTCAGATATTCTCTTTGCTTTTGTGTCCCTTTTTCTCTCTCCTATCTGTCTGGACTCCCATTATGTATACATTGGTAGACTTGGTGGTATCTCACATGCCTCTGTGCAAAGCAACTCTTCATTTTAATTTCTGCTTTTCTTTTCCTGTTTGTTCTTCATTGTACAGTCTATATCAATCTATCTTCAAATTCACTATTTATTTTTTTTCTGCCAGCACAAATCTACTGCTGACTCCTGCTGGTGAGGTCTTTCAATTCAGTTATTACATTTTCAACTCCAGAATTTCCACCTGTTTCTTTTTTTGGTAATTCCTATCTCTTTACTGTTATGCTCTATTCAAAGAGACATTATCATTATAGCTTCTATTATTTATCTTTTTTAGAGTAAAACCAAAACATGTTTATATACAGCTGTTATTAAATTACTAATTTAAAAAGAAGTTTTTAATAATTTATTTTTAATATCAAATATAGCTATGATCTTGGTTTTTTTTGGTTTTTTTTTTTTGCGGTACGCGGGACTCTCACTGTTGTGGCCTCTCCCATTGTGGAGCACAGGCTCCGGACGTGCAGGCTCAGCGGCCATGGCTCACGGGCACAGCTGCTCCGCGGCATGTGGGATCTTCCCAGACCGGGGTATGAACCCGTGTCCCCTGCATCGGCAGGCAGACTCTCAACCACTGCGCCACCAGAAAAACCCCTATGATCTTGTTTTATTGGTTATAAGGAGACCCTGCTCTTAGACTGTTGCATACAAAAAAAGGCAACAGTGAATAAAAGTAGTCTTGTTTTCTTTTTTAAAATTTAATTTTATTTATTTTTTTATACAGCAGGTTCTTATTAGTTATCAATTTTGTACATATTATTGTATATATGTCAATCCCAATCTGCCAATTCATCACACCACCACACCCCTGCCCAACCACTTTCCCCCCTTGGTGTCCATACGTTTGGTCTCTACATCTGTGTCTCTATTTCTGCCCTGCAAACCAGTTCATCTGTACCATTTTTCTAGGTTCCACATATATGCATTAATATACGATATTTGTTTTTCTCTTTCTGACTTAACTTACTTCACTCTGTATGACAGTCTCTAGTTCCATCCACATCTCTACAAATGAACCAATTGTGTTCCTTTATATGACTGATCAATATTCCATTGTATATATGTACCACATCTTCTTTATCCATTTGTTTGTTGATGGGCATTTAGGTTGCTTCCATGACCTGACTATTGTAAATAGTGCTGCAATGAGCATTGGGGTGCATGTGTCTTTTGGAATTACTGGGTATAGCCCAGCAGTGGGATTACTGGGTCATATGGTAATTCTATTTCTAGTTTTTTAAGGAACCTCCATACTGTTCTCCATAGTGGATGTATCAATTTACATTCCCACCAACAGTGCAAGAGGCTTCCCTTTTCTCCATACCCTCTCCAGAATTTGTTGTTTGTAGATTTTCTGATGATGCCCATTCTAACTGGTGTGAGGTGATACCTCATTGTAGATTTGATTTGCATTTCTCTAATAATTAGTGATGTTGAGCAGCTTTTCATGTGCCTCTTGGCCATCTGTATGTCTTCTTTGAAGAAATATCTATTTAGGTCTTCTGCCCATTTTTTGATTGGGTTGTTTGCTTTTATAATATTGAGCTGAATGAGCTGCTTATGTATTTTGGGGAATAATCCTTTGTCAGTTGCTGCATTTGCAAATATTTTCTCCCATTCTGAGGGTTGTCTTTTCGTCTTGTTTGTAGTTTCCTTTGCTTTGCAAAAGCTTTTAAATTCCATTAGGTCCCATTTGTTTATTTTTGTTTTTATGTCCATAACTCTAGGAGGTGGATCAAAAAGATCTCGCTGTGATTTATGTCAAAGAGTGTTCTTCCTATGCTTTCCTCTAAGAGTTTTATAGTGTCTAGTCTTACATTTAGGTCTCTGATCCATTTTGAACTTATTTTTGTGTATGGTGTTAGGGAGTGTTCTAATTTCATTCTTTTACATGTAGCTGTCCACTTTTCCCAGCACCACTTATTGAAGGGACTTTCTTTTCTCTTTTGTATATCCTTGTCTCCTTTGGCAAGAATATACAACTAATTACAGTTGGATAGCTGAGCATAGGTGTGTGGGTTTATCTCTGGGCTTTCTATCCTGTTCCATTGGTCTGTATGTCTGTTTTTGTCCCAGTACCATACTGTCTTGATTACTGTAGCTTTGTAGTATAGTCTGATGTCAGGGAGTCTGATTCCTCCAGCTCTGTTTTTTTCCCTCAAGACTGCTTTGGCTATTTGGGGTCTTTTGTGTCTCCATACAAATTGTGAGAATTTTTGTTCTAGTTCTGTAAAAAAATGCCATTGGTAATTAGATAGGGATTACATTGAATCTGTAGATTGCTTTTGGTAGTATAGTCATTTTCACAATATTGATTCTTCCAATCCAAGAACATGGTATATCTCTCCATCTGTTGGTATCATCTTTAATTTCTTTCATCAGTGTCTTATAGTTTTCTGTATACAGGTGTTTTGTCTCCCTAGGTAGGTTTATTCCTAGGCATTTTATTCTTTTTGTTGCAATGGTGAATGGGATTGTTTCCTTAATTTCTCTTTCTGATCTTTCCTTGTTAGTATATAAGAATGCAAGAGATTTCTGTGCATTACTTTTGTATCCTGCAACTTTTCCAAATTCATTGATTAGCTCTAGTAGTTTTCTGGTAGCATATTTAGGATAATTTATGTATAGTATCATGTCATCTGCAAACAGTGACAATTTTACTTCTTCTTTTCCAATTTGTATTCCTTTTATTCTTTTTCTTCTCTGATTGCTGTGCCTAGGACTCCCAAAACTAAGTTGAATAATAGTGGTTAGAGTGGACATCCTTGTCTTGTTCCTGATCTTAGAGGAAATGCTTTCAGTTTTTCACCATTGAGAATGATGTTTGCTGTGGGTTTGTTGTATATGGCCTTTATTATGTTGAGGTAGAGTCCCCCTATGATGACTTTCTGGAGAGTCAGAAATCGGTGTTGAATTTGGTCAAAAGCTTTTTCTGCATCTATTGGACGATCGTATGGCTATTATTCTTTAATTCGTTAATATGGTGTATCACATTAATTGATTTGCATATATTGAAGAATCCTTGCATCCCTGGGATAAATCCCAGTTGATCATGGTGTATTATCCTTTTAATGTGTAGCTGGATTCTGTTTGCTAGTATTTGGTTGAGGATTTTTTCATCTATATTCATCAGTGATACTGGTCTTTAATTTTCTATTTTTGTAGTATCTTTGTCTGGTTTTGGTATCAGGGTGATGGTGGCCTCATAGAATGAGTTTGGGAGTGTTCCTTCCTCTGCAATTTTCTGGAAGAGTTTGAGAAGAATGGGTGTTAGCTCTTCTCTAAATGTTTGACAGAATTTACCTGTGAAGCATCTGGTCCTGGACTTTTGTTTGTTGAAAGATTTTTAATCACAATTTCAATTTCATTACTTGTGATTGTTCTGTTCACATTTTCTATTTCTTCCTGGTTCAGTCTTGGAAGGTTATACCTTTCTAAGAATTTGCTCATTTCTTCCAGGTTGTCCATTTTATTGGCATAGAATTGCTTGTACTAGTCTCTTAGGATGCTTTGCATTTCTGCAGTGTCTGTTGTAACTTTTCCTTTTTGATTTCTAATTTTATTGATTTGAGTCCTCTCCCTCTTTTTCTTGATGAGTCTGGCTAATGGTTTATCAACTTTGTTTATCTTCTCAAAGAACCAGCTTTTAGTTTTATTTATCTTTGTTATTGTTTTCTTTGTTTCTATTTCATTTATTTCTACTCTGATCTTTATGATTTCTTTTCTTCTACTAACTTTGGGTTTTGTTTGTTCTTCTTTCTCCAGTTCCTTTTGGTGTAAGGTTAGATTGTTTATTTGAGATTTTTCTTGTTTCTTGAGGTAGGCTTGTATTGTTATAAACTTCCCTCTTAGAACTGCTTTTGCTGCATCCCATAGGTTTTAGATCGTTGTGTTTTCATTGTAGTTTGTCTCTAGGTATTTTTTTATTTCCTCTTGATTTCTTCAGTGATCTCTTGGTTATTTAGTAATGTATTGTTTAGCCTCCATGTGTTTTTTTTTTTTTACATTTTTTTCCCTGTAATTGATTTCTAATCTCATAGCTTTATGGTCAGAAAAGATGTTTGATATGATTTTGATTTTCTTAAATTAACTGAGGCTTGATTTGTGACCCAAGATGTGATCTATCCTGGTGAATGTTCCATGTGCACTTGAAAAGAAAGTGTAATCTGCTGGTTTTGGATGGAATGTCCTATGAATATCAATTAAATCTAACTGGTCTATTGTGTCATATAAAGCTTGTGTTTCCTTATTAATTTCCTGTTTGTATGATCTGTCCATTGGTGTAAGTGAGGTGTTAAAGTTTCCCACTATTATTGTGTTATTGTCGATTTCCTCTTTTATAGATGTTAGCAGTTGCCTTATGTATTGAGGTGCTCCTATGTCGGGGGCATACATATTTATAATTGTTATATCTTCTTCTTGGTTTGATCTCTTGATCATTATGTAGTGTCCTTCCTTGTCTCTTGTAACATTCTTTATTTTAAAGTCTATTTTATCTGATATGAGTGTTGCTACCTCAGCTTTCTTCTGATTTCCATTTGCATGAAATATCTTTTCCCATTCCCTCACTTTCAGTCTGTATGTGTCCCAGGTTTGAAGTTGGTCTCTTGTAGACAGCATATATATGGGTCTTGTTACTGTATCCATTCAGCAAGCCTGTGTCTTTTGGTTGGAGCATTTAATCCATTCATGTTTAAAATAGTTATCAATATGTATGTACTATTACCATTTTCCTAATTGTAATGTGTTTTTTTTTATATATACTTCCTTTTCTTCTCTTGTATTTCCCAGTTAGAGAAATTCCGTTAGCATTTGTTGTAGAGCTGGTTTGGTGGTGCTTACTTTTCTTAGCTTTTACTTGTCTGTAAAGCTTCTGATTTCTCTGTTGAATCTGAATGAGATCCTTGCCATGTAGAGTAATCTTGGTTGTATGTACTTCCCTTTCATCACTTTAAATATATCATGCCACTCCCTTCTGGTTTGCAGAGTTTCTGCTGAGAAATCAGCTCTTAACCTTATGGGAGTTCCCTTATATATTATTTGTCATCTTTTCTTAGTTGCTTTCAATAATTTTTCTTTGTCTTTAACTTTTGTCAATTTGATTACTATGTGTCTTGGCGTGTTTCTCCTTGGGTTTATCCTGCCTGGAGCTCTGCGCTTCCTGGACTTGGGTGGCTGTTTCCCTTCACATGTTAAGGAAGTTTTCGACTATAATCTCTTCAAATATTTTCTCGGGTCCTTTCTCTCTCTCTTCTCTTTCTGGGATCCTTATAATGCAAATGTTTTTGCGTTTAATGTTGTCCCAGAGGTCTCTTAGTCTGTCTTCATTTCTTTTCATTCTTTTATATTTATTCTGTTCTGTGGCAGTGAATTCCACCATTCTGTCTTCCAGGTCAATTATCCGTTCTTCTGCCTCAGTTATTCTGCTATTGATTCCTTCTAGTGTAGTTTTCATATCAGTTATTGTATTGTTCTTCTCTGTTTGTTTGTTCTTTAATTCTTCTAGGTGGTGTTCTTTCATTATTCTAGGTCATTTTTTTTTTTTTTTTTATGCGGTATGCAGGCCTCTCACTGTTGTGGCCTCTCCCTTTGCAGAGCACAGACTCCGGAAGTGCAGACTCAGCAGCCATGGCTTTATGGGCCCAGCCGCTCGGCGGCATGTGGGATCTTCCCAGACTGGGGCATGAACCCATGTCCCCTGCATCGGCAGGTGGAGTCTCAACCGCTGCACCACCAGGGAAGCCCATAGATCTGTTTAATTTTCATTTTATTTTATTGTTTTCCGGTTCTAGGTATTTTTTAAACATGTGTTGCATCTTCTAGATCTTTGCCTCCATTCTTTTTCCAAGGTCCTGGATCATCTTCACTATCATTATTCTGAATTATTTTTCTGGAAGGTTGCCCATCTCCACTTCATTTAGTTGTTTTTCTGGGGTTTTATCTTGTTCTGTCATCTGGTATATAGCCCTCTGCCTTTTCGTCTTGTCTATCTTTCTGTGAATGTGGTTTTTGTTCCACAAGCTGCAGGATTGTCCTTCTTCTTGCTTCTGCTGTCTGCCCTCTGGTGGATGAGTCTATCTAGTAGTCTTGTTTTTTTTTTTGCAGTACGTGGGGCTCTCACTGTTGTGGCCTCTCTGGTTGCGGAGCACAGGCTCCAGACGCACAGACTCAGCGGCCATGGCTCACGGGCGCAGCCACTCCACGGTATGTGGGATCCTCCCGGACCGGGTCACGAACCCATGTCCCCTGCATCGGCAGGTGGACTCTCAACCACTGTGCCACTAAGGAAGCCCTTATTTTTAAACAACACTTTTTTATCCCTTGGATGATTTTGCTCAAAATCCAACAGCCAAATGAGGCAATTCCTAGAGAGCTTGGTTATCAAAATATTTAGCCACATAAAGTGCTTTCCACATTTTAAGAATTAGGAGCAAAACTTTCACTTGAAGCAGCAAAATCCTCTTGGTGTATTTATCTACATATTTTTAATGATGATTGTATCCAATGTATTAAATAGTAAGATTAAGAGGAGTAGGCATGCACTTAGGGAAATTCACATTTTCCTTTGTAGTACACACCTTTAACTAATACTGGCATGGAGAATGCAACCAGCATTACCTCATTCAGCTAGAAGTACTCAGAACTAATCTCTATCACCTATGTGAATTCCCAGATAGCTAAGTTTTACACATTACTGATGAAATCCATCTAAAATATATTATGTTTTCTTATCTTCTGAGACAACACCAAGCATATTTAGACTTTAAAAAAAATCATAACTGTTGCAAAGAATACCCATTTATGAAAGGTGCTATATAATGTGGAGAAGGTATATAGCTGTTGAGAGCTACTGGCCTATTCTCTCAGCAGCCCAACATTTTCATGCTCTTTTGTCCAGTTTTAAGAATTTCTCTTCCTTTGTTAGGCTCCCAGCCTTCACTCTAACTTCTGCCTGTGTGCCCTAACCTAGTCCTTTACTTCTTTAAGTATGGTCTCCTTTAGTTCTTTGAGCATATTTATTATAGCTGCTTTGAAGTCTTTGTCTGGACCCTCTCAAAGGCAATTTCTGTTTCCTGTTTCTCTTCTTGATTGACCATACTTTTTGCTCCTTTGCACTTGTCATAATTCTTTTGAAAACTGGACATTTTAGATAATATATTGCAGCAACTCTAGATATATTTCCCTCCCCTCTCCCAGAGTTGTTTTCTTGTTTAATGACTTTGCTGGAATATTTCAATAAAATTCAGCCAGTCTTATTTATCTTGGCTGCTGGGATGTCTTATAATGTAGGGGTTAGACAGGGTTTGAATTATGTTTCTGTCATTGTGCCTAACAACCTTGAATGTATGGTTTAACTTTTTGTGCTGCAGTTTTCCATCTGTTCAATGGGGACAATAATAATAACTAATATTATAAATGCACATTGTGAGGTAGACACTGTTCTAAGCTGTTTATATGTTTTAGCTAATTTACTCCTCACAACAACCCTGTGAAGTAAGTACTTAATATTATCCCCATCTTACATATAACAAAACTGAGGCAGAGAGACTGAGTAATTTTCCCAAGCATACACAGGTAATGACTGGTAATTCTGGGATTTGAACCTAAGCGTCCAGCTCCACAGTTTTACCCACCACTTATTTTATATATATATAACATTTTGAGTTCAATATATGTATTCAAATGGATTGCCAAAGAGATAATTTTTAAAATAAAAATCTGATTATGCCACCCATCTACCCACTCTGACCCAGTTTAAAACGCATCGGTGGTTCTACACCACTCTTAGCATCAAGGCAAAATCCCTAATCATGACCTCTAAGCCCCCACACGCCTCCCAGGCACTCTCAGGTCACCCTCTTCATCATTCTCTCTGCTCCAGTCACCCTGGCCTCCTCCTGTTCCCTCACACTCACCAGGTTCCCTCTCCTGCCACAGGACCTTTGCCCATGCTGCTCCCACTGTCTAGAATGTTCTCCCCCATCATCTTTCCTCCTCTCTACCTCCTAACCCCTGTTCATCCTACACTTCCTCAGGGAAGCTCTCCCCATCAACCCAGATTAGATCAGGTCCTTCCATTAGAGAGATTTGGGGCACCAGGTACCTCTCCTTGGTGCACATTTATATTTCGCTTGTGTGATTATTTTGTAGTATTTGGACTGTAAGCTCTAGGGTGTTAAGGGCACTGCTTGCGTTTCGTAATCAGTATCACTTGCACCTACTTTAGAGCCTTGTACTTAGTAGGGGTTTGCTTAATATACATTTAGGAATATTAACAAACAAATGAATGATCAATAGGTGTCTCTGACCTAGACTGTAGACCCAGGCCTCATCCTTGGCTCAAAGGCAAGAATCCCAAAGTCGTGTCTCTGCTGCCCAATGCAGCTGCTCACCTTGGCCAAGGATGTCACAAAGACCTCATACATTTTTCATTCAACAAAGATTTATTTAGTACTTGGTATTGTTCTAGCAGCTAGGGTTTTTAGTGGTAAACAAAAATGTCTTTGCTTTCATGGAACTAACATCCTGGATGAGATGGGTGTATATAATAAACAAATATGTCGAGTACTGTCCAGTGGAAGAAAACCAAATAGGGTAAGTAGAATGGGGTGGGGATGGGTGACCACTTTTGCTTGAGTGGCCAAGGAGGCTCCTCTGATTAGGTGGCATTGGAACAGAGACTTGTAGAAAGTGGTAGAGCCTGGAAAAAAACATTCTAGGCAGAGGGAAGGGCAGGGACCACGATTCTGAGTAAGGAGCAGCCTCCCCTCATCTGCAAACAGGCAGGAGGCCCACATGGCTGGAGAGTAAGTTGGGGGACCAGGCAAAGAATGGAGCAGAGTGCTGGGGGTTACACTCCAGCTCTTAAGGGTGAGGAGGTTGACAGCTACAAACATTTGTCGCTGTACTTAACCTGTTTGAGGTATTGCCAGAAGCCCCCACTCGGAAACAGTGGAGCTGGAAATGAGTCTGCTTAAGAGACCACTTGTGCCCACTCTCCAGCACCCTTGGGTGGGTCAAGCAGGCCCCTGCTGCCGTGCTCACTTAGGATGTCTCGCTGCGGAAGTGCTTCTGTCCTCGGAATCATTGTTTTCAAAACGGAAGCACTTTTTGAATCCAGCCTTCCTCCCCCTCCACTCCCCTGTGCCAACCTAGTAATTATGTGTGTGGAGTGACCTGGAGAAGTCAACCAGGAGACTAAGAAAACTCCCCAGAAACTGCGAGGCCACGAGGAAGACCCATCTCGAGATGCTCTAGCTTAGAGGACCTCACACTCCAGCAAGCATCGGCATCACCCGGAGCACATGTTGAAGCGCAGGTGGCTGGGCCCAACCCCCAGACTTTGGGATCAGTAGGCTCCCCTCCAGCACCACCTGTGGCCACTCCCTTCTCCAGAATCTCACACACGTCTTCACACCCCATGGACGGCACCCTCTGCCTGCCCAGGCCTCTGCCAGTTTTATTATCTCCGTCTGCAGTGCCCTCTCCTGACTTCTCCGTGGGCCGACTTGGGAGTCCTAGCTCGTGTGTCTTCCCAGAGCTCTCCCTGACTGCCCTCTCCACAGCCAGCATCCCAGGAAGCACTGGTCACTCTCTCCTGGGCTCCTTTAGCACATGTTTCAAGAGGATGTTTAGCATGGAAATTCAGAGGCCTGGTCCCTAACCCTGTCCATCAAAAGTTCTGTGGCACTGACCTCAATTTCCTCATCTATAATATGTCAGAGAGGTCCTCCCCAACCTCAATTTCTATTGCTCCCTTCCCTCATTTACAATAGAATAAATATTACTTATTTATATTTATTTCTTATATTATTATAATATAATGTAATATAAGGTGGAGATAGAGATAGCTCCCTCTTCATGGGTTTGCTAGGGGCATTCGGTGAGTTAATCTGCCTTCAGAGTAGTGCCTGGTACTTAGTAAATATTGAGTTAATCTTAGTTCTAGTTATTCTGGCGCCATTCTGGTGAACGTTCCAACTGTTAAACCCTCCTTATTTGTACCCAAGGTGCACTGGGCAGCTCTTAACAGAATCACCTGAATACTTGTTAAAGGAGGATTTCTTCTCTAGCCCATAACTCTTGGATCATAATCTGAGGGGATGAGTGAGGCTCTGGATTCTGCATTTTTAAACAACATCTCTGGGTGACTTTTCTTTCCCCTGGGTAATTCTGATGCAGAGTGTGGCTTGAGAACAAGAGCTCGAGTTGGCTAAGCCTGGGTTTGAATCCACTTGAGGCAACTGTTATGGAGTGGCCTTGAGCAAGGCACTTCCCTGGGACCACGGGAGCCTCGTGTATTAAAGTGGTACAAAAGGTGCAGCCCCCAGGCTGTCGTGACCAGCACATGGAGCCCTCAGCCTGGGCCCGGTGTGGCAGGAGTGTTCCACGACTTGCTGGGGGGGCTCCTGGCTGCTTTAACTCCTCCAGAAGCCTGACCTCTGACCCAGCCGGCACCAGGCCAGGCCCCTTGTCAGCACAGTCAGAACTGGGCTCGAACTGGGCTTGATCCTCCCTGGGTTCCCATCTGTCAATGTGGCCCTGTTCTTTCTCTTCCTTCCTTCAGCCCAGGGTCTCCACCTGGGTCCTCACACACAGGATGGGTGGGGACAGAGCTGATTTCATAGAGAAAAGAGGACTACACAGAAATTTTACACCATGTAATCTACTTATTCTTTTTAAGTTGTTTGAGATTGTAAACCATTAATGCCGAGTGCTGGGTGTAAGAGAAATGACATGAATGAATGAAGCCATGGGTGACGACCTGATGGATGGATGGATGGAAGTCTTCCACCTGAGAGAGAAGGCAGTCTCGCAGAGAGTGGGTGGCAGCACTGCTCTGCACAGAAGCCACACTTGGAATTGGGGTGGAGAAGCGCTCTTCCTCCAGCCCTCAGGGACCTTTCATCTACATAACCGTCCACCAGCTCACAGGACTTTAAAAGGTGATACCCGAAATCTGCCTTTGGTAAACTCTCTTTTTTCTATGTTTTTGGAGGGTGTATGTTTCTGTAGTTTCCTAGCTGATGTTCTATTTGAAAACTTTCAACTTGGTCTCAGGCTGCTCTAAGAAAAGGAACCTTCCCCACATTCCAGTAAAGCAGTAATACTCACTTAATATTGATGTATTCTCCCATGGTGCTTTGGAGAGTGCAAAACTGAGGCAGGAGATAGACGGCCCCTGGCTGAGCAGCTGGACAGACACTCCAAGATGAAGACAATAGCAGGAGGGAGGAGGAGCTGAGCTCTGCCCAGAGAAGAGATAAAGAGACCACATATTTCTCATTCTCAAGGTCAAGGAGACCTCCCTGACTACACATACACAGAAAGGCTCCTCAGGGGCCAAAAAGAGATGGGGCACCACCCCATAGTAGGTCATGTCCACCTCCCCGTAGACCTCTTCACTGGAACCCATCTTGGCTAAGAGATGCACGCACACTGGGGAGGACCCTGAGATAAACCAAGTACGGATCAGAGCCAGGCAAAGCAAGATGATTGGCCAGCGGAAACCCAGAAGAAATGCCCCATATAAGTGATTCAAACTACCACAAGGGCACGACTCTCTCTCTGAGCCCACCTTTGTGAGTCTATTCATGCATAATCTTTTTCCTCCTAATGAAGACTTTACTTGTTTCACTACTTTCCTTCTCTTTGTGGAAATTCATTTCTACAAAGCCGACAGGCCTGGGCCTTGTCACTGGCCACTGGCCCTCATGGTCTAGTGGCTAGGATTCAGGGCTCTCACTGCCAGGGCCTGGCTTCAATCTCTGTCAGGGGAACTGAGATCCTGCTTCAAGCCACTGCAGGCTGAGGCCACCTGAGATCAAAACCTGCCTCTACTAACCCTACCAGCCCCCCCACCCATGCCCAGGTGTAAGACGCTGTGCTCCCACAGGGCCCGGCACCAGTACTGACTCGCAGCCTGAGCTCCAGCAGTGGTACTGAATGGTCCGATTTGAGCCTGTAATGATGAGTCATCCTAGTTTTATCTTTGGAAACTGAGGCTCAGAGGAATGAAATGGCCTGTCCATCCTGCCCAGCCAGACATTGGCACAGCCTAGACCAGAACTTAGGTATAGAAGTCACATATCTGATGATCCAGCATGGTGAAGGGCCCGGGGGAGGGACCTGGCACTGGGAACACCAAGAGTGGGAATTTGCAGAGAATAAGAGGTTTTCACTTCAAGGGACTTGCTCTGAGTCCAGGCTCTGGCTCCTGGCTAAGACTTGTGACCTCCAAGCCACAGTTTCCATCAGTAAAATGGGAGGAGGGGGGTTATAACTGCTTAGCAAGGTCGCTGGGATTAGATAGGACCCCGTGTATAAAGCACTCAGTCCGCAGCAGGGACTAGGAAATGTTAGTGTCCCCTTGTCCCCTACCCCGAAACCAAGGATGGCCTCCTTCCTCACCCTCCCCCATCTCTGCCCTCCACAGTTTCACTTGGGCTTTGGCAGCAAGATGAACACTCTCCTGTATTGAAGACTGACGTGAATCAAAGGGCCCAGAACAGCTTTTTTGTTCCCAAAATTTTGCAAGAAAGAGACGTCTTAAGTTCTCAGTTACCGTCTCCCTGGCACACCCTGACTGGCTTCCTGAAGAATGAATGACAAAGCTGGTTGCTACTTCACAGAGAGGAGGCAGAAAAGGAAAACAGGATGCACATTTTAAGGCTTTTCATGTCCGTGACTTAGCAGGGGGAGCTGCGAGCTAGAATTCTGCTTCCCGAGCTTCTGGGCCTTCATTTTGCTCGTTTACATTCTGCATAGTAGATACTCTCCAGGGTTGGCATACTTTGGGGACTTTAACCAAGGATGGCACAGAAACACCACAGCTTTGGAGACAGACAGGCAGGGGTCCTTCTCTGCATGACCTTGGGCAATACAGGGCTACTCTGAGCTTCGGCTTCCCTGCCTATAAGATGCAGAGGATGTCTGTGACTTCCTAAGATCACTGCAGGGGTAAACAAGATCAGATGTCGTGGCACAAGGAAGCAGAGATTTTTGACAATAATCCACTCCATTCTCACAAAAATTTTATTACACCAAAGAAAATATATGAGCGCTGAAATACCAGGTAGCAACAATGGCTCTGTGAGCAACATGGCACAGGTGACATCTGTTGTCAAATTTCAGACATTTACTACTCCCTCCAGGTCATTACAAATCCAGCAATTGTTCCTGTGGCCTGTGGTCTAAACTGAGAAACTAGAATATGAACACGATGTCTGGAAAATGACTTTGAATTTCGGCACTTAGATTAGAAGTCAGGTTCAATTCTCTGGCTTTAAATGTTGGTGTTTCTATCAGTTATAACAGGTAAATATGTGGAGGCAAGACTGATCTACTGTTTCATTGCTTTTAAGAAACGACGAGATGAACAACTTCCCTAAATCAGTGTGTCACTGCATTTAATTTGATGATGTTGTTTAGAAACTCTATGTACTGTTTTCCAGTCCAAAAAATAAGAATCATTCATGAGAAAAAAGACAAACGACAAATTCCCAGTAGAGAGGGAAATTATGGTGGTGGTTGATTGTAAGTAAGCACAGTCTCCTTTCCCAGGGGAAGGGCCGGAACTCTTTCAGGATTAGAAAACAATACAAAGAAAGGCCGGTCATGCACAGGGACTGAGCCTGGAACCAGAGACCTGGGACTGGAGACGCCGTGCTGCCCAGGTTCCAAGGCCAGGGGCAGTTCACTCTCCTGCCTGCGGGGTCTACAGTCCCTCCTAGTCCCCCTACTCTTGGGTGGCCTGAGGCTCCGCTGAGGGACGCCTGCCAGAACTGTCACTTTATTCCTCAGATGTCATTTAATCTTCACAAACCCCGTGAGGCCTGTGACCTGCCCAAGTTCTCAGAGCTAAGAAGAGAGGCCGGGATTAGAATGCTAGTCTACTTGCTGTCACTGTGAACTGTAAGAAAACACAACAAGCGCTATTGTAAATATCATGGCTGTCAGGAGGTTGCAGCCAATATAGAAAGACACTCATTCATTCATTAACAGATATTTATTGTATAGTATGAGCCAGACACGTTTCCAGGCATCAATATTATTGTGGCTTGTGAGCACAGCCAGGGAGATGGACAATAAGCAAGTAAATAAATTAATTTTGGATGGTGCTAATTGCTATGAAGACAGTAGAACATGGATTTTCAGTGATGGGAGGTGAAGGGTAGCAAATTTAAGCTGAGGTCAGGGAAGACATCTCTGAGGAAGTGACTTCTGAACAGAGATTATGGGGAGTGGGCCGTGGAGAGCTATTGGGAAGCCCAGGGATAGAGATCAGGAAGAGCAAAAACCCAGGGAGGGACTGTCTTGGCCTGTTGGGGTTCAAGAGGAGGCAGAGAGGTTGGAACTCGGTAAGAAAGTGCTGGAAGACGAGAGCAGAGATGGGGCAGGTCCTGTTATGAAGCTTTGCAGAGAGGGGTGAGGAGACTAGATTTTCTTTTCTTTTTTTTTCTTAATTTTATTTTATTAGGGTAGAGTTGCTTTACACTGCTGGGTCAGTTTCTGCTGTACAGCAAAGTGAATCAGCCATAAGTATACATATATCCACTCTTTTTCAGATTTCCTTCCCGTTTAGGTCACCCCAGAGCATCGAGTAGAGTTCCCTGTGCCATACAGCAGGTTCTCATTAGTCGTCTATTTTATACACAGTAGTATGTATATGTCAATCCCAATCTCCCAATTCATCCCACCCTCCCTTCCCGCCTTGGTTTCCATACGTTTGTTCTCTATGTCAACGGAGGATAGATTTTCTAAGTGAGCTAATTATTTAATTCATGTAAACTTTTTGATCGATCTATTGTTGGACAGGTAATATGGTCATTCGATTCAAAATGCAGAATTACCACAAGATAAGCTATTTCCCCCCCACCTGCCCAGATCATCTCCCTGGAAGCCATTTAGGAACTGGTTTCCTGTGTTTGTTTAATATCTCTGTAAGCTATCACACGCACATACAACCAGACATGTGGGTGAGCACACACACATTGCCCCCCCTCCCAAATGGTGGCTTAATAGTCACACTTTGCTCTTTTCTCTTCACGTCCTGAAGATCATTTGTATCTGATAGTACTGACAGAGTGTTCTCGTTATCATTTTTGGGTAGGTCTGCACGTATTCCATTCCATAGGTGTACCAGCATTTATTTAACAGTTTTCCTAGCGATAGTCATTAGGATATTTCACTTGAGTGCTTTAAGGGGAAGGAACATTCAGATTTATATTTTAAAGTTACTTTTAAAAAAAATATATTTATTTAATTTATTTATTTTTGGCTGCGTTGGGTCTTTGTTGCTGCACGCGGGCTTTCTCTAGTTGCGGCGAGCGGGGGCTACTCTTCGTTGCGGTGTGCCGGCTTCTCATTGCGGTGGCTTCTCTTGTTGTGGAGCACGGGCTCTAGGCGTGTGGGCCTCAGTAGTTGTGGCACGTGGGCTCAGTAGTTGTGGCACACGGACTTAGTTGCTCCACAGCCTGTGGGATCTTCCCGGACCAGGGTTCAAACCTGTGTCCCCTGCAATGGCAGGCAGATTCTTAACCACTGCACCACCAGGGAAGCACCCAGATTTATATTTTAGGCAGAGCCCTGCTGCATGGAGGATGACTCATGGGAAAGAGACGGCGGAAGCTGCAGTCTAACTGCCCAGTTAGGGAGGGCTGCCACTGTTCAGGAAAGAGAATAGGGTGGTGGCAGTTAGGGCATGAGAAATGGGTGGATACGGGATGTTTAGAAAACAGAGCCATCAGTGCTAGCTGATGGCTTAAATATGAGAGGTAAATAAAATGGGATCAAAGACAACTTTGAGCTCTAGGAATTGTGGGGGGGATGGTGACTCCCTTATTCTCTCAACAGCATTTCATGTCTGACTTCTGCAAACGGGGCAGAAGGTAAAGGTGGGAGAAGTGGCAGTAAAGGATGGGTTCTCTGCATAACACTTAGCCTTTTCTTCATGTGGCCAAAAACAAACAACAAAAAAGCACATATTATATACACTGAATGTTACATAACCCTTATTTGGAACTTTCCACCTCCCATGTCTGAATGGAATCCATCCCAAGGAGTTTCCTCTGGTCTCACCAGCTGCTCTTTCTCAGTCTCCTGTGCAGGTTTCCCTCTACCTGCTGCCTGAACATCCACTGGCGCTCCTCAGGGAGCAGCCCTGAGCCCCTCTCCTTCCCTGCCTACAGTTCCCTGTCTCCCTGGAGGATCTCATTCTGACCTGTGGTTTTTAATGCATCTCTATCCTGAGTCACAGATTCCTATCTTCGGCTCTTAGATACCCAACTGCTCACTTGACATCGTCACCTGGATGTTTAACAGACGCCTCATGCTTAACGTGTTCTATACGGAACACTCCACTTATAAGCCCGTCTTCCCAGGTCTGCCACAGATCAGTAAATGGCCACCCCATCTACCAGATGCACTAATTACAATCCTAGGAATCCTATTTGATCTCCTATCTTCTCTTCGGCAAACCTCATCGGTGCTAACTAGAAGCATCGTCACTTCCCTTCATCTCACCATCCCCACCTCTCACCTTCATCATCTCTCACTGGATAATGCTACTCCATAGCCACTTACCTACTCTCTCTTTCTCCATCTTCATCTTCCTGGAGCCATTCTCCACACACCAGGTAGGTCAGCTCATGCCAGTCCCCTGTTGAAAATTTCAATGTGTTTTCATCACAGCTGAAATAATGTTAAAATTCTTTCCCATGGCTCCCGACCACCTCCCAACTCCACTGACAACTCTCTCCCTTCTCCTTCCTGAACCTGGGACCAGGGTGTTTGCACTCACTGTCACTCTGCCTGGAAGACTCTTCTTTTGGTTCCCCCCCACCCCCCCGCCCAGCTGGCTCCTTCACCTTCAGCAGTCCTAGCTTGAAAGTTCCCTTCCCAATTTGATCTAAAGCCCCCTAACCCCCACTTCATGCAGCCTGCATCAGTGGGAGTGGGACCACTTAACAGCTTACCAACTCTGAAATAATCCTGTGTGAAATTCGTAAGTAACTGACACCATATTTCCCATCTGTCCCCTTGATGTTTTTTTTTAGATGAAATTTACATATTTATTATTATTTTTTTTAATTTTATTTATGTTTGGCTGCATTGGGTCTTCATTGATACAGGCGGGCTTTCTCTAGTTGCGGTGAACAGGGACTGCTCTTCGTTGCGGTATGCGGGTTTCTCATTGCAGTGGCTTCTCTTGTGGAACATGGGCTCTAGGCATACGGGCTTCAGTAGTTGTGGCTCACAGGCTCTAGAGTGCAGGCTAGCAGTTGTGGTGCACGGGCTTAGTTGCTCCGTAGCATGTGGGATCTTCCCGGACCAGGGCTCGAACCCATGTCCCCTGCATTGGCAGGCGGATTCTTAACCACTGCACCACCAGGGAAGTCCTCCCCTTGATGTTTTAGTGCTGCTTATGGGTTAGTGCTTTGGGCAGCTGTGCTCACCCTTTGATCTGGCTCAGCCTGCTACACAGTACAATAAATGTCATGATAAATGTCAGCCAGCATTACGGCGCTTCCTTCACCGACCCTAGCACAGAAGATTTCAAATAAAGACAGTTCTGTTGATTCATTAACTTTCCCTAGTTCACTGCCATTTTGATCATTTGTACACTTTTTGCTTAAAAGTTCTGTGAACTTCACTTTGATAAACTAAATAATTTCTCAAAAATCCACACAATGACTTTGGCAATGTGCAACCTTCATTTCTCCACTTGGTAACAGCGCTTAGCATTTAGCTTAAGCTTCTTTCTGGAACCTCCACCTCCAGCAGAAGGAGTTAAAAGTCAATATTTTGTTGTATTACAAGAGAATAGTTACTAAATTCTTTTATACTAATTACTATACTAGTTACTAACTTTTATACTAATTACTATACTAGTTACTAATTCTTTTATACTAGTTACTAAATTCAAGTTTTATAAAACAGATCGTCTTCATGAAGGAAGAACTACACAGAATCACACTAAATGACTTTAAATACCTTTATTTCAAGACTACCACATCACTCAGTTGAATGGTCACCCTGGACACAATTTCCTTCAAGGAATTGTACTTCCTTCTGGTACAGCCACCTCAACTGCTTAATCAATGGCTTAGAGAAGGCCAGGAGTGTCAGAAAGCCTGAGAGATCGTCAAAGTCCATCTTCTTTCTTAACGAAGGAAATAAATACCCGGTAGTGTTGCTGCCTGCTTTCTAAGATCAGTTATGTTCACTGAATCATACACAGTGGATGTTTTATACACAAAATTGTGTTCTAATTGCGTCGTCATGCTGTTCTAATGAATCACCATCCACTCCATTTGTAGAGTGCCCTATAGGTATAGTTAGAAAAACACTGGTCTTCTCTTAAGCAGGGTACATGGGCTGCACAGGGTGATCCACTGGGGTGGGAAAAGAGAATATTAGGATTTGTATTTGTATTTATTTTAAAATGAGGTGGACATTAAGCTTCATTAGTATTTACTATGCGGTTTGATCCCAGAGGCCACCCTCAGTCATGTGTCATGGACAGTAAGCATGGGAATTCCAGCATGGGAGCCTGGGGCTCTCAGTCAGTTACTGGCCTTCAGCATATTGCCATGGACCGCAGTTTCCCTGCGACAGGAAATCACCACCAGCGTTCATCTGACAGAACTCAGATCTTTAAATGGTAGAATTTTTACAATACTTTAAAATTTGGCTGCATAGGCTTCCAGATTTTTTCCCTAAGCATTCGCTAACAAACGGTTCTATTAAAAAACAAAAAATAGGTTCATAATCTACATACATTTTCCACATCTTTTCATGTCAGTATAGCTTTAGCTGATTTTTTCCTACCCTATTCTTTTTTTTATATATAAATTTATTTATTTTTGGCTGCGTTGTGTCTTTGTTGCTGTGTGTGGGCTTTTCTCTAGTTGTGGTGAGCAGGGGCTACTCTTACTGCGGTGCGCGGGCTTCTAATTGCTGTGGCTTCTCTTGTGGTGGAGCACGGGCTCTAGGAGCGCGGGCTTCAGTAGTTGTGGCACACAGACTTAGTTGCTCAGCGGCATGTGGAATCTTCCCGCACCAGGGCTTGAACCCGTGTCCCCTGCATTGGCAGGCGGATTCTTAATTACTGCACCACCAGGGAAGTCCCCCTACCTTATCCTTTTTAATATTTGCATAGAATAGTCCTCCCTCTCATTACAAGACTAATTGCTCCTAAAAAAATTCATAGGGTGAATTTTCATAAGTGGAAAAGATAATTACTGTTTAAACTGATGGTATGTAACAATTACTGCAAGAGTTCATAAACAACACATATGTTTGATTCTCAAAGCTATGAAACTTAAGAAAAAAAATCCAGAATAATAGAGACAAAAGAGAGCAAGGGAAACAATGCTAGTGATGCCTGGGATTGTCACTGCAATAAAGCAGCAAACTTAGCTGCAGCCTACACCAACCAGGACACTGTGGAGCTCCAGCTTGGTGGCTGCTGCTGAAGCTCTGTATTGATCCTTGTAAATGTGCTGAAATTCCTCCAAGTCAAAGAAAGGATGTTAAATGAAACTCCTCATGAGTCAAAATCTTGAACTTGCATGGGCATATCTTGGGGTAAGACTATTTTCCATGATAAGATGCACCATAATTTATTTCCCCGCTGCCCTATTATTTGGGCACTTGTGTTTGTACTAGTCCTTGAGGGCTGCCATAACAAAATTATCACAGACTGGGTGGCTGACACAACAGAAATTTATTTTCTCACAAGTCTATATGGTGAAGGTCCAAGGCAGGTGCGTGGGTGGCTTTGGTTTCTCCTGAAGCCTCTCTCTTTGGCTTGCAGACGGCTGCCTTCTCACCTGGCCTTTTCTCTATCCCTGGTGTCTCTTCCTCTTCCGATAAGGACACTGGTCATATTGGATTAGGGTCCCCCCACCAAGTAAACTTAATCACCCCCTCAAAGATCCTGTCTCCAAATACAGTGACATTCTAAGGGACTAGAGATAAGGACCTCAATATATGAATTTGAGGGGACACAAGTCAGTTCATAACAGAGTGGTGTGTATATTTTTTGCTAGACATCCCCTCATCTCACACGCTCCTCAATCCACGTCAATCTCATTCCATCCTCCAGGCTCCGCAGAACCCTTCCCTACTCTGAGTACCACCTGGTCCAGTTACCATCATCACTCCCTCGGACGACTGCAAGTCTCCTTCTAATTGGTTTCATGGCATTTCTTATCCTCCCTCTCCAACCCCTTCTCCACACAGACATTGTAAAAATGTATTTCTAATCTAATCATATCACTCTTCTCGGTACACTTCCCTGGCTTGTTGCTTATTTAAGTTGAAGTGCAAATGCCTTAGCATAGTGGACAAGGCCTTGTGGGACCAGACACCTGCCCAGCAACTTCATCCCCCAGCCCTCCACCAGTCCACTTTATTCTGGCCACACGCACTGACTTCCATACCCTCAAAAGAACCAAGCCTTTTCTCACTTCAGGGCATGAGTTGTTTCCTTGGACAGGAGCACCCTTCCAATTCATCCTTCGCGTCTCAGGTGAACAACCACTCTCTCAAAGAAGCCTTCCTTGAACCCCACTGGTTAGGATGCCATTGCCCCCACCTCCCACAGAACCCTGGGTTTTCTTTGCAGCAGTTATCAGTCATTATAATCAAGAGTGTGATTGTTTAAAATGCATCTCTATCACTGAACTGAGAGCTCTGGGAGGGCAGGGACCCCATGGAACTGTTCATCTCTGCATCCCCAATGCCCAGCCCAGGTCCTGGCATAGAGTAGGCACTCAATAAATAGTTACTGAATGAATAAACACCTTGTATTTGGCTGTTCCCTCCACCTGGAAGGCCTTTTTTATTCTCATCCAACTGGCAAATTGAGGCCAGCCAGATCCTCTATCTCTCTGATTAGACTGTGAATTCCTTCACAGCAAGGTCCATGTTCCCAGTGCCCAGTAAGGGCATGGTGACACATGGTAAACCTGCCAATTGAAGCAAAACATGCTTACTTCTCTGTGTGTCCAAGTCCTACATCATAGTCCTACTGGTAGTCAAGAAGTAGATACCAGTTATCAATCTTCTGTCCAATTCACAATGACAATTACCAGTAGAAACAAATAATACAGAATAAAACTGACAACGATTAAGATGCACCTGCTGCAATCATTTTTTTTTTCCTTTCTTTTTTCTGCGGTACGCGGGCCTCTCACTGTTGTGGCCCTTCCCGCTGCGGAGCACAGGCTTCGGACGCGCAGGCTCAGCGGCCATGGCTCACGGGCGCAGCCGCTCCGCGGCATGTGGGATCCTCCCGGACCGGGGCACGAACCCGTGTCCCCTGCATCGGCAGGTGGACTCGCAACCACTGCGCCACCAGGGAAGCCCTGCAATCATTATTTTTAAAATACTCAGAGATGGATGGACAAAGAAGATGTTATACAATGGAATATTACTCAGCCATAAAAAAGAATGAAATTGGGTCATTTGTAGAGATGTGGATGGACCTAGAGTCTGTCATACAGAGTGAGGTAAGTCAGAAACAAATATTGTATGTTAATGTATATATGTGGAATCTAGAAAAATGGTACAGATGAACCTATTTGCAGGGCAGGAATAGAGACACAGACGTAGAGAACAGACGTGTGGACGTGGAGGGGTGAAGGGGAGGGTGGGATGAATTGGGAGATTAGGTTTGACATAAATACACTACCATGTGTAAAATAGATAGCTAGTAGGAACCAGCTGTATAGCACAGGGAGCTCAGCTCAGTGCTCTGTAATGACCTAGATGGGTGAGATGGGGGTGGGGAGGGAGGTCCAAGACAGAGGGAATATATGTATACATATAGCTGATTCACTTCATTGTACAGCAGAAACTAACACAACATTGTAAAGCAATTATACTCCAATTAAAAAAAAAAAACTCAGAAGACTCATATCCTGAGGGTAACATTGAAAATCCCAAAAGCTGGGAAAAATCAGATCTGGTTGAAATAATCAATCTAACTAAAATAGTCAGTCCATGTGAAATTTGTTCCTTATTAAACATTTATGGAGGACTGCTATTGACAAATTTTAGACCTGAAAAATTCTACCATAGAAAATTGAACTTGCTAGTGGCAATGCCTTATAGCCAAAGACCCCCAGGAATGCAGCTGTAATTGACCAAGCTGGGTTTATTACTTGTTGCAGCCAGTGAGAACACACACCACAGGGGAACTATGGAGTATCTCAGAAAAAGAGTTAGAAAGAAACTATTATAGGATTTGAGCTCTGGTTGGTTGATTTGGGGAAGGTCTATGAAAGTGGGGTTTGCTTTAGATTGGATGCTTTAAGAAAGCAGGTGCAATTCTGTGACTGGGTCTTAATAAATCTAATCTCTAGGGAAGGTGAACTACAAGGAGGATAAAACTCTAATTGTTTTTTTCTTTAATTTTTATTGGGGTATAGTTGATTTACAATGTTGTGTTAGTTTCAGGTGTACAGCGAAGTCAATCTGTTATACATATATCCACGCTTTTTAGATTCTTTCCCCATATAGGCCATTACAGAGTATTGAGTAGAGTTCCCTATGCTATACAGTAGGTCCTTATTAGTTATCTATTTTATATATAGTTGTGTGTATATGTCAATCCCAATCTTCCAATTTATCCCTCCCCCACTTACCCCCAGTAACCATAAGTTTATTTTCTATATCTGTAACTCTATTTCTGTTTTGTAGATAAGTTCATTTGTACCCTTTTCTTAGCTTCCACCCATAAGCGATATCATATGATATTTGTCTTTCTCTGTCTGACTTACTTCACTCAGTAAAAACTATAATTGATAAAGAAGTCACAGTCACTCATTTTAGCCAAGAGAGGGGGATGTTTGGTATTTTGTGGGTGAGATAGTGACAATGTTTATGTCTGTGCTTAGACAAAATTTTGTGGTAGCCTAGCTCTGTCTCATTAAAGGATGCTACCAGAGTAAGCTTGTCTGAGATTGGTGTTCTGTGATATTGTTTACGTTCAGTAGGAGAATAACATGGCCACACTACGTCAAGCCAGCTTCTGAATGTCAAAGGCTGGTTTTTCATTTTTGTTTTCAGTAAAATGATGTTGACGTAAGAAACTTCACGAGAGAAACTAAAGTAAAATTCTATATACAAATTACTAAATAAGTAAAATGTTTATTGTGAAGTCTACATGTAGAAGAATCACTCAGAGAAGATAATTTCCATAAAATAAAATGGGATTGGATACTGTCTGGCTACATTGCGTTAAAAATAACTGATCAAAGAATTAAGTTGGCTTAATGGCATTGGCTCTGGAAAAATTCTTTCGCAGCAGTTTATCATTATTGATATAATCCCAATTAAAAATTATTGGATTCCAGTTTTGTTGGGGGTGTTAATTTGCGTCTTTGGAGAGCAATTTGGCCGTATCCATGAAAATTGCATTTGGCTTTTGACACAGCAATTTTACTTTTGGAAATTTATTCTACAGAGAAAACTGCACATGTACACAGAGGTATATTCAAAGGTATTACTACAGCATCGTTTGCAGTAATAAAAGATTGGAATAAAAATGTCTTCCAGTAGGGGACTGGTTAATACTTTCATGGCACATTCATGCTACTGAAAACTAGGCGGTCTCTAAAAGGTCAGGCGGTCCCGCAGCGACAGGCATCATCAGTTCACCCTCTTGCACCCTCACCCCGCGATGAGAAGCCAAGAGGCCCCGAGAAGCGTGTCCATTCCCCAAAGTAGCTCTCCACCTCACAGCCCTGAGAGTCTTGCTGCGCCTGTGGTCGCCGTCTACTACCCATGGCAGGGAAGTGGGGGAAGAGGGGAGCGGACCTCGAGTCACTTGTGACCCGAAGCGCCTTTGCTGCCCGCATCACCATGGCAACCGGGGGCTACCCAGCACTGATGGAGGGAAAAGGAGGACCGGAGCTGAGAGGCTTCTTCCCAACCACCCCTGCAATCCGGAGAGCCAGGGAGTCTCTGCGTCCCTCAGCTCCCGCTCTTCTTGCAGAGCAGTGACTGCAGCCCGGCGGCGGGAGCCACAAGGAGCTCCCCCGACTACCGGGAGACGAGAGCGCCTGTACCGGGGTGGAGGAATCCGGACCTCCGCCTCCAGATCCCGGGTGCTCGCAGGCCCCCATCGAACCCAGCCCCTTGCGACTCGTCTCCCTGGCTCCGCATCACCATGGCAACCCGGGGGCGCTCGGCCAACTTTCGGGTCCTGGGCGCGCGCCTACGGCCCCGGGACCCCACCTCTTCCGGCTCTTCTTGGCTGCGCCGCACCACCGTGGCAACTCGGGGTAGAACGCTGCGGGCTTGCGCGGAGTCCAGGGTAGACGGCTGGGCAGTGGCCTGGCGTCCCAGGGAAAGGGACGGAGAGTGGCAGAGAGGAGGTGTGGGAAGGGAAGTGAGGGCGAAGAGAAGAGTGCAGAAACTTCAGGGAAGTCGAGGTCCTTTTTCTCTGGGTATGGGGAGCGGCGGGGGGCGGGAATGGCAATCCGGGTGTGGTGGTCCCGGCTGCAAGGGGGACGGGACCGGGGTCGGGCTGCGGTGTGCTCTCTGCTTCAGGTCGGGTTCTCCTGGAAGGACCTAGATGGGCGGGGCCTGGGTTCCTGGTCGGGCTGGCGGCAGGGGGCAATAGCGGCTCTCAGTGCGCCGAACATCCCGGCACAGAAATCTCCGGGTTGAGGCGCGGAGATTTGGAGAGGCCGAGGGTCCTCCTCACACTCAGATCTGACCCCGGCGCGGACCAGGTTGAAGATTCCATCGTGACGCTCCGTGTCCTGGAGCGAACAGGTCTCCGCCCAGCGCTCGGTCCCCCTCGCGCCCAGGCTGTATCAGCTCTCCCGCTCTGCACGCTGCGGCTTACCTACGTGGTTAAAAGCACGCGCTCTGAGCTGAGACTGCTAGGACTGGTTACCCTCCCCAGCCCCACGATCTTCATCTGCAAGTGGTGGTAATGATAGTAATTATCTTAGGGTTGCTTTGAGTGTTAAACGAGATAATGGGACTTGTGCAATTTCTGGACTCAGTTTCTGGCACACGGCAAGTGCTCGGTAAATGCTACTTATTCGGTGACCTTGGGTAAGTTACTCTCCGTACTTAACCTTACCTCGTTGAAAAAATGCAGACAGTAATGGTAGCCACCTAACACAGTTGTGAGGATTATAAGAGTGAATATTTGTCAAGTCCCTAGAATAGTTCCAGGCGCATAGTACGTGCTATATAAATACTCTCCATTATTACCATGATTATAGTATTGTTATAACTATAATCATCTGTTCACCCGTGGTTGCTTATAAATAGGAATCTGTCCTGCTACCAAAATGATTTTTAGCTTCTGGCTAGATTACAGATATATTTGCCCACATTTCTCCTTTTTCCCTCTCAAAGTTTTTCAGCCTTTCCCATGGTGAAAAGAGGCAGTGTGATGTCCTTAAAAGATCACTGGGCTGTGAACCAGTTGGATTTTGGTGTTTGTTATGCTACTGTTTCTTTGTGCGACCTTGGGCAGATCACTGACAGTTTCCACATCTATCTTTGGGGCTGTTTCAACACGGGCACCTGGTGTTATACATGCTTAGCCTTTCCTAGTAATATATGCAGTAAAAATTAATTAGCACTGTGTGTCAGCCAGTCTCTAGAACAGTAGAATAGAAAGTAGCAAGTGCTGTGAGGAAGTTACAGATGAGATACTGTGGGCATTGTGAGGAAGGGGAGTAAATTTCTATCCCTCCACCCAATAAAAAGTCTAGGACATGAGACCCCCATCCCCCATCTCTGTTGGGAGCTGTGCATTCCTGCCCACCACTCTAATCTGGCCACTGCTACGGATTCCCAGCCTTGGACTCCTGGGCTGACCTCCTCTGCCAGCTGCAGCAGGAGCATCTGGTAATAGTATTTTTCTTCTTTTGTTTTCAGAAATCCTCCCTTAACTCACCTTAAATGTTAACTCACTAGGTCAAATGGTAAATAAGCAATGTTTCATGGAGGTCACAGAGAATTGGCTTTGAAAGTCAGAGGGGATTTGAGCCCCATGTGACCTTGGATAAGTCTCTGAGCCTCAATTTCCTCATCTTTGAAACAAGGATAGTGATACCCATATGAGATACTGCACTTAAAGGGTCCAGCAGTACCTGGTACAGAGCAAATCCTCAAAACATGTTAGCTGCTCTTTTCATCACCATCATCATTGTTATCATGTTGTTAGCTTACAAAAGGCAGGACAATCTTTTATAGCCTTTTTCCTCTCCTTATTACCTAGCACGTAGTAGGGGCCTAGCAAATGTTTGTGGAGTGAATGAGCGAATCCACGCAGGAAACTTTAGCAACAGTCGGTTTCACATTGCTCTGGCTACTAGCAATTAACATTTGTTGAACATGTGTTCCAGGAACTGTATTACGTCCCATTACCTCGTTTAATAGTCAAGTTCAATGACCTTGTCTAGCCTTCTAGTTTGATTCCTGAAGCGTTGGTGTCATTGATTCACAGTCCAGAAGCTGACAGTGACATCTGCTGCAGATTTCTGTATCATTTTCATAATGAGGTTGACAAGAGCATTATTTCTGTGACGTAGGCTCTGCTAAGAGTCTGGTGTCATGCTGACGTCAGGCCCTGTGTTCTTATCTCCCCAAGGGGGAGCTGGCTTCCTTGATGCAATTTCCTCATCCCTTAGTGGATTGCTTGACATTACACTCCTGAGACAGGGGGGCTCAATGAGAGTTTATTGCTGCAGCCCTTCAGATGCACGGGGCCCCGTTTACCAGGACAACCTCACACAGCATCAGGTTCCTCCTTCTACCTCTGTGGCCGCTTCCAGAGCAGGGCAGCAGCCCCAGGGAAGGTCTTTCTGCTCCTGATCCTCTCACGGTATTTGACTTTTGGATTAGAGAATCCTTTAGGGATCACCTAATCTAGTGCTTTTAATACTGCTCTGTGGGGGTTTTGGGGTTCAAAGGGCCCCTTTCCCCCACCAGAAGCTGCTATTTTGGGGAGAAGAACTACCCAAACAGGCAGAGTTTGGAGCATCCTACCTCTGATTCAACCCGAGTGAGCTCTGCGACATCTTGGGAATATTGAGGAACAAGTCTCTTTTCATCTTGCAGTAGAACCTTTAGTAGCAAGTCAGCCCAGTCATCAGACAGAGGCTTTGAGCAAGATATTTATTCATTTAGCTCTTCATTCACCTCATTCCCAGACTCTCTGTGAGGGTGTTGGGGACCCAGCAGTGAACAGAAGAAGCTCCCGCCATCAAGTAGCTTATATTCTAGTGGGAGGAGACAGACAATAAATTTATGTGCCATGGAGAGCCTCTCCGAGGAGAGGAATTGTGAGCAGAGACCTGAAGGAAGTGAAGACTGATAAATGGTGAAAGAATGTTCTGAGCAGAGGGGTGGCTGTGCGAAGTCGCTGAGGTGGGAGACCAGAGTGGCTGGCGAGGAGGGAATGATGGAGCCAGTGGAGGGAGCAGGGAGGGGTGGGGTCTGCTCTAGGACCCTAGAGAGTGTGGAAAGGACTTTAGATTTTCATTCTAGGGGAGACAGGAAGACATTGAAGGAGTGAGAGCAGTGGGGTGACATCGCCTGACGGATAGGACCATTCCGGTGACTGGGGAGTGAATAGATTTTCGGGAGGAGACCAGTTAAGAGGCTTTTCCAAGAGCCCAGGTGTGAGGTGACGATAGCTTGGACTGGGGCGGTGGAGAGAAAATGTGAGAGGTGCTAGATTTGGGAAGGTAGAGCTTAAAAGTTCTGCTAATAGTTCCATGTCTGGTGGGAGAGAACGAGGAATCACAAATGACTCCAAGGCTTGGGCCTGAGCACCTGGCTGAAAGGTGCCATTTACTGAAGAGGAGAGGCAACAACAGACATTGGTCACAGTTTGCCTGTTCAGCTCCTCTCATGGTGGAAGAGGAGTGATCTTAGAATGTCTGAGACCTGAAGTGGGTGTTAACTGAGGTTTTTTTCCCATAATCGTGACCTTCCTGAGGGCACACAAGCTGGATCTAGAAGCTGGGTCCACTGATCTCCAGTGCTGAGGCCTCCTGGTGGCTGTTTAGTGTCGACACACTGTCACTTCTGTTGGCTCCATTTCAGGTCCAGCGGCTATGACCAGAGGCAGCAGGCTGCCTGCGGTGCGTTCTGATGCTTGGAGGGCTGGTGCTGTGAAGAGCTCAGGTGTACAGATTAGCATGTGGGCTTTTCTTTCCTCCCGGTGGCATACTTGAAGGAGAATCAGGCAAACCACAGTGCATTCAGGAGAGGATGTTCAGAGCGGCCAGGGCACTGAACACCGCACTCTGACCGGGGACAGCCCAGAGAACCGGGTTGTTTGCCTGGAGACGAGTCAGTGGGGCTTGAGTGTTTCCTCTGAGAGTGTGCTTCCTGCTACTGTGTTTGCTGTTTCCAGTTATATGTAGTTTATGGTTTTCGTTATTTAAAGTATTATTCATTAATTACAGGATAATCCTTCTGCTCTTGTTGGTTTGACCGCTTCCCCCTGGATGGGAGGCGTGTGAGCCTGAAGTGAGGTCCGCATACCTGTCACCACAGCTGTGCCAGCATCTAACTGATGTGTGTCCCCAGTCCGAGAGTTGGCACAGCGTTGGGGCTCTAAAATTTTAAACTGGGTTTTTTTGAGGTCTTGACCTAGAAGGAGATGAGCTCGTTCCCATATGGGCCTGAGATAAGGTGGGGGCCTCGCTGGAGCTGGAGGAGAGTCGAGGGAGAAGAGAGTGGGATGCGGCCGGAGGCTGACACGGCCACAGAGGCCACACTCGGGCCGGCCGCAGGCAGAGGGCCATCCTGTGGAAGCTTCGCTATCAGCTGGGAACATGGACAAGTAACACCACCCCAGGTGTCTTTAACAATAAAAAGCAGGGTTTGGGGACGAAAGACGTGGGTCCTGATCTCAGGACTCGGGCCCACGGGGCCTCTCTCCCTCTTCCTCAGTGGGTTGGCATTTATTCTCGTGGCCACAAATCACCCGCCCTCGTTCCTGGCGTCCAACCTTCATTCGAAGCAGCAAGAAATGGAATAGGAGGTAAAAGCGTAGAGCCAGCTGGGTCTGTCTCTTTTTACCAGGAAAGCAAAGGCTTTCTCGGAACCCCATCCTCCCCCAACCCCAGCAGCCCCCCCTTGGCCAAAACCATGGCCCACGACTCCCCCCACATGAAAGCGAGGCTGGAAGGTGAGTGTTTCGCTTTGCATCCTTTCCTGTAAAGGCAGTTGAGGGAGACAGGGGTAGGGCAGCGCTGCCCAGTGGAACTCGAACCCGAGCCAGGCATGTAATTTTAAATGATCCAGTAGCACACTTTTTAAAAGGTGTTAAAAAAAACCCAGCTGAAATGAATGTTTAAAATATGTTTTATTTAATTCACTATATCCCCAAATCATTTTAGCATGTAATCAATATACAAATTATTAATGAGAGAATTTGGACTTTTTTTTTTTTTTTGTATGAAGTCTTCCAAACCTGGTGTATTTAGCACATCTTATTTTGGACCAGCCACCCTTCAGTGCTCAGTAGCGCACGTGACCAGGTACCATAGGTGTGGATAGCGTGCGGAGTGAGCAGACCAACAGTGCTTGCCATAACTGTTTTTTTCCTACTAGTCTTTTCTATAATTGTTTTCCTTTTAATTCTCTCAGTTGAATTTGGAAAATGCCACCTTGTCTTGGCCTGCTGAAGAGAAAAAAGAAAAGAGGATTTTGGTTTGTGTTAGAACGAAAGTAGTACAAAAGGAGGGAGGTGCAAGTCAGACTTTGAGAACCATAGGGACGGGGTCGTTGATGGTGAGAGGAAAGGGACAACAAGAGGTGGGCTGACAGCCGTGATGATAAAGGTAAAGTTCTTGTCAAAATCAAAACTTAACTTGAGTATTTTGTGATTATAGAAGTAAACATTTTATAAACTGTTAAAGAATTTCAATCTAAAATGGAGCCAGAGGGGCTTCCCTGGTGGCGCAGTTGTGGAGAGTCCGCCTGCCGATGCAGGGGACACGAGTTCGTGCCCCGGTCCGGGAGGATCCCACATGCCGCGGAGCGGCTGGGGCCGTGAGCCATGGCCGCTGAGCCTGTGCATCTGGAGCCTGTGCTCCGCAACGGGAGAGGCCACAACAGTGAGAGGCCCGTGTACTGCAAAAAATAAATTAAAAAAATAATAAAATGGAGCCAGAGGATATGAAATGTAAAATCTCACACATGTGCCCTCAGGAAAACAAAACCTAAGGACCAAGACACTGATTTCCTGTAAATGCCTGATTATAGGAAATTGATAATATTGGCATTTTCTTAAATGATAGGCACTTGGTCAGGGGTTGCCTCGTATCAACCACGGGAAGTTTTGCTTATGGTTTCCAGAGGCGTGAATCATGACCCAGGTCGGGTTGGTCTCAAAAAACAAGCTGAACTGAGCTTTGTATGGTTGTACTGGTTTTGTCTGCTCAGGGAATCTTCAGGCTGGTCTCTGTTTTGTAATTGACTCTAAGTGAACTCTCCTTTCTTTGCTTTCCTGCCCCCAAGCCTCAGCACCTGTAGCTTGCTATAGTCTGTGTCCTGAATTGCATTTCCTCTGCTATTCCTACAAGAGCTCATCTTTTTGACAACTTTGAGCTTGGCTCAGTTTAACTCTTTATTTAGGCCGACAAGACTATGAGGAAAACAAAAGTGCCAAAAATAAAAGGTACTATAATGCTAGAGATAATCCCTGTTAATGGTATATTTTATTTTATTAATTTTTTATGCTTATATATGCATGTATACTTACATTTATGTTATCTTCTCAAGACTTTGTACTAATTGGGACTGCTGACGATTGAAAGAGGGTGCTCATTTCATGAGTAAGAACTTTTGTGGTCTCAACTCTGTTTTCCTAATACTGAGCATGAATTATAACAGCTTCTGAAAAGAGTGAGTCCCTTTATCTTGCCCCATAGTTGGACATCACTGAGCTAGATTATTTGGTGGAGGAAATAGTGTGGAAAGAAGTACTGCCTGGGGCCAGAGCTGGTATAAATGACCTTTACGACTTCTTCCAACCTTAATGATCTATGATGCTTATCTCCTTCTGACCAGTTGTCCATATGAAGTTTCTGTACTGATTCTGAAATGTGGTCCATACTGCTTGTCTGTGCTCTCAGGAGGCAGGGATTTGGTGATTTCCTCTAGGGCTTTTCTCAAAGTATGAATCCTTTTGAGGTAGAAGCAGTTCTCCCAGAGGATAGAAATTGTATCCTAAAACCAGCATTGTGTTGGTCAGCTCTTAAATATCTTTGCTAATCTTCTGTCTAGTAGTTCTGTTAGTTGCTGAGAAGGGGTGTTAAAGTCCTCAACCGTAACTGTGGATTTTTCTGTTTCTTCTTTCAGCTCTCTCAGTTTTTGCTTCTTGTATCTTGATGCCCTGTTGTTTGGTGCATTTACATTTAGGGTCGTTATGTCTTGGTGGATTGATTCTTTTATCAGTATGTAATGTCTCTCTTTTTCTCTAGTGATGTTCTTTGCTCAAAAGTCTATCTTATCAGATATTAATATAGCTACTCCTGCTTTTTTTTTTTGCGGTACACAGGCCTCTCACTGCTGTGGCCTCTACCGTAGCGGAGCACAGGCTCCGGATGCACAGGCTCAGCGGCCATGGCTCATGGGCCTAGCCACTCCGCGGCATGTGGGATCCTCCCGGACCGGGGCACGAACCCGTGTCCCCTGCATCGGCAGGCAGACTCTCAACCACTGCACCACCAGGGAAGCCCAGTTTTATCATTTTTTAAAAAAAATCCGTTCTGCTGATTTCTGTCTTTTGATTGATATGTTTAGACCATTTATGTGTAAGATAATTATCGATATGTTAGAGCTTTGGTCTGCCAAAGCTTTTATTATTCATTTTCTGTTTGATTCCTCTGATTATCATTTCTCTGTTTCTCTTTTCTTGACTTCCTGTGAGTTTCTTGAACATTTTTTAGAATTCCATCTTGATTTATTTATAGTGTTTTTTTTTTTTTTTTTTTTTGTGGTACGCGGGCCTCTCACTGCCGTGGCCTCTCCCGTTGCGGAGCACAGGCTCCCGACGCACAGGCCCAGCGGCCATGGCTCACGGGCCCAGCCGCTCCACGGCATGTGGGATCTTCCCAGACCGGGGCACGAACCCGCGTCCTCTGCATCGGCAGGCGGACTCCCAACCACTGCGCCACCAGGGAAGCCCTATAGTGTTTTTGAGTGTATCTCTTGGTATAGTTTTCTTAGTGCTTGCTGTCGGTGTTACATTATGCATATGTGACTTTACCACTTCAAGTAAAGTGTGGAAACCTTACTTTCATTTAGGTCCCTTTACTTTCTCTGTTTTTAAATACCGTGTACATGGGTATCAGGTAGTGTCTTATATTTGTTTCAGTCATCAAATATCCTTATAAATGTCATGAAGAGAATATTCTATTGTATGTAACCATATATCTGTTTTTTTTTTTTTTTAAACATCTTTATTGGGGTATAATTGCTTTACAATGGTGTGTTAGTTTCTGCTTTATAACAAAGTGAATCAGCTATACATATACATATGTTCCCATATGTCTTCCCTCTTGCGTCTCCCTCCCTCCCACTCTCCCCATCCCACACTTCCAGGCTGTCACAAAGCACCGAGCTAATAGCCCTGTGCCTTGCGGCTGCTTCCCCCCAGCTATCTACCTTACTACGTTTGTTAGTGTGTATATGTCCATGACTCTCTCTCGCCCTGTCAAAACTCACCCTTCCCCCTCCCCATATCCTCAAGTCCGTTCTCCAGTAGGTCTGCGTCTTTATTCCTATCTTACCCCTAGGTTCTTCATGACATTTTTTTCCCTTAAATTCCATATATATGTGTTAGCATACGGTATTTGTCTTTTTCTTTCTGACTTACTTCACTCTGTATGACAGACTCTAGGTCTATCCATCTCATTACAAATAGCTCAATTTCATTTCTTTTTAAGGCTGAGTAATATTCCATTGTGTATATGTGCCACATCTTCTTTATCCATTCATCCGATGATGGGCGCTTAGGTTGTTTCCATGTCCTGGCTATTGTAAATAGAGCTGCAATGAACATTTTGGTACATGACTCTTTTTGAATTTTGGTTTTCTCAGGGTATATGCCAAGTAGTGGGATTGCTGGGTCATATGGTAATTCTAATTGTAGTTTTTTAAGGAACCTCCATACTGTTCTCCACAGTGGCTGAACCAATTCACATTCCCACCAGCAGTGCAAGAGTGTCCCCTTTTCTCCACACCCTCTCCAGCATTTATTGTTTCTAGATTTTTTGATGATGGCCATTCTGACTGGTGTGAGATGATATCTCATTGTAGTTTTGATTTGCATTTCTCTAATGATTAATGATGTTGAGCATTCCTTCATGTGTTTGTTGGCATTCTGTATATCTTCTTTGGAGAAATGTCTATTTAGGTCTTCTGCCCATTTTTGGATGGGGTTGTTTGTTTTTTTGTTATTGAGCTGCATGAGCTGCTTGTAAATTTTGGAGATTAATCCTTTGTCAGTTGCTTCATTTGCAAATGTTTTCTCCCATTCTGAGGGTTGTCTTTTGGTCTTGGTTATGGTTTCCTTTGCTGTGCAAAAGCTTTGAAGTTTCATTAGGTCCCATTTGTTTATTTTTGTTTTTATTTCCATTACTCTAGGAGGTGGGTCAGAAAGGATCTTGCTGTGATTTATGTCATAGAGTGTTCTTCCTATGTTTTCTTCTAAGAGTTTGATAGTTTCTGGCCTTACATTTAGGTCTTTAATCCATTTTGAGCTTATTTTTGTGTATGGTGTTAGGGAGTGATCTAATCTCATACTTTTACATGTACCTGTCCAGTTTTCCCAGCACCATTTATTGAAGAGGCTGTCCTTTCTCCACTGTACATTCCTGCCTCCTTTATCAAAGATAAGGTGTCCATATGTGCGTGGGTTTATCTCTGGGCTTTCTATCCTGTTCCACTGATCTATCTTTCTGTTTTTGTGCCAGTACCATACTGTCTTGATTACTGTTGCTTTGTAATATAGTCTAAAGTCAGGGAGCCTTATTCCTCCAGCTCCTTTTTTCGTTCTCAAGATTGCTTTGGCTATTCGGGGTCTTTTGTGTTTCCATACAAATTGCGAAATTTTTTGTTCTAGTTCTGTGAAAAATGCCAGTGGTAGTTTGATAGGGATTGCATTGAATCTGTAGATTGCTTTGGGTAGTAGAGTCATTTTCACAATGTTGATTCTTCCCATCCAAGAACATGGTATATCTCTCCATCTATTTGTATCATCTTTAATTTCTTTCATCAGTGTCTTATAATTTCCTGCATACAGGTCTTTCGTATCCTTAGGTAGGTTTATTCCTAGATATTTTATTCTTTTTGTTGCAATGGTAAGTGGGAGTGTTTTCTTGATTTCACTTTCAGATTTTTCATCATTAGTATATAGGAATGCCAGAGATTTCTGTGCATTAATTTTGTATCCTGCTACTTTACCAAATTCATTGATTAGCTCTAGTAGTTTTCTGGTAGCATCTTTAGGATTCTCTATGTATAGTATCATGTCATCTGCAAACAGTGACAGCTTTACTTCTTCTTTTCCGATTTGGATTCCTTTTATTTCCTTTTCTTCTCTGATTGCTGTGGCTAAAACTTCCAAAACTATGTTGAATAAGAGTGGTGAGAGTGGGCAACCTTGTCTTGTTCCTGATCTTAGTGGAAATGCTTTCAGTTTTTCACCATTGAGGATGATGTTTGCTGTGGGCTGGTCATATATGGCTTTTATTATGTTTAGGAAAGTTCCCTCTATGCCTACTTTCTGGAGGGTTTTTATCATAAATGGGTGTTGAATTTTGTCGAAAGCTTTCTCTGCATCTATTGAGATGATCATATGGTTTTTCTCCTTCAATTTGTTAATATGGTTTATCACATTGATAGATTTGCGTATATTGAAGAATCCTTGCATTCCTGGAATAAACCCCACTTGATCATGGTGTATGATCCTTTTAATGTGCTTTTGGATTCTGTTTGCTAGTATTTTGTTGAGGATTTTTGCATCTATGTTCATCAGTGATATTGGCCAGTAGTTTTCTTTCTTTGTGACATCCTTGTCTGGTTTTGGTATCAAGGTGATGGTGGCTTCGTAGAAGGAATTTGGGAGTGTTCCTCCCTCTGCTATATTTTGGAAGAGTTTGAGAAGGATAGGTGTTAGCTCTTCTCTAAACGTTTGATAGAATTCACCTGTGAAGCCATCTGGTCCTGGGCTTTTGTTTGTTGGAAGGTTTTTAATCACAGTTTCAATTTCAGTGCTTGTGATTGGTCTGTTCATATTTTCTATTTCTTCCTGATTCAGTCTTGGCAGGTTGTGCATTTCTAAGAATTTGTCCATTTCTTCCAGATTGTCCATTTTATTGGCATAGAGTTGCTTGTAGTAATCTCTCATGATTTTTTGTATTTCTGCAGTGTCAGTTGTTACTTCTCCTTTTTCATTTCTAATTCTATTGATTTGAGTCTTCTCCCTTTTTTTCTTGATGAGTCTGGTTAATGGTTTATCTATTTTGTTTATCTTCTCAAAGAACCAGCTTTTAGTTTTATTGATCTTTGCTATCGTTTCCTTCATTTCTTTTTCATTTATTTCTGATCTGATTTTTATGATTTCTTTCCTTCTGCTAGCTTTGGGGTTTTTTTGTTCTTCTTTCTCTAATTGCTTGAGGTGCAAGGTTAGGTTGTTTATTCGAGATGTTTCCTGCTTCTTAAGGTGGGCTTGTATTGCTATAAACTTCCCCCTTAGAACTGCTTTTGCTGCATCCCATAGGTTTTGGGTCGTTGTGTCTCCATTGTCATCTGTTTCTAGGTATTTTTTTATTTCCTCTTTGATTTCTTCAGTGATCACTTCATTATTAAGTAGTGTATTGTTTAGCCTCCATGTGTTTGTATTTTTTACAGATCTTTTCCTGTAATTGATATCTAGTCTCATGGCGTTGTGGTCGGAAAAGATACTTGATACAATTTCAGTTTTCTTAAATTTACCAAGGCTTGATTTGTGACCCAAGATATGATCTATCCTGGAGAATGTTCCATGAGCACTTGAGAAAAATGTGTATTCTGTTGTTCTTGGATGGAGTGTCCTATAAATATCAATTAAGTCCATCTTGTTTAATGTATCATTTAAAGCTTGTGTTTCCTTATTTATTTTCATTTTGGATGATCTGTCCATGGGTGAAAGTGGGGTGTTAAAGTCCCCTACTATGAATGTGTTACTGTTGATCTCCCCTTTTATGGTTGTTAGTATTTGCCTTATGTATTGAGGTGCTCCTATGTTGGGTGCATAAATATTTACAATTGTTATATCTTCTTCTTGGATCGATCCCTTGATCATTATGTAGTGTCCTTCTTTGTCCCTTTTAATAGTCCTTATTTTAAAGTCTATTTTGTCTGATATGAGAATTGCTACTCCAGCTTTCTTTTGGTTTCCATTTGCATGGAATATCTTTTTCCATCCCCTTACTTTCAGTCTGTATGTGTCTCTAGTTCTGAAGTGGGTCTCTTGTAGACAGCATATATAAGGGTCTTGTTTTTGTATCCATTCAGCCAATCTGTGTCTTTTGGTGGGAGCATTTAGTCCATTTACATTTAAGGTAATTATCGATATGTATGTTCCTATTTCCATTTTATATATTGTTTTGGGTTCGCTACTATAGGTCATTTCCTTCTCTTGTGTTTCGTGTCTAGAGAAGTTCCTTTAGCATTTGTTGTAAAGCTGGTTTGGTGGTGCTGAACTCTCTCAGCTTTTGCTTGTCTGTAAAGGTTTTAGTTTCTCCATCAAATGTGAATGAGATCCTTGCTGGGTAGAGTAGTCTTGGTTGCAGGCTATTCTCCTTCATCACTTTCAGTATGTCCTGCCACTCCCTTCTGGCTTGTAGGGTTTCTGCTGAGAGATCAGCTGTTAACCTTATGGGGATTCCCTTGTGTGTTATTTGTTGTTTTTCCCTTGCTGCTTTTAATATGCTTTCTTTGTATTTAATTTTTGACAGTTTGATTAATATGTGTCTTGGAGTATTTCTCCTTGTATTTATCCTGTATGGGACCCTCTGTGCTTCCTGGACTTGATTAACTATTTCCTTTCCCATATTAGGGAAGTTTTCAACTATAATCTCTTCAAATATTTTCTCAGTCCCTTTCTTTCTTTCTTCTTCTTCTGGAACCCCTATAATTCGAATGTTGGTGCCTTTCATGTTGTCCCAGAGGTCTCTGAGACTGTCCTCAGTTCTTTTCATTCTTTTTTCTTTATTCTGCTCTGCAGTAGTTATTTCCACTACTTTATCTTCCAGGTCACTTATCCGTTCTTCTGCCTCAGTTATTCTGCTATTGATCCTATCTAGAGTGATTTTAATTTCATTTATTGCATTGTTCATCGTTGCTTGTTTCATCTTTAGTTCTTGTAGGTCCTTGTTAACTGTTTCTTGCATTTTGTCCATTCTACTTCCAAGATTTCGGATCATCCTTACTATCATTATTCTGAATTCTTTTTCAGGTAGATTGCCTATTTCCTCTTCATTTGTTAGGTCTGGTGGGTTTTTATCTTGCTCCTTCATCTGCTGTGTGTTTTTCTGTCTTCTCATTTTGCTTATCTTACTGTGTTTGGGGTCTCCTTTTTGCAGGCTGCACTTTCATAGTTCCCGTTGTTTTTGATGTCTGTCTCCAGTGGCTAAGGTTGTTTCAGTGGGTTGTGTAGGCTTCCTGGTGGAGGGGACTAGTGCCTGTGTTGTGCTGGATGAGGCTGGATCTTGTCTCTCTAGTGGGCAGGTTCACGTCTGGTGGTGTGTTTTGGGGTGTCTGTGGCCTTATTATGATTTTAGGCAGCCTCTCTGCTAATGGGTGGGGTTGTGTTCCTGTTTTGCTAGTTGTTTGGCATAGGTTGTCCAGCACTGTGGCTTGCTGGTCGTTGAGTGAAGCTGGGTGCTGGTGTTAAGATGGAGGTCTCTGGGATATTTCCACCGTTTAATATTATGTGGAGCTGGGAGGTCTCTTGTTGACCAGTGTCCTGAAGTTGGCTCTCCTACCTCAGAGGCAGAGCCCTGACTCCTGGCTGGAGCACCAAGAGCCTTTCATCCACACAGCTCAGAATAAAAGGGAGAAAAAGTAGGGAGAATTAGTAGAAGTATGAGTAAAGAAAGAAGGAAAGGAGGAAAGGAAGGAAGGAAGAAAGAAGCAAAGAAGGAAAGAAAGGAGGGAGGGAGGGAGGGAGGAAGGAAGGAAGGAGGGAAAGAAGGAAAACAGACAGAAAGAAAGATGATACAGTAAAAATAAAATAAAGTATAATATAGTTATTGAATTAAAAAATATTTAGAAAAAAAAAAAGGGACGGATAGAACCTTAGGACAAATGTTGGAAGCAAAGCTATACAGAGAAAATCTTACACAGAAGCATACACATACACCTTCACAAAAAGAGGTAAAGGGGGAAAAATCATAAATCCTGCTCCCTGAGACCACCTCCTCAATTTGGGGTGATTCGTTGTCTAAAGGAGGGAAGGAAGGAAGGAAAGAAAGAAAGAACGAAGGTAAAGTATAATAAAGTTATTACAATTAAACTTAATTATTAAGAAAAAGAATTTTTTAAAAAAGTCATGGACGGATAGAGCCCTAGGACAAATGGTGGAAGCAAGAGTATACAGACAAGATCTCACACAGAAGCATACACGTACACATTCACAAAAAGACGAAAAGGGAAAAAAATCATAGATCTCGCTCCTAAATTCCATCTCTTCAATTTGGGATCATTCCTTGTCTATTCAGGTATTCCACAGATGCAGGGTATATCAAGTTGATTGTGGAGCTTTAATCCGCTGCTTCTGTGGCTGCTGGGAGAGATTTCCCTTTCTCTTCTTTGTTCTCACAGCTCACAGGAGCTCAGCTTTGGATTTGGCCCTGCCTCTGCGTGTAGGTCGCTGGAGGGCGTCTGTTTTTTCGCTCAGACAGGACGGGGTTAAAGGAGCCGCTGATTCGGGGCCTCCGGCTCACTCAGGCCGGGGGTTGGGGGATGGGGGAAGGAGGGGCACTGCGTGCGGGGCGGGCCTGCGGCGGCAGAGGCAGCGTGACGTTGCGGCAGAGGCCGGCGTGACGTTGCACCAGACTGAGGCCCGCCGTGCGTTGTCCCGGGGAAGTTGTCCCTGGATCCCGGGAACCTGGCAGTGGCGGGCTGCACAGGCTCCGCGGAAGAGGGGCGCGGAGAGTGACCTGCGCTCGCAAACAGGCCCCTTGGTGGCGGCAGCAGCAGCCTCAGCGTCTCCCGCCCGGCTCTTGGGTCCGCGGTTTTAGCCGCGGCTCGCGCCCGTCTCTGGGGTTTGCGCTTTCAGCCGCGGCTCGCGCCCGTCTCGGGGGCTCGGGCCCTCAGCCGCGGCTCGCGCCCGTCTCTGGGGTTCGCGCTTTTAGCCGCGGCTCGCGCCCGTCTCTGGAGTTCCTTTAAGCAGCGCTCTTAAACCCCTCTCCTCGCGCACCAGGAAACAAAGAGGGAAGAAAAAGTCTCTTGCCTCTTCGGCCGGTGCAGGCTTTTCCCCGAACTCCCTCCCGGCTAGTCGTGGCGCACCAACCCCTTCAGGCTATGCTCAAGCTGCCAACTCCAGTCCTCTCCCTGCGCTCCGTCCAAAACCGAAACCCGAGCCTCAGCTCGCAGCCCCGCCCGCCCCGGCGGGTGAGCAGACAAGCCTCTCGGGTTGGTGAGTGCCGGTCGGCACCGATCGTCTGTGCAGGAATCTCCCCGCTTTGCCCTCCGCACCCATCGCTGTGCACTACTCCGCAGTCCCGAAACTCCCCCCTCTGCCTCCCGCAGTCTCCGCCCGCGGAGGGGCTTCCTAGTGTGTGGAAACTTTTCCTCCTTCACAGCTCCCTCCCACTGGTGCAGGTGCCGTCCTTATTCTTTTGTCTCTGTTTTTTCTTTTGCCCTACCCAGTTACGTGGGGAGTTTCTTGCCTTTTGGGAGGTCTGAGGTCTTCTGCCAGCCTTCAGTAGGAGTTCTGTAGGAGTTGTTCCACGTGTGGATGTATTTCTGGTGTATCCGTGGGGAGGAAGGCGATCTCCGCGTCTTACTCTTCCGCCATCTTCCAATCTATTCCATATATCTGTTTTATCCATTCTTCCTTCTTCTTTCCTGATGCTCCAAGATTCCTTCTTTTATCATTTCATTTCTACTTGAAGAGCATCCTATAGCAGTCTTTAAGGGTAGGTCTGCCAGTGTCAAATTCTTTTAACTTCTCTTTGACTGAGGATGACTTTATTTCCCCTTTATTCATGAAGGAAAATTTTGCTGGACATAGAATTTACTGTTGACAGCTTCTCTTTCAGCACTTGAAGAAATGTGGTGCAATTTTCAGCTGGCGTCCATGGATTCCGATGAGAAATTTGTCATTCAAATTGGTGTTCCCCTATAGGTACTGTGTTGTTCCTCCCTGGCTGCTTTCAAAATTTTGTGTTTGTCTTAAATTCTTAAAAGTTTAATTACCATGTGTCTTAGCGTAGATTTCTTTAGATTTATCCTCTGGATTCACTCAGCTTCTTGAATCTGTAGGTTGTGTCTATAAAATTTGGAAAATTTTTGTTTTCAGCTATTATTTTTTGGATACTCTTTTAACTCCTCTCTTTCTGAGACTCCAGTGATTAATGTTGGCTTTTTTGTTATTATCCAACCAGAGCCTGAGGCTCTGTTAATTTTTTTTTCTGTTTTTTCTGTGTTCAACTGCTTAAATTCTTTTGTTCTGTCCTCAAGTTCACTGATTCTATCTTGTCATCTCCTCTCTAATATTGAGACCAGCCAGCAAGACTTTTATTTTTGTTATTGCATTTTTCAGTTGGTTTTTGCATTTTCATTGGTTCTTTTTTTTTTTTTTTTTTGGTACGCGGGCCTCTCACTGTTGTGGCCTCTCCCGTTGTGGAGCACAGGCTCCGGACACGCAGGCTCAGCGGCCATGGCTAACGGGCCCAGCCGCTCCACTGCATGTGGGATCTTCCCGGACCGGGGCACGAACCCGTGTCCTCTGCATCAGCAGGCGGACTCTCAACCACTGCGCCACCAGGGAAGCCCAATTGGGTCTTTTTTATGATTTCTTTTTTTGCTGAGAATTTCTATTTTTTCATTTGTTTCAAGAGGATTTGTAATTAGCTGTTGAAGGATTTTTATGACAACTGCTTTAAAATCCTTGTCAGGTAATTCCAACATTAATTTATCTTGATTGGTATCGGTTGATTTCTCATGCAAGTTGTGATTTTCTTGGTCCTTGGTGTAATGGATTTTTTAAAAAATTGTTTCCTGGACATATTGTCTATTATGTTAGGATGCTTGAGTAGCATACTTGAGGTCCTATTTAAATTTTTTTATTTTAGCAGGCATTCACTGTGCTTAGGTTTAGCACACAGGTCCTGGTCTACTTTGGTGGGCTGTGGTTTCAATGGCAGTTTAATTTTCAGAGCCTTTGCAGTGTTATCTGGGTCTCCTTGGTTTATCTGATGCTGTTCCCATAGGCCTCTGCTGGAGCTGCCTATGGGGGAGGAAGGGGTTTCCCCAGACTGGGACCACTGAGTGTCTCTCAGTTGGGGAGGGGACAAGGTCCATGGGGACAAAGAGGCTTCTTAGGCCAGGCACTTGCCATGGCAGAATCCCTCATGTCAATATCACCTGGCTACCCCCATCTTTGGGTGGGAGAATGGAGTTTCAAGCCCATGGGGACAAAGATGCTTCCTGGGCCAGGCTGCCTGTGTGTTAGAGTCCCTCCTGCCAGTACCACCCACCACCACAGTATCCCCTTGATGGGCTTGGAAGGAGTCTGAGGCCCAGTGGAGAAGTGGAGCATTTCCCCCAGCTGCACTTTTTGTTCAGCAGGGCTCCCAATCTGTTCCACTTGCTAGTACTGCTGGGCTCCCCTAGTGCTGATGGAGAGAGATTCTTGCTAGATCTGAGGAAGGAGTGAGCTTACCTGGGCTGCCTTCTGTGGCTCAGTTGGGGGTTAGAAATGCTGGGCCTAGGGCGCCTTCCATTTGATGGGGGGACATAAAACAAGAACTCTTCAGTTACTTCTTGTACGAGCACCCTGGCCTCCTCCCCGCTTTCCTTCTTCCCTTGCTCCTTGTGCAGTAACTGCTTGTTGAGTGACCCTCACAGGTGACCTGGTATTGTGCCTGGCGCTCTCCCTGGCTCTGAAGTCCTCTGAAATTGTACCCTTGTATGATGACTTTGAGAGTAAAGCCCCACTAGCCTTTTTGGAACACATGGCTAGTGGTTGTATCATGTTCAATTACAAGCCTGTGTTTGATGGCTGGACAGGTCCCTTTTAGCAGGTGCCGAGAAGGGGGTGGGGGGGAAGGAATGGAAAGTTCTTCCTCATTGTTCCATAGGTTCACAAAGGTTCTGGGCTGCCCTCTAAGTAGAATTTCTTTTTCCTCCCTAATGTGACTATTTCATAAGAGCCAGGAGGTTTAACATACTTTGAGATCTTATGGACACAATTATATCAGACATCTTGCAAATTTCCTGCCATCATTTTTGGCATATTTTTTATCTCCAATAAAAGGTCTAGTTGTCCATTTTTAACACAGAGCTTCCTTCCTTTAAAATATTTATTCGCAAGATTGATTTAATTCGTATTTTGGGTTTGATTTTGTTAAAGGGCTGTGACAAAATAGGTGTCCTCCACCCAGCGTGGCCTTATCTGCTGGTATGAATCCTAACCTTCCTTCGCGCCCAGCTTGCTGATTATTCCACCTGTGAAGCCTTCCTCACTCTCCTGCCCGGTGTCCTTACCTTCCTCACTGCGACATCTGAACTGGGAAGTTATATACTGTTTTGCTCTCTCTCCTGCAAGGGCATTTTACTCTCGCTTAGTATTTTGTTTAAATCCATTTAGAATAAAATCCAAAATCTTTTCATGTTCTAAGGGCCTACAGGATGCCGCTACCCTGTAATCCCCTCCCCCCCAACCCCCCACCCCCGCTCCTCCCTCCTCCCTCCTTCCCTCTGCCTCAGCCACGCTGCCCTTCCTGATCCTCGTGATGTCAACACACACACTGTTGAATCCCAGCTTCTAGAACCATGCCTGGTGCAAGAGGCACTCAGTCAGGATCTATTGAGTGCATTAATTAATGGATTTAAATAAAGTTTACTATCTTGCCATCAGAAATGTAGTGTGTTTATTTTAGAACGTTAGGAAACACAGAATAGTGGGAAAACCCTTTCATAATTTCACATTTGAGAGGAAAAACATAATTTACACTCTTTTTTAAGAATATTTCTTCCCAGTCCTTTTACTGTTTATAGTATTCTGGTTGGTTTGTTTTATATGGTTATATTCATAATATATTTTGTGTAGAATTTGATCTTTTTATGTCTGTATGCCTTGCTTTTTCTGTTACATTTATTTATACTGCTCATTTCAAAAATGATTTGAGGCCCTGTGAGGTATGTAAGTACAGTATTTCGTTCTGTTGCCCTCAGCAGGCAAGCCTGTGCTTTACCCCTGCTATGTGCTTGTGGAAACTCGCTTTCCAGTGGAGAGCAGATGCACACTGTATCTGACTCCAGGAAGCAGCCAGGACCTCCCAGCTGTGCCCTCCACATAGTGCCTTTGAAAATGAGTTTGTCTCTGGTCCTTTGTATCCATCTGAATTTGTCTCTCCTTTCTGGAGAAGGAGTGGCCTCCCTCTAGACCAGATTAGACTCATTCCCTCCTGCAGATGTGTATCACCAAAGGTGCTGTTTGCCTGTGAAGCATGCTAAGCCCCAGCCCAGCAACTGGAAGTATCTGGGCCTCCTTCCCTCCCAAGCCCTAGAGGCAAACACTCCAGACCCGGACAAAACTGCCATCACCCTGCACCCTACCAAGCGCCAGCATTCTGTGGCTGGGAGGTTGCAAACAGGATGACATGTGTAGGTTTCTCAGAAGCCAGGGCCCTAAAATAGTGCTTATAGTTACTGGTATAAGTGTTTACACCACACTCCCTCTGCCACAGATTCATTACACAGGTTGTTCTCTGCACACACACACACACACACACATACACACACACACATATCCCTACCTGCCCCAACCTACTCCCCCGTCAGATCTCAGCTTTGATGTGATTTCCTCAGGGAAGCCTTCCCCGCACCCTGGGTTCATCATGTGACCTATTAAATGGCCTCCTAGCAAAACACTGTATATCCGTCTTTCTTGCACTCATTATACTTTATAGTTAGGCATGCTTTTGTATGTCTTTGTCCCCCCACTAGACTGAAAGCTCAATGAGGGTAGGAACCACGTTTACTCTTGTTCACTGTCTCCAGTGCTTAGCACGGTAGTGCTTAATAAAGATTTTCCAGTGAACGAATGAGTCCTGAATGTTTGCGTTGAGGCAGTGAAGAGTACTGCGTAAGAGAGTGAGCTTTGGAGCCAGATATCTAAGTCAAACCAGCTCTGTGACCACGTTTCGGTGCCACCGCTTCCCAGTCTGTAAAATGGAACTGATAACACCACTTCTCTGGTGGGGCGCCGTGCAGGTCAGATGAGGGCCTCAGTGTAAAGACTTCAAGCAAAGCCAGACTCACAGGGAGTCCTCAATGTCTATTACCTATTATCATGACTACTATTTTCTACTCTTTTGGCCAATACAAGCATTGCTGTAATGAATATTCTTTTACATATGTCTTGATATACTTTTTTTTTTGTGGTACGCGGGCCTCTCACTGTTGTGGCCTCTCCCATTGCGGAGCACAGGCTCCGGACGCGCAGGCTCAGCGGCCATGGCTCACGGCCCCAGCCGCTCCACAGCATGTGGGATCTTCCCAGACCGGGGCACGAACCCATGTCCCCTGCATCGGCAGGCGGACTCTCAACCACTGCACCACCAGGGAAGCCCGTCCTGATATACCTTTTATTAGCACTGCAATAGTTGAGATTCCTAGAAATTGAATTGTTGCATCAGAAGGTTAATTTATTTGAATTAATTTTGGTGAACAGATTAAGGGAGAGATCAATTTTGCACTTTTCCAAACGGAGACTTGTGAGAGGCCAAGGCCCCCGTTAGTTTCTGGGTCAGCGGAAATTAGACATTCAGATGTGGAGTCAGTGAGGGCAAGCGATTACTTAACTCAGGTGAAGGGTACCTTGATGGAAAGTTTTCACAGTTCCTCACGACCCACCTTCTCTCTCTGAGGCTCACATAGGGTGGCAGAGGTTAGGATTAGGGGAATCTTTTGTATCTCCTCTGCTGGAGTTTTTATTCCCAATATAGTAGGAAGTCATGTTATTAATACAATAGGTCCCAACCCTACCCTACACAGCAGTGTAACTACTCTGTACCTGCCAATCTAGACTCCAAGTCTAGATGTCCTGATGTCTGGGTTCTTGTTCTCACATTAGCTGTGTCACAGACCTAGGACTTTTCAGTTTGACACGAGGGCTTTCCCTGCAGTGGAGAAGCTTTGCGGCCTAGAGCCGCCCAAGCAGCAGGCCAGCCGTGGCCTCTCACACTGGCCAGCTGTCCCAACATCATTTACAAATTTCTTATAAATACAAGGGTCTATTTCTGAACTCTCTTCTGCTCCTCTAATTCTATAGATGTTGCTTTACTCCACCCTCATTGTTCCTATTTTTAAAAAACTCTTGGCTATAGTCTCATCCAAGAAAACCTGAGAATCAAGTTGTCCAAATTGTGCCCCTACCCCCTGCAAAAGTACTTGTTTACACGCACTACACACATGCCCACTAACGCATACACGTACACATTCTCACACACACTTGCTTCCACTAGAAATTTCACTGGAATTTTATTGAACCTATGGAATAATTTGAAGGGGATTGATTTCTTTTCAATACCAAGTCTTCCCATCCTGGTACATGGAATATTGTTCCTTTTATTCATATCTTTTTTGTTCTTCAGTAGAATTTTATAGTTCCTGTATATTGATATCACACATTTTGTGTTCCTTGTTGCCATTGTCAGTAGGGCCTTATTTATTATATTTATATTATATTATGAAATGAATATATTTATTTTTATATCTTATATAATTACTATACTTTAGGTTATTACTAGATATAGGAACAACATCTTTTACTTTTGCTACTCATGGTAAGAGGTGAGCTGAGACTCTGAGGCAGATGGCAAAGCTGACTTGGTTGCCGTGTAACAGGCAGAGCGCTAAATCAGACATGGTAACCAACTCCCAGGCAGGGCCTAGAATAACCTGGGAGTTGTTCGATGGCGTGGAGTACACAATGGCCAATAACATCTTTACTTGGTTTGGTTGCCACATAGAATTGCATATAGGTTTAGCTTTTACCTCATAATTACTATCCTGAGCAATCTGGATATAATTTAAAGGAGCCAAGGGAAGGTGACATTAAAGTATCTTTTTAGATGATCCACTTTTATATGGTTTTAAAGGTTTGGTTTTCTCAGAGTGCCTTCCTTACAGTGCGTAGCACCTATTTTGCACTGATGATTAGGTTCGCCTAGGGGATTATAGTTACTCATACTATCTTTTGACCTTCAGTCTTTAGTCTTTGTTATCAAGATTCTGTCCTGCTTGTTTATTTATTTATCTATCTATTTATAGTATAACCATTTTATTGGGATGTAATTGACATACCATACAGTATACCCAGTTAAAGTGTACAGTTCAGTGTTTTTTCAGCATTTCACCAAGTTGAGCAACCATCACCACATCAATTTTAGAACATTTTCATCACGCTCTAGGGAAATCCTGTACTATGAGCAGTCACTCCCATTTCCCTCCAACCTTCCTCAGCCCCAGGCAACTACTAATCTACTTTCTGGAGCTATAGATTTGCCTATTCTGCACATTTCATATAAAATGAATCATACAATATGTGATCTTTGATGACCGGCTTCTTTCACGTAGTGTATCGTTTTCAAGGTTCATTTGTGTGTGGACATATGTTTTCATTTCTCTTGGATATATAGCAAGGAGTGAAATTGCTGGATCATATATATGATCAATCTATGTTTAACCTTTTAAGAAACTGCCAAACTGCTTTCCACAGCAAGTCCACCATGTTATGTTCCCACCAGCAGTGTTTGAGGGTTCCAAATTCTCCACCCTTGACAACACTTGTTACTATCTGTCTTTTATTTTTATGTTTTTTGTGTCAAGATTTTATTTATTTTTTTTAAACATCTTTATTGGAGTATAATTGCTTTACACTGATGTGTTAGTTTCTGCTTTATAACAAAGTGAATGAGTTATACATATACATATGTTCCCATATCTCTTCCCTCTTGCATCTCCCTCCCTCCCACCCTCCCTATCCCACCCCTCTAGGTGGTCACAAAGCACCGAGCTGATATCCCTGTGCTCTGCGGCTGCTTCCCACTAGCTATCTATTTTACGTTTGGTAGTGTATATATGCCCATGCCACTCTCTCACTTTGTCACAGCTTACCCTTCCCCCTCCCCATATCCTCAAGTCCATTCTCTAGTAGGTCTGTGTCTTTATTCCTATCTTACCCCTAGGTACTTCATGACATTTTTTTTTTCTTAGATTCCATATATATGTAGTAGCATATGGTATTTGTCTTTCTCTTTCTGACTTACTTCACTCTGTATGACAGACTCTAGGTCCATCCACATCACTACAAATAACTCAATTTCGTTTCTTTTTGTGGCTGAGTAATATTCCATTGTATGTATGTGCCACATCTTCTTTATCCATTCATCCGATGATGGGCGCTTAGGTTGTTTCCATGTCCTGGCTATTGTAAATAGAGCTGCAATGAACATTTTGGTACATGACTCTTTTTGAATTACGGTTTTCTCAGGGTATATGCCCAGTAGTGGGATTGCTGGGTCGTACGGTAGTTCTATTTGTAGTTTTTTAAGGAAACTCCATTCTGTTCTCCATAGTGGCTGTATCAATTTACATTCCCACCAGCAGTGCAAGAATATTCCCTTTTCTCCACACTCTCTCCAGCATTTATTGTTTCTAGTCTTTTTGATGATGGCCATTCTGACTGGTGTGAGATCATATCTCATTGTAGTTTTGATTTGCATTTCTCTAATGATTAGTGATGTTGAGCATTCTTTCATGTGTTTGTTGGCAGTCTGTATATCTTCTTTGGAGAAATGTCTATTTAGGTCTTCTGCCCATTTTTGGATTGGGTTGTTTGTTTTTTTGTTATTAAGTTGCATGAGCTGCTTATAAATTTTGGAGATTAATCCTTTGTCAGTTGCTTCATTTGCAAATATTTTCTCCCATTCCGAGGGTTGTTTTTTGGTTTTGTTTATGGTTTCCTTTGCTGCGCAAAAGCTTTGCAGTTTCATTAGGTCCCATTTGTTTATTTTTGTTTTTATTTCCATTTCTATAGGAGGTGGGTTAAAAAGGATCTTGCTGTGATTTATGTCATAGAGTGTTCTGCCTATATTTTCCTCTAAGAGTTTGAAAGTTTCTGGTCTTACATTTAGGTCTTTAATCCATTTTGAGCTTATTTTTGTGTATGGTGTTAGGGAGTGTTCTAATCTCATACTTTTACATGTACCTGTCCAGTTTTCCCAGCACCACTTATTGAAGAGGCTGTCTTTTCTCCACTCTATATTCTTGCCTCCTTTATCAAAGATAAGGTGACCAAATGTGCGTGGGTTTACCTCTGGGCTTTCCATCCTGTTCCATTGATCTATATTTCTGTTTTTGTGCTGGTACCTTACTTTTTTTTTTCTTTTTGCGGTATGCGGGCCTCTCACTGTTGTGCCCTTTCCCATTATGGAGCACAGGCTCCGGACGTGCAGGCTCAGCGGCCATGGCTCACGGGCCCAGCCGCTCTGCAGCATGTGGGATCCTCCCAGACCAGGGCACGAACCCATATCCCCTGCATCGGCAGACAGACTCTCAACCACAGGGAAGCCCTACCATACTGTCTTGATTGCTGTAGCTTTGTAGTATAGTCTGAAGTCAGGGAGCCCGATTCCTCCAGATCCGTTTTTCGTTCTCAGATTGCTTTGGCTATTCTGGGTCTTTCGTGTTTCCATACAGATTGTGAATTTTTTTGTTCTATTTCTGTGAAAATTGCCAGTGGTAGTTTGATAGGGATTGCATTGAATCTCTGGATTGCTTTGGGTAGTAGAGTCATTTTCACAATATTGATTCTTCCAATCCAAAAACATGGTATATCTCTCCATCTATTTGTATCATCTTTAATTTCTTTAATCAGTGTCTTATAATTTTCTGCATACAGGTCTTTTGTCTCCTTAGGTAGGTTTATTCCTAGATATTTTATTCTTTGTGTTGCAATGGTAAATGGGAGTGTTTTCTTAATTTCACTTTCAGATTTTTCATCATTAGTGTATAGGAATGCCAGAGATTTCTGTGCAGTAATTTCATATCCTGCTACTTTACCAAATTCATTGATTAGCTCTAGTAGCTTTCTGGTAGCATCTTTAGGATTCTTTATGTGGGGTATCATGTCATCTGCAAACAGTGACAGCTTTACTTTTTCTTTTCCAAATTAGATTCCTTTTATTTCCTTTTCTTCTCTGATTCTGTGGCTAAAACTTCTAAAACTATGTTGAATAAGAGTGGTGAGAGTGGGCAACCTTGTCTTGTGCCTGATCTTAGTGGAAATGGTTTCAGTTTTCCATCATTGAGGACGATGTTGGCTGTGAGTTTGTCATACATGGCCTTTATTATGTTGAGGAAAGTTCCTTCTATGCCTACTTTCTGCAGGGTTTTTATCATAAATGGGTGTTGAATTTTGTCAAAAGCTTTCTCTGCATCTATTGAGATGATCATATGGTTTTTCTCCTTCAATTTGTTAATATGGTGTATCACGTTGATTGATTTGCATATATTGAAGAATGCTTGCATTCCTGGAATAAACCCCACTTGATCATGGTGTATGATCCTTTTAATGTGCTGTTGGATTCTGTTTGCTAGTATTTTATTGAGGATTTTTGCATCTATGTTCATCAGTGATATTGGCCTGTAGTTTTCTTTCTTTGTGACATCTTTGTCTGGTTTTGGTATCAGGGTGATGGTGGCTTTGTAGAATGAGTTTGGGAGTGTTCCCCCCTCTGCTGTATTTTGGAAGAGTTTGAGAAGGATAGGTGTTAGCTCTTCTCTAAATGTTTGATAGAATTCACCTGTGAAGCCATCTGGTCCTGGGCTTTTGTTTGTTGGAAGAATTTTAATCACAGTTTCAATTTCAATGCTGGTTATTGGCCTGTTCATATTTTCTGTTTCTTCCTGATTCAGTCTTGGCAGGTTGTGCATTTCTAAGAATTTGTCCATTTCTTCCAGATTGTCCATTTTATTGGCATAGAGTTGCTTGTAGTAATCTCTCATGATTTTTTGTATTTCTGCAGTGTCAGTTGTTACTTCTCCTTTTTCATTTCTAATTCTATTGATTTGAGTCTTCTCCCTTTTTTTCTTGATGAGTCTGGTTAATGGTTTATCAATTTTGTTTATCTTCTCAAAGAACCAGCTTTTAGTTTTATTGATCTTTGCTATAGTTTCCTTCATTTCTTTTTCATTTATTTCTGATCTGATCTTTATGATTTCTTTCCTTCTACTAACTTTGGGTTTTTTTTGTTCTTTCTCTAATTGCTTTAGGTGCAAGGTTAGGTTGTTTATTCGAGATGTTTCCTGTTTCTTAAGGTAGATTTGTATTGCTATAAACATCCCTCTTAGAGCTGCTTTTGCTGCATCCCGTAGGTTTTGGGTCGTCGTGTCTCCATTGTCATTTGTTTCTAGATATTTCTCGATTTCCTCTTTGATTTCTTCAGTGATCACTTCATTATTAAGCAGTGTATTGTTTAGCCTCCATGTGTTTATATTTTTTACAAATATTTTCCTGTAATTGATATGTACCCTCCTAGCATCGTGGTCAGAATAGATACTTGATACAATTTCAATTCTCTTAAATTTACCAAGGCTTGATTTGTGACCCAAGATATGATCTATCCTGGAGAATGTTCCATGAGCACTTGAGAAAAATGTGTATTTTGGGTTTTTTTGGATCGAATGTCCTATAAATATCAATTAAGTCCATGTTGTTTAATGTATCACTTAAAACTTGTGTTTCCTTATTTATTTTCATTTTGGATGATCTGTCCATTGGTGAAATTGGGGTGTTAAAGTCCCCTACAATGAATGTGTTACTGTCGATTTCCCCGTTTATGGCTGTTAGTATTTGCCTTATGTATTGAGTTGCTCCTATGTTGGGTGCATAAATATTTACAATTGTTATATCTTCTTCTTGGATTGATCCCTTGATCATTATGTAGTGTCCTTCTTTGTCTCTTGTAACAATCTTTATTTTAAAGTCTATTTTGTCTGATATGAGAATTGCTACTCCAGCTTTCTTTTGATTTCCATTTGCATGGAATATCTTTTTCCATCCCCTCACTTTCAGTCTGTATGTGTCCCTAGGTCTGAAGTGGGTCTGTTGTAGACAGCATATATATGGGTCTTGTTTTTGTATCCATTCAGCCAGCCTTTGTCTTTTGGTTGGAGCATTTAATCCATTTACATTTAAGGTAATTATCTATATGTATGTTTCTATTCCGATTTTCTTAATTCTTTTGGGTTTGTTATTGTAGGTCTTTTCCTTCTCTTGTGTTTCTTTTTTTTTTTTTTTTTTTTTTTTTTGCGGTACACAGGCCTCTCACTCTTGTGGCCTCTCCTGTTTCACAGCACAGTCTCCAGATGTGCAGGCTCAGCAGCCATGGCTCACATGCCCAGCTGCTCCGCAGCATGTGGGATCTTCCCAGACTGGGGCATGAACCTGTGTCCCCTGCATCGGCAGGCAGACACTCAACCACTGCGCTACCAGGGAAGCCCTCTCTTGTGTTTCTTGCCTAGAGAAGTTCCTTTTGCATTTGTTGTAAAGCTGGTTTGGTGGTGCTGAACTCTCTCAGCTTTTGCTTGTCTGTAAAGGTTTTAATTTCTCCATCAAATCTGAATGAGATCCTTGCTGGGTAGAGTAATCTTGGTTGTAGGTTTTTCTCCTTCATCACTTTAAATATGTCCTGCCAGTCCCTTCTGGCTTGCGGGGTTTCTTCTGAAAGATCAGCTGTTAACCTTATGGGGATTCCCTTGTGTGTTATTTGTTGTTTTTCCCTTGCTGCTTTTAATATGTTTTCTTTGTATTTAATTTTTGATAGTTTGATTAATATGTGTCTTGGTGTGTTTCTCCTTGGATTTATTCTGTATGGGACTCTCTGTGCTTCCTGGACTTGATTAACTATGTCCTTTTCCATATTAGGGAAGTTTTCAACTATAATCTCTTCAAATATTTTCTCAGTCCCTTTCTTTTTCTCTTCTTCTTCTGGGACCCCTATAATTCGAATGTTCATGCATTTAATGTTGTCCCAGAGGTCTCTGAGACTGTCCTCAGTTCTTTTCATTCTTTTTTCTTTATTCTGCTCTGCAGTAGTTATTTCCACTATTTTATCTTCCAGGTCACTTATCCGTTATTCTGCCTCAGTTATTCTGCTATTGATCCCTTCTAGAGTATTTTTAATTTCATTTATTGTGTTGTTCATTGTTGCTTGTTTCCTCTTTAGTTCTTCTAGGTCCTTGTTAAATGTTTCTTGCATTTTCTCTATTCTATTTCCAAGATTTTGGATCATCTTTACTATCATTATTCTGAATTTTTTTTCAGGTAGATTGCCTATTTCCTCTTTATTTGTTAGGTCTGGTGGGTTTTTACCTTGCTCATTCATCTGCTGTGTATGTTTCTGTCTTCTCATTTTGCTTATCTTACTGTGTTTGGGGTCTCCGTTTTGCAGGCTGCAGGTTCGTAGTTCCCGTTGTTTTTAGTGTCTGTCCCCAGTGGCTAAGCCTGGTTCAGTGGGTTGTGTAGGCTTCCTGGTGAAGGGGACTAGTGCCTGTGTTCTGGTGGATGAGGCTGGATCTTGTCTTTCTGGTGGGCAGGTCCACGTCTGGTGGTGTGTTTTGGGGTGTCTGTGTCCTTATTATGATTTTAGGCAGCCTCTCTGCTAATGGATAGGGCTGTGTTCCTGTCTTGCTAGTTGTTTGGCATAGGGTGTCCAGCACTGTAGCTTGCTGGTCGTTGAGTGAAGCTGGGTCTTGGCATTGAGACGGAGATCTCTGGGAGACTTTCACCATTTGATATTATGTGGAGCTGGGAGGCCTCTTGTGGAGCAGTGTCCTGAAGTTGGCTCTCCCACCTCAGAGGCACAGCACTGACTCCTGGCTGGAGCACCAAGAGCCTTTCATCCACACGGCTCAGAATAAAAGGGAGATAAAGTAGAAGGAAAGAAAGAAATAGGATAAAATAAGATAAAAAATAAAGTTTTTAAAATAAAAAATAATTATTAAGAAAAAAAATTTTTTTAAGTAAAAAAAAAAAAATGGATGGACAGAACCCGAGGACAAATGGTGAAAGCAAAGCTATACAGAGAAAATCTCACACAGAAACATACACACTCACAAAATGAGGAAAAGGGCAAAAAATAATATATCTTGTTCTCAAAGTCCACCTCCTCAATTTGGGATGATTCGTTGTCTATTCATGTATTCCACAGATGCAGGGTACATCAAGTTGATTGTGGAGCTTTAATCCGCTGCTCCTGAGACTGCTGGGAGAGATTTCCCTTTCTCTTGTTTGTTCGCACAGCTCCTGGGGTTCAGCTTTGGATTTGGCCCCGCCTCTGTGTGTAGGTCGCCTGAGGGCGTCTGTTCTTCGCTCAGACAGGACAGGGTTAAAGGAGCCGCTGATTCGGGGACTCTGGCTCACTCAGGCTGGGGGGAGGGAGGGGCACGGAGTGTGGGGTGATCCTGCGGCGGCAGAGGCCAGCGGGACGTTGCACCAGCCTGAGGTGCGCCATGCGTTCTCCCGGGGAAGTTGTCCCTGGATCTCGGGACCCTGGCAGTGGCGGGCTGCGCAGGCTCCCGGGAGGGGAGGTGTGGAGAGTGACCTGTGCTCGCACACAGGCTTCTTGGTGGCGGCAGCAGCAGCCTTAGAGTCCCATGCCCGTCTCCGGGGTCCGCGCTTTTAGCCGCGGCTCGCGCCGTCTCTGGAGCTCCTTTAAGCAGCGCTCTAAATCCCCTCTCCTCAGGCACCAGGAAACAAAGAGGGAAGAAAAAGTCTCTTGCCTCTTCGGCAGGTCCAGACTTTTCCCCGGACTCCCTCCCGTCTAGCCGTGGTGCACTAACACCCTGCAGGCTGTGTTCACGCCGCCAACCCCAGTCCTCTTCCTGTGCTCCGACTGAACCCCGAGTCTCAGCTCCCAGCCCCGCCCGCCCTGGAAGGTGAGCAGACAAGCATCTCGGGCTGGTGAGTGCCGGGCAGCAGCAATCCTCTCTGCGGGAATCTCTCCACTTTGCCCTCCGCACCCCTGTTGCTGTGCTCTCCTACGCGGCTCCGAAGCTTCCCCCTCTGCCACCTGCAGTCTCTGCCCGCGAAGGGGCTTCCTAGTGTGTGGAAACCTTTCCCCCTTCACAGCTCCCTCCCACTGGTGCAGGCCCCGTCCCTATTCTTTTGTCTCTGTTTATTCTTTTTTCTTTTACCCTAGCCAGGTATGTGGGGAGTTTCTTGCCTTTTGGGAGGTCTGAGGTCTTCTGCCAGCGTTCAGTAGGTGTTCTGTAGGAGTTGTTCCATGTGTAGATGTATTTCTGATGTATCTGTGGGGAGGAAGGTGATCTCTGCGTCTTACTCTTCCACCGTCTTCCTCCTCCCCCCTGTGATCTATCTGTCTTTTAGATTATAGCCATCCTACAATGGTAGGTGTGATGGTATCTCATTATGGTTTTGATTGGCATTTCCCTGATGTCTAAACCTGTACTGTGTCTTGAATCTGATATTTAAATGCCCTCTTTTGCCTCTCCTTGGAGCTACTCTGGCTGGATAAATGATGGGATTTCATACTTACTCCCCCCCACCCCCGCCGATCCCAGAAACCCACAGAACTGCACAATGTGCTGTATGGCCATTGTTATTCCAGCAGAAAGGGTGGGACTTTATTAGGCCCTCAGGAGGAAAAAAGCATCTAGAATGCATGTGGCTCATAAAAGAAAAAAAGTGGTTATTTAGGTATCTCAATCAACCATAAAATCTTTGTTACAGGTAATACAAAACTCAGAGCTAAATCAGGAAAGAAACTTTTTTCTAGTAGCTCTTATTAATTATTAACTCTTAGTGTCTCAACTGAAGAAAAATTTAATGTGTCCTATCTGCTGTGAAAATGCTACCTGTAGCCTGGAAAGTGCTCTATAAACACCTGCTAATTGACTAAGAGAGTCGTGAGGAGGAAGCACCAAGAGTGGATTTGAGATAAAGATTGCTGAACCGGGGGTCAGAGGGTTCACGGGACTCAGATGTCAGAGAATAATCCGTAAGGGAAAAGAAGAGAGAAGACAAATAGGGAGTTAATAAAAGATGAGGGAGAAATGGAAAAAAAGTCAATACTTTTGTCTGCATGGGGACCTCTAAAACCTGAGTTTAAGGAGACTTGGAGAAAGTCTTTGCTGTGGCAAGTGATATAATAACAGCCACCTTTTATTCCAGGTTTGCTATATGAAGGGCGCACAGCTAAACCTGTCACATGGATTATTATATTTGCTCCTGTTTTACAGGTGAGAAAAACGAGGCCTAACGAGATTATGGAACCTGTCCAAAGTCCTCTGGTGGCATTTGAAACCAAGCCCTTTTAGATCTTAACTCAGAACTCTGGTTGTTTCTGCAAGGTAATGGACCACAAAAGGAATAGTGTAGTCTGGGGGGAAATAGAATTTGGGTGAAACTAAGAAGAAAATAGAGATTTCTTAGTAAACTGCCAAAAGGAAAACCCAGATTAGGCAAGGCTATCCCCAGGTGACTATATCAAAGAATGAAGACTTAAGGATTCTCTAAAAAAAACAAAAGACTACATCTTACAAAGACTCAGATGGTTTTCACGGTTGTATAGGAAAATCAGGTACCTACCTCCACATACAGGTATGGAATTGTGTGAGCAGCACTCTGTACCCTTTGCAACCCCATAAACTCTCCCATCTGTAGTTGAATAGGTTGTTACTTTCAATACTGTTGATATTCTGTTTTCCTGGGAGGAGTGAGGGGTATGTCTGGAAAGAATGAAAAGAAAAAGTCTATACTGCCAATGTTAGAGCTCTAGGAAGAAAGGCAGTCCCCTGGATGATGGGGAATTGACAGTGAAGGGCTTGCCAGGCCTCATATTTTTTACCCCAGCTCATATCTTATAAGGTGTGGCAGCAACAAAAATTATGACTTGTAGCACAAAAAGGCCATCAACCCTCCCCAACCCAGCTCTCCACCCCCAGCTCCCCACCCCCATTTCTCAGAGAACCCTGGCTTAGTACTTGGGGACTTGGCAGTTTGCAGAGCAGAGCCAGTGTGAGGAACCAGTGTTTGGTCTGACAGCTCCTCCCTAAGACACACCTTTATGACTGAGACCCCTGGAGCCAGGGCCTGGCTGGGAGAACGTGCAAATTCCTGAACTTGGGGACAATGAAGATCAGAGGTCCGGGGTGCATCACCCTTCACTCATCACATGTTAATTGGGGCTACTTTGGATTCTGGCATGGCATGGAAGATTCACCCTGCACCTCCTTTTACAAGCTTCGTGACCATCAGCCTTTGTTTCCTCCTTTGGGAATTGTCTCAGGAGAATCCCAGACCATTCCAGTGTGGAGCAATCACAGAGTCACAGGCTGCTGGAGTGAATAGGCACCCAGAAAGCACGCGGTCGGCCCACATATGTTGCTAAGGCTCCTGGCGACAAGCAGCTGGGCCTGGGTGTTACCTGCCTGGTGCTCCGGATGCAGTCATGGGACAGGTGGGGCTGGAGGAGCACACCTGACCTGCACCCCACATTTTTCTGAGAAGCTCTAGGCTTATTTTAAATAAATATCTGATGTTCTATCTTCCTTTGGAACTGAGGCAGAGAGAGATGGGAGGATGGCCAGGAGCATAGGGAGGCCATGCAGGTTTAGATGCTGACTATACTTCCCAGCCCACATCCACCTGAGGGGAGACATGTCAGGGGTCCCCGCGACCACCCCTCGGTTTGGTAATTTGCTCGGAGGACTCACGCGACTCAGCATATAGTTGTACTTGTGGCTGAGGTTTGTTTCAGGGAAAGGATACAAAGTAGAATCAGCAAAGAGAAAAGCTGCATGGGGTGAAGGCCAGAGGAAACAAGGCCTAAGCTCTCAAGAGTCCTCTCCCACTGGAGTCACGCAGGATGTGCTTAATTCCTCAGCAGCACACAGTAACAACACATGTCAAATACTGTCAACAGGGGAAACTCATTAGAGAACTAGTCCCCAAGGTTGTTACCAGGGGCTGGTCACATAGACACCCTCTGCCTAACATTTACCAAAATTCCAGACTTCCAGGAGGAAAATGGTATTCAGCATAAACCATATTGTTTGCACAAACAGTCTAGGCACCTAGCTATGTGATCTTGGGCAGGTTGCTTAACCTCTCTGGGCTTCACTGACCTTATTTGTAGAATACAGGTACTAAAGGTACCTGATAAGATTGTTGTGAGGTTTAAGTGGGTTAATATATGTAAAGTGCTTACAATAGTATTTGGCAATGTGGCGAGCACTATATAAAGGTATTGTTATTAATGTTATTATTATTTTTATTATTCAAGGTCCAGTTTCCGTGATTCTCCCAGGTCTTTCTTCCTAGGTTTGCACATTATTCTGTACTTACTATCTCTTCCCTTTAGGCAGTGCTCTTACAGAGAAAGGGCTACCTTATTTCTCTTTATATCCCCTGTATTTAACACCAAATAGATAATCTGCTGATGTTGAGTAGATGTTCACTGAAGGATGAGACAATAATTGTAGTAATAATTCTGAATTCTTATATCTGTCCTCATTTCCTTGTCCTGTCCATTTGTTTATGCAGCAACCGATGATTTTTTTGTCCTGGGGGGCTTTTCACATGCTCAGTAGGATTTGTAAGTGAAAACTGCACTGTAGAAACCATTCACATTAAACCAGCGTTTCTCCAACCATGGTCATGCTCATAGGTATTCTCCAAAAACAGGTTGCATGGACAAATAAGTTTGAGAAATTCTGGGTTACACAGGATTTATTTGTTGTTGTTTTTTTTTATGTTTTTTTGACAGCGCCACATGGCTTGCAGGATCTTAGTTCCCCTACCAGGGATCAAACCCCGGGCCCCCTGCAGTAGGAGTGCAGATTCCTAACTGCTGAACCACCAGGGAAGTCCCTAGGTTACACAAGATTAACCAAATATCTTTCCTATAGGACTTCTCAGGCCTTTACTAGGGTAATTAATGCCCAGGGAGTTGGGTAGGATGCCAGGTAAAGTTAGCACATTTCTTAACTTTTTTTGACCAGAGGACCTTTTTCTCAGAACGTTATCAACGTCTAGTGGGACTGGTTCTATGGAGTGTAGTTGGTGGAAAACTGCACTAAGCCTCATTCTCTCCTAGAGCCGACTGGCCTAGGGCTTAGGTGTGCAGATTGGTGCCGTTTAATTGCCATCTGTGGTCCCAGGCCTGTAGAGTGTCTGTACCTCTCCTGAAACCTTTATCAAAGAATTACTCTGCAGCTCATTTATCCACTCAGTAAAGATTTATTGAGTTTCTGCTATGTGCACTGACTGTGGAGAAAACAGGATTCTTGCCAATCAAGGAACTGAGGACTCAGAACAGGGCCTGATGAGTTGGATGTAGAGAGAGCAGGGCCCTCTGCTGGCTGCCCTGGGAGCTTGAAGGGTGAAGCTTTTGATTTTCCATCCACACCTCTCAGTGTATAGGTGGGTATATGGGGAGATTGAAGTCAAGGAAGTGATAATTTTTAAAATTTAAAAATTTTCAAAAATTAAAAAAAGTTTTTAGTCCAAACATCTATTTGGAGGCAGACTGGAAGCAGTACTTCTCCACTGTATCACACTGACTCTGAGCCCAAGTGTCTGAATCAGAGAAACATATAGACAAGTCCAACCCGGGAAGAATTTATTCTGTGTTGCTGCCTGGTGGTCTTGAGCCTGTTCAGGACCATCATAGGTTGGATATCTTTCCCACTTCCATTTTCCCATCAGTGACCCCAGATCAGGTTTATTTTTGCATATGTCTGTCTTCTCATTGCTTCCCTCTTTGAGCATCCTTGATGAGGATGCCTGTGGCCTGACACGGACTGCAGTCAGAGAAGGGCACACTTTAGGAGCCAGAGGGCTCTGGCTGTGCTTTGCCAGCCAGGCAAGCACTGGTGGGAAGAAAGTGATGAGAGTAACGCCTTCAGATGGGAGAGAGTTTGTGGTACTGCGGTTCCTGAGGTTCCGTGTACACACTAAGCAAACAGGAATGTAATATGTGTGCTGCAAATTAGAAGGAAACACTCTTGCTCCAGCCTGCTCACCGAGGCACCTGGTGTTTGATGCCACGGAACTAACATCAGCTCCCCAAGGAAGTGCTGCTCCCTTCTCAGCAATCCCTCTCTGCTTTCTGAACGAAGTCCACAGGCTTCCAGGTTCTGTCCCCGGCACCAGACTGCATCTCTCAACTTCTCCTCTGATCTCCCTCTGTACTCGTTCCTGCTTCCTGAGAATGTGCCCCATACATTCCCCATCCTGGAGTGCTTGCTTTTACACCCTCCTTGCCCTCCACCTCTGCTTGTTTGAAATCCCATCACTTTTCCAAGGCCTGTGAAGCAGCCAGTTTGGATTCAGCTGCATATAAGAGAAGTTCTGCTGCAGGGGCTGAACCAATAGGGATCAATGTATCTCATGTAACAGGAAGCCCAGGAGCAGGCAGTCTAGGGCTGGTGTGGCAGCTTCATCCTGAATTCCTTCCAGAACCAGACTCTTTCTATCTTCCCTACTGTCCCTGCCTTAGTGACAGCTGCTGTATTCTAAGCATAACCGAAGTTCCTGGAAGAACGAGGCAGAAGTGGTAGAAGCTGTCCTAGAAGGAACCTGCTTATGTCTCATTGGCCAGAAAGGAGTCTCCTCGCCACCCCAACTGCAAGGGAGTCAGGGATGGTCTCTGGCTTTCTAGCCTCTAAGGGCCAGCTAGAAGGGAGCTGAATGGGTGGTGAATGATTTAACCTGTTTGAATTATTGCCTCTTCCCCGAAGCCTTTATCAAAGCATCTTATACTTCCTTCATTCTTATCTAACAAGGGTAAACCTTTTTAGAGCCCTTATATATTGCCGTGGGTTATGTCCTTGTCTTGCTTTTTCTTCTTCTTCTTTTTATTTTAATAGATCTTTATTGGAGTATAATTACTTCACAATACCGTGTTAGTTTCTGTTGCACAACAAAGCCAATCAGCCATATGCACACACATGCCCCATATCCCCTCCCTCTTGAGCCTCCCTCCCATCCTCCCTATCCCACCCTTGTAGGTCATTGCAAAGCACTGAGAAGATCTCCCTATGCTATTGCCTTTTCTTCTTGATCATAAGCCTCTTAAGGATGATGAATACATCCTTGTTCCCCTCACAGCTTCTTTTGGATCAATTTGTGATTTCTGCTCCTTTCTCATACGTCCTTCCTCCTCAAAGTTTTCTTCCAGCTGTAAGACCTCAAGGACTCTTCTGACTGGGATTGATTAGTGCCCTGGGACACTGCAAGGAGGTAAACCCCATCCAGGCCCAGAGAGAGTCAATGAAAGAGGGAACGGAGACATCCAGGACCTCTCACTGCACAGTGCAAGGGCCAGACTGAGCCCAGAGGGACAGGAAGGTGAGAGCAGAAGGTAAAGAGAGACTGAGCCAGAATGGCATGGATTAAAAGCGGGGGGTAAGACACTAGTTCTGTTGGCAGCAGGCAAGAGAAATCTGGGGAGGTCATGTTTCAGGAAGTGAGAACTCTCTGATCCCCAAATCTTGAAGCCCTTCTGAACCTCACCTTCTGATGACAAGAGGAGGGCTCTCACGAAGACCTCCTTTAGTTTTGGGGCAGGTAGAGGCCCATGTCTGGTATTATACATCAATTGGAACCAGTGCGTCTATCAATTTTATCAATTTATCCTCATGTGGGTTAGGGAAGCAAGACTTATGGGTTGAAGACCCAGGTTTGCCCTTGAGTTTTTCTGAACAAGTTAATTGCCCTCTCTGGGCTTTAGATTCCTAACTATAAAAGATAGGCCTGGCATATATCACTAATTTTTAGATCTCTACCACTGGAACAAAAACAGATTAAAAGCTTGAAAAGATTCCTCAAGCAGCAAGACATCTTCTTGGCAAGAGATACTTAATGATTTGTAGTATCTGGAGCATCTCTGAAGACTCCTGTGGCTGCAGGGAATACCAGTAGGTGATCTTGTAGCTCCGTCCCTGCTCGCTGACCTTGGCCTTTTCTGATTATGGTTACAGCTTTCTTTTCCCCTCATATTTTCTGTCTACTGCAGTTTTTGCATTTTTAAAGAGATAACTAAGGTACCATCATGACGTGATTTCAAGTTGGCATTGTCTCAACTCTGTACATTGCTTGTTTCTGGTCATTCCTCAATTTCTTCATTGGAGTTTTTAATTGCCCTTCCCCACCCTAATAGTTTCCTTTGTCCTTGCCCAGACACTCATTCATGAGATGCGAAGACAAAGTCAGCCATTCCACATTGAGTGAGTCACAGGTAGTCAGTGAGGCTGATGCTGGAAAGAAGCCTCACACCTGGATGAGATGCTTGATTCTACTTGGTGCCTCATCTCAGGGGTGGAAGGTGCTGACTTTAACATTTTATTCATGTGGTCTCTTAGGTGCAGACCTTTTGTGGTTGGTTTCACAAGTGACCTGCTAGACCAGTTTCACTAGGTTCTGCAAGCCAAAAAGGTGATCTTCTTCCTCCTGTTTCAACTTATTAACAGCAAAAAAAAAAAAAAAAAAATAACAATGATACTCAACTAGCATTGATAGGGAGCCTGTTATGTGCCAGGCCTAATCTCATGTCATCCTCCGACAGCCCTTCAGCTGACAACAGATCAATGATTTGTTGATTCAACACCTACTGCGTGCCAGGTTATTCTTGGATCTGGGTGGGACACAGAAATGACTAAAATAAGGATTACATGAGATTTTTATTTTGTTTTATTTTCATTATTTTCCCACAATGAATTTATCATGAGAAAAGATTATCCTCTCCCCCCATCCCAAAGAAAGACAAGAAAAAAAGTCAGAGCAGGCCCCATGAAGGAAATCACAGTCTAGTAGAAGAGACAGAACTGCACGGTGAACCAGCACATGTGGTAGGTCATGGTGAGTTTTATCAAAGTGGTACAAACAGCTGGGACAATTAATTGTGACTCTAGAAGCAGGAGGCCTTTACATGCTCTGTGAATTAGGAGCAATAATCATCCCTGTCCAGTCTGCCTCACAGAGTGGTTGCAAAAGCTCAACAAAATGGACACAAAGTCTCAAATCCTGTACCTCTGTACATCCTAAAAGGATTACTGCCCTGTCTGCTCATGTTTCCAGTGGAGTTGGGGGTGTTGGTCATTCTGTTCCCTCTGGCAGTTGTGCTCTGCAGGGGTCATCTGAGGACTGTCGTCTGGACAATCCTGTGAGCCCTTGAGTTCACATTGTGGGTGGCAGCCCCAGGGGCCACAAGTTCAGTCCTGCTGCTATATTGATTCTTGCCTCGTTTCCTGTCTTTGTCCCTTTTCCCATCTTCTTGTATTGAGCTTTCTTCATCCTTCCTACAAATCTCTTAATCCTTCTTGTCCTTTTTCCATAGTGTGTAGGTATCCCCAAGACCACTCCCAGGTTCTGTGATCTGTTAGGAGGACTCACAGCTGTGATTTATTACAGTGAAAGGACACAAGGTGAGATCAGTGAAGGGAAGAGGTACACGGGGCAGTCTAGAGGGCACCAGGCTCAGGCTTTCTGGAGTGTTAATATATTGATTCCCAGTAAATGTACCTTAATTCCTCCAGCAACAAATTGTGACAACACATGTGATATGTCATCTATCAGGGGCACTCACTTGAGCCTAGGGGCCCGGGGTTTTATCGGGGGTCAGTCACATAGGTAGCCTGTGCCTGGCAGGCACCCAAACTCCAGGCTTCCAGAAGGAAAGCAGATATTCAGCATGAATCACATGGTTTGTACAAATAGCTCAGCACAGCGAGCCATTCATCATCTCAGGACTGGAGAGAGCCCTCCTGAAACCCATGTTGCCCAGTGCTAGCCAAGGGCCGGTCTTTGTGAAGTGCAGTCTCAGGCCTGCTATACTCGCTCTTTTCTGCACTGTCCACCCCCTCCATTCTTGGCCAAGGCATCTTTGCAGCAAAATTATTCTCATTAGGAGCACATGCAGCAGGATGAGACCAGCCTGCAGCACTGACCTCAGTCACGCCCTTTAGAAGTTCGGGACTCTGCCAGTTAAACAAAGCCCAATAACCATAAAGGGCTGTTTTAGCAATCCAGGTGGCTTTCTTGTCAAGTTTTTACTGGTCCAAGGCATCAGATGAGGTTCAGCACAGCTCTGCACGGAATGTGAAAGCTGACCCGAAGGCTTCCAAGGACTGAGGTGTGCTAGAAAGCGCAACACACAAGAAGAGTACCCCAGAGGGTACACGTGGAACCCCTGGAAACCAAGAGCTGATGATCATTGGGGCACCCCATGCAGGACAGCGACTGGGCAGGCAGTACGGGTTCACAGGGCCCCCACTGTGGGTCCCCATCATGGGGCTCCCTCCAAAGGCCTCCAGTTCCATCCAGTTAGTTCAATTCAGTCCTCGGATTCGGAGGGACTGCCCAAGGCTGGCAGTTACGAACGGTGGGCTTGTCTGTGACAGAAGTTCATCCACCCGCAAGTGGACAGCATCTGCAGGCGTTCTCCATGTGAAGTGTGGGGAGCTGGGCTGCCCCTGCTGTCCCATGCTCAGAGCTGTCAGGTGTGATAAAGGCTCAGTGTGAGTTAAAAGCTTCCAGCCGCTTGGAAAGGTGCTCAGGGAGTTTTCCTTCAGGAAGAGGGGCAGCTTCCAGGGACAGTTTTGAAAAACAGGGCACTAGTGCTGCCCTGAGCCTCCCTAGGTGCTGGGATTTGGTTTTTCCTCTGTTGTTTCAAACTCAGTGTGTCCCATTTAGCAATCATAACCTTACATGTTAAAATCATCCCTTACTGTCAGCCAAACCCTTCACCAGAAGGGTTGTATGCAAGAGGATCAAAAGCATTCTTACAGGGACTTCCCTGGTGGCACAGTGGTTGAGAGTCCGCCTGCCAATGCAGAGGTCACGGATTTGTGCCCCGGTCCGGGAAGATCCCACATGCCACGGAGTGCCTGGGCCCGTGAGCCATGGCCGCTGAGCCTACGCGTCTGGAGCCTGTGCTCCACAACGGGAGAGGCCACAGCAGTGAGAGGCCCGCGTACTGAAAAAAAAAAAAAAAAAAAGCATTCTTACAGAAAAACATTTTTATACAACTGAACCAGAAAGATAATCCTGTTCAAGAATTGGTTGGGATGAAATTCAGCATCTTCAACGCCTTTCAGAATGGACTTACATAATTTCCCATCCTTTTCATCCTGATCTTTTATCTTGTGAGCATCGATTTCTAGAGCAGGCTGCGTTTGATTATCAAACTGCCTCCTAAGGTATGGGCCCAGGAGAGAGGGGAGGGGGAGGGCAAGGGAGCTGGGCCATTGATGCATCTGCTGAGCTGAACTGACCTGGGAGCAGCAGGGAGGCATCCCTGAGAGGGGCTTGAGAGCCCCATCTGTCAGGAGGGGACTGAGCGGTTACAGGCCCTGAGGTGTGCCCTCCCCACCTGGCAGCCGCCATCAGAATACCATCAGTCTCTGTATCAGAAGCACAGAGCCTATGAGGAGCTCCTTTACAGAGGGTCCCATCTTGAACCTAAGCCCTTTCCTGTGGACCCTTGTATGCGACCCAGACAGTGCAGCCAGAATCCATGACATTCTCATTGTTTAGGGCCCTTTATCTACATAGGTCCCAGAGTTCCCAGAGCTTGGGTCCAGCTTTTCGTTCAGCCCAGCTCCAGCTGAGGCTACAAAGACCCAGAGCAGAGAGTATCAGATTTCAAGTTAGGCTCAGGCCCTTAGAGTCAGTGAATTCAGGACTCCAAAAAGGCCAATAGCATTTCTTTGGCAGCAGAAAAGTCTGACACTGGTGGACCAAAGGGCTGGGTTCCAAGCCCAGTGATAAGCCAGTCTTTCCTAAGCACTTTATGTCTTATTCTTAGAGTCCAAGTTGATACACTCAGAATTTGCACAGCAGACAAGAAAATCATCAGCCTGTTAGGGTCAGCGTTTACATGATCTGATATGATCACAGGTGGGCATTAGCTACTAAAGACTGCTTTTTAAATCTCCAAAGTGTGTTTTCTACTGGTGAGTGCTTCTCTTTTCATATCAATTGCCTTTTCCCAGTGAAACCAAGGGCAGCCATCAATTAGATCCCTTAAATTATAACTTGCGTAGTAAATAATATCCTGTAACCTGCCTTCATTGATTAAGCTCACCTTAATTGTTCTCTCAAATCATCTCCTCCAAGCTTCATGAAACTTAGACAATATATCACAAGACTCCTTTAACCAACCCCTATAGATAACACCTCTGATGTGTGGGTCGCTATAGAATTGGTTGCTTAAGTTGTTTTCCAGGAACATGGAGCTAGTCTTGTCCAGTTCAAACCAGTAGAGACCAGTTACCTGGGCCTGTGTGAGTGTCCAGTGGATGACCTTTTGACATCAGAGGCCAAAAACTCCACCCTCAGATCATGCTAGCCACCATTTTCTGAACACACATCCGATGAAGGAGCACACAAGCCAGATACGCCTGCACAGCACACCGCTTACTTCACCTTTTCTTGCCTCCAGTCTTCTGTCCCCACACCTCAGACCACCCTGCTTCTTTATCCCATGAATATCCCAGCCCCTCGGATTTGAGACTTGTTCTCCCATGTTGTTGCTTGGCCGCCTGGTGAATAAACCCTTTCTCCACTGCAAACCTTGGCGTCTCAGCATTTGGCTTGCGCTGGGCATTGGGCAAACGGACCCAGTTTTGGCACGCCAGAGGCTCCAATAGGCAAAACTCATAGTGAAAATCATCAGTATGGAGACTTATTCTGCTTAATATCCAAAGAGTTTAAATTCTAATTTACTCATCAGTGGCAAAAAAGCAAGGAAGTTGTGTTTAATACTTTTTTTTTTGCAGTTCCCCTGCTTGGGATGATCCCTCTAGCATTTGTGAAATTACAAGGATAACACTTTTCTTCAATTTTTGCCATACATCCAAATGCCCTAGCCACAAAATAAAAGCCATTTAAAAACTTTGCCCTCCCCTTTTCTTTCATTTTTCAAATTTACTCAAATCCCATGCAGTAAATTCAGCATTTACACGGTTAACATTACAGCTGCCAGGAAATCTTGGCTGGAGTGCCAGGGGGATATGGGCCTGAAGAATTGGCTGCATTGCCTCCTCCTTTATTTTTTCTCTAGTTGGTCTAAAGCTTTACTCCTGGGAACCAATTTGCCCTCCCCCTTAGAGGAAAGAACATTACAAATGTCAACCTCTGTAGCCCACGCGAGCTCCTCTTTTGCAAGAGTTGGGCTCTGGAGGAGAGGACGAAAGCAAAGGCATCTCTCAGGCTGGATTTCCCCTCTCACTCTAGCCAGCAAGTAGCCAGGGCAGCTGCAAGCCTGTTCTTCTGGAGTTGAGTTCTCATTTTCAAAGTCTATGGGTAACTTTTCCCTCTCACAAGAGGCAGCAGCCGAACTGCTGTTTTATGCCAGCCCTATCTCCAGAGCCATCCTGACACCAAGTGTTCAGCATCTCCTGCCCCTTCATCCTTCATTTTCCCAAACAGTCCTTTCACTGTATTTCAGAGTCAGGGTCCTTCTGGGGAAGCCCACTTCTGACTCTGCATTGGGGTCCCCCAGAACACCCACAGGTTCATTGATTCCTTATCAGGACTCACAGGACTCAGCATATAGTTGTACTCACAGCTAAGGTTTATTACAGTGGAAGGACACAAAGCAAAATCAGCAAAGGGAAGAGGTGCATGGGGTGAAGCCCAGAGGAAACCAGGCCCAAGCTCCCAAGAGTCCTCTCCCAGTGGACACATTTAATTCTTCCAACAATGAATTGTGATAGCAGGTATGTAATCTTAACTACCAGGGAAGACTGCCTGACCTCAGGAGCCCAGGGCTTTTAGTAGAGGTAGGTCACATAGGCACCCTCTGCCTAGCATGTGCCAGAATTCCATACTCCCAGAAGGAAAGCAAAACCACATGGTTCCTACCAACAGTTTAGCACAGCAAGCCACTCTTTTCATTTAAGGAATGATAGAAACCTTCCCAAAATCTAGGTTCCCAGACTTATTGTCATACAATAATGTGAATAAAATAATTTTCACAGAGTAAACACATTTGTGTAACCACCACGTAAATCAAGAAAAAAAATTACCAGAATCCCCAAAGCCCCATTCATGTCCTCTTCTGGTCATTAATCCATCTCCCCAAGGGTAACCACTATTGTGACTTCTAACACCATAATTTGTTCTATCTGTCCTTGAACTTCATATGAATGGAATCATGTAGCATGTATGCTTTTGTGTCTCGCTTTTTTTCTTATCATGACACGTGAAATTCTCCCATGATGTTGTGCATAGGTTGCTCATTTTAATTGTTGTGTAGTATTCTTTTTGTGTAAATAAACAACAATTTGTTTATCCATTCTGATGTTGAGGGAAATCTGGGTTGTTTGTAGTCTTTGCTATGAACATTCTAGTGCATATCTTTGGTGAACATACCAATACAATTGTGTTGGATACACATCTGGGAGTGGAATTGCTGAGTCATGGGGTATGAATATGTTCATTTTACTCAATGCCCCCACACATTATTCCAAAGTAGTTCTGTTTTATACACCCATGAGCAAACCCATGAGAGATTTAGTTGTTACACATCCTTGTTAACATTTGCTATTATCTGTCCTTTTCATTTTAGCCATTCTGGTGGGTGAGGTTGGTATTATTACATTGTGGTTTTAATTTGTATTTCCTGATGACTAATGAAATTGAGCACTTTTGTTATGCTTATTTGCCACTTGGCTATCGTCTTTTTTTTTTTTTTTTTTTGCGGTATGCGGGCCTCTCACTGTTGTTGCCTCTCCCGTTGCAGACCACAGGCTCCGGACTTGCAGGCTCAGCAGCCATGGCTCACGGGCCTAGCCGCTCCACTGCATGTAGGATCTTCCCGGACCGGGGCACGAACCCGTGTCCCCTGCATCGGCAGGCGGACTCTCAACCACTGCGCCACCAGGGAAGCCCAGATATCGTCTTTTATGAAGGACTGTTTCAAGTCTTTTTCCCCCCTCTCTGTTGGGTTGTTTCCCTTCCAGTTTTTACCATTTTAAAAGCAGATCAAAAAGGCAGACAAGGGAAACAGGGATGGGGAAAAACTGATTAAAGGTCACTGCTGCATATCAGACACTGTGTAGACTTATGTCATTTACTCTGTGTGACAATCCTGCTAAATCAATATCATATCATTTTACAGATCCATTCACATTTCAAAAGAAATGAAGTGCCTACCATATTGCCCAGCACAATCCTTGGCGCTGGAGATACAATGAAGATCAAAATCAAGATGGTCCCTCCTATGGCACTTGCTGTGGGGGATAGTCAGGTAAAAGGCAGTTACAGTGCATCCTGTGGTTATACTAGAAGAAGCTCAGAGTTCTGTAGGAGCACTTAGATGGGTCCTAACTCAGACCTGGGGAAGGCAGGACTTCCTGAAGCAACTAAAAGGACCTGGGTGACCAGGCACAGGATATGGGGATGGAGGTGGTGGGTCGGGAAGATGAGAAACAAGGACGGAGTGGTAGGTAGACAGCAGACCCTGGGGAGCCTGGTAAGAATTTTGGACTTATCCTGAGATTGGTAGGAAGATTTTCATTGGTGGGATGACAGCACGAGATGTCCCAGTTCTGAAGAAGACTTAGCTATAAGTGAGGTCACCTATGACCATGATCAAGAGCAGCAGGAACAGCAGCCTGAATGGGAAAGTATTGGGGGAAAGAAAGAAATGGAAGAGTTAAAGAAATCAGTGTAGGAATCAGCAGGACTCGGTGATTGATGTGCTGTTAGAGAAATCCAGCATGGCTCTCAGGATTTGTCTTGGGCAGCACTTATGTTACACTGCCACCATCGACTCAGTTGCCCACAAGAGAGAACTGAAGTTCACAGAAGCAACTTGTCCAAAGTCAATCAGCTCATAAAGAGTACAGCTGGGACTCAAACCCATCCCTGTTTGACAACTTCCTAATGCTATTGATTTCAGAATTTTCCTATTCAAGATTGTCTGGAACAGGAGTGCACATGCACAGAGGAAAGGCCATGTGAGGATTCAGCAAGAAGGTGGCCCTCTGCAAGCCAAGGAGAGAGGCCTCAGACAGACGCAAACCACTCTCTGTGATCTAGGACTGTGAGAAAGAACCAAGATGGCAGAGTAGAAGGACGAGCTCCCACTCCCTCTTGCAAGAACACCAGAATCGCAACTAGCTGCTGGACAATATTCGACAGGAAGACACTGGAACTCACCAAAAAAGACATCGCACATCCAAAGACAAAGGAGAAGCCACAATGAGACGGTAGGAGGGGCTCAATCACAATAAAATCAATTCCCATAACTGCTGGGTGGGTGACTCACAAACTGGAGAACACTTGTACCACAGAAGTCTACACACTGGAGTGAAGGTTCTGAGCCCCACATCAGGTTCCCAACCTGGGTGTCCGGAAATGGGAGGAGGAATTCCTAGAGAATCAGACTTTGAAGGCTAGTGGGATTTGACTGCAGGACTTCAACAGGACTGGGGGAAACAGAGACTCCACTCTTAGAGGGCACACACAAAGTAGTGTGCACATCAGGACCCAGGGGAAGAAGCAGTGACCTCAGGGGAGACGGAACCAGACGTACCTGCTAGTGTTGGAGGGTCTCCCGCAGAGGCAGGGGGTGGCTGTGGCTCACTGTGGGAACAAGGACACTGGCAGCAGAAGTTCTGGGAAGTACTCCTTGGCGTGAGCCCTCCCAGAGTCCGCCATTGGCCCCATCAAAGAGCCCAGGTAGGCTCCAATGTTGGGTTGCCTCAGGCCAAACAACCAACAGGGAGGGAACCCAGCCCCACCCAACAGCATTAAAGTGGATTAAAGTTTTACTGAGCTCTACCCAGAAGAGCAACAGTCAGCTCTACCCACCACCATTCCCTCCCATCAGGAAACTTCCACAAGCCCCTTACATAGCCTCATCTACCAGAGGGCAGGCAGCAGAAGAAAGAACTACAGTCCTGAAGCCTGTGGAACAAAAACCACATACACAGAAACATAGACAAGATGAAAAGGCAGAGGGCTATGCACCAGATAAAGGAACAAGATAAAACCCCAGAAAAACATCTAAATGAAACGGAGATAGGCAATCTTCCAGAAAGAGAATTCAGAATAATGATAGTGAAGATGATCCACGTCCTTGGAAAAAGAATAGAAGCAAAGATCGATAAGATGCAAGAAATGTTGAACTAAGATATAGAAGAATTAAAGAACAAGCAAACAGAGATGAACAATACAATAACTGAAATGAAAAATACACTAGAAGGAATCAATAGCAGAATAACTGAGGCAGAAGAACGGATAAGTGACCTGCAAGACAGAATGGTGGAATTCACTGCTGTGGAACAGAATAAAGAAAAAAGAATGAAAAGAAATGAAGACAGCCTAAGAGACCTCTGGGACAACATTAAACACAACAACTTTAGCATTATAGGGGTCCCAGAAGGAGAAGAGAGAGAGAAAGGACCCAAGAAAATATTTGAAGAGATTATAGTCAAAAATTCCCTCACATGGGAAAGGAAATAGCCACCCAAGTCCAGGAAGCACAGAGAGTCCCATACAGGATAAACCCAAGAAGAAATACACCGAGAAACATAATAATCAAATTGGCAAAAATTAGAGACAAAGAAAAATTATTGAAAGCAGCAAGGGAAAAATGACAAATAACATACAAGGGAACTCCCATAAGGTTAACAGCTGATTTCTCAGCAGAAACTCTACAAGCCAGAAGGGAGTGGCATGATATGCTTAAAATGATGAAAGGGAAGAACCTACAACCAAAATTACTCTACCCGCCAAGGATCTCATTCAGATTCGATGGAGAAATCAAACGTTTTACAGGCAAGCAAAAGCTAAGAGAATTCAGCACCACCAAACCAACTCTACAACAAATGCTAAAGGAACTTCTCTAAGTGGGAAACACAAGAGGAGAAAAGGACCTACAAAAGCAAACCCAAAACTTAAGAAAATGGTCATAGGAACATACATATCGATAATTACCCTAAATGTGAATGGATTAAATGCTCCAACCAAAAGACACAGGCTTGCTGAATAGATACAAAAACAAGACGCATATATATGCTGTCTACAAGAGACCCACTTCAGACCTAGGGACACATATAGACTGAAAGTGAGAGAATGGAAAAAGATATTCCATGCAAATGGAAATCAAAAGAAAGCTGGAGTAGCAATACTCATATCAGATAAAATAGACTTTAAAATAAAGAATGAGACAAGGAAGAGACAAGGAAGGACACTACATAATGATCAAGGGATCAATCCAAGAAGAAGATACAACAATTATAAATATATATGCACCCAACATAGGAGCACCGCAGTACATAAGGCAACTGCTAACAGGTGTAAAAGAAGAAATCAACAGTAACACAGTAACAGTGGGAAACTTTAACACCCAACTTACACCAATGGACAGATCATCCAAAATGAAAATAAATAAGGAAACAGAAGCTTTAAATGACACAATAGACCAGATAGATTTAATTGATATTTACGGGACATTCCATCCAAAAACAGCAGATTACACTTTCTTCTCAAGTGTGCATGGAACATTCTCCAGGATAGATCACATCTTGGGTTACAAAGCCACAGAAAATTTAAGAAAATTGAAATCATATCAAGCATCTTTTCTGACCACAACGCTATGAGATTAGAAATGAATTACAGGGAAGAAAACGTAAAAAACACAAACACATGGAGGCTAAACAATACATTACTAAATAACCAATAAATCACTGAAGAAATCAAAAAGGAAATCAAAACATACCTAGAGACAAACTACAGTGAATACACGACGATCCAAAACCTATGGGATGCAGCAAAGACAGTTCTAAGATGGAAGTTTATAGCTATACAAGCCTACCTCAAGAAACAAGAAAAATCTCAAATAAACAATCTAAACTTACACCTAAAGGAACTAGAGAGAGAAGAACAAACAAAACCCAAAGTTAGCAGAAGGAAAGCAATCATAAAGATCAGAGCAGAAATAAATGACATAGAAACAAAGAAAACAATAGCACATATCAATAAAACTGAAAACTGGTTCTTTGAGAAGATAAACAAAATTGATAAACCATTAACCAGACTCATCAAGTAAAAGAGGGAGAGGACTCAAATCAATAAAATTAGAAATGAAAAAGGAAAGTGAGAGAGTGGCATGGACATATATACAATACTAAATGTGAAATAGATAGCTAGTGGGAAGCAGCTGCATAGCACAGGGGGATCAGCTCGGTGCTTTGTGACCACCTAGAGGGGAGGATAGAGCAGGTGGAGGGAGGGAGATACAAGAGGGAAGAGATATGGGGACATAGGTGTATGTATAACTGATTAACATTGTTATAAAGCAGAAACTAACACACCATTGTAAAGCAATTATACTCCAATAAAGATGTTAAAAAAAAAAAAAGGAGAAGTTACCACAGACACCACAGAAATACAAAGCATCCTAAGACTACTACAAGCAATAGAAATACAAAGCATCCTAAGACTACTACAAGCAATTCTATGCCAATAAAATGGACAACCTGGAAGAAATGGACAAATTCTTAGAAAGGTATAACCTTCCAAGACTGAACCAGGAAGAAATAAAAAATATGAACAGACCAATCACAAGTAATGAAATTGAAACTGTGATTTAAAATCTTCCAACAGGGGCTTCCTTGGTAGCACAATGTTGAGAGTCCGCCTGCCAATGCAGGGGACACAGGTTCATGTCCCGGTCCGGGAAGAGCCCACATGCCACGGAGTGCCTAGGCCCGTGAGCCATGGCCACTGAGCTTGTGCGTCCAGAGCCTGTGCTCCGCAATGGGAGAGGCCACAACAGTGAGAGACCCGTGTACTGCAAAAAAAAAAAAAAAAAATCTTCCAACAGGGCTTCCCTGGTGGCGCAGTGCTTGATAGTCTGCCTGCCGATGCAGGGGCCATGGGTTCGTGTCCTGGTCCGGGAAGATCCCACATGTCGTGGAGCACCTGGGCCTGTAAAACATGGCCGCTGAGGCTGCACATCCGGAGCCTGTGCTCCGCAATGGGAGAGGCCACAGTAGTGAGAGACCCGCATACCGCAAAAAAAAAAAAAAATCTTCCAACAAAAAAATGTCCAGGACTAGATGGCTTCATAGGTGAATTCTATCAAACATTTTGAGAAGAGCTAACACCCATCCTTCTCAAACTCTTCCAAAATATTGCAGAGGAAGGAACACTCCCAAACTCATTCTATGAGCCCACTATCACCCTGATACAAAAACCAGACAAAGATACTACAAAAAAGAAAATTACAGACCAATATCACTGATGAATATAGATGCAAAAATCCTCAACAAAATACTAGCAAAGAGAATCCAACAACACATTAAAAGGATCATACACCATTATCAAGTGGGATTTATCCCAGGCATGCAAGGATTCTTTTATATGTGTAAATCTATTACTGTGATAAACTATATTAAAAAATAGAATAATAAAAACCATATGATCATCTCAATAGATGCAGAAAAAGCTTTTGACAAAATTCAGCACCCATTTATGATAAAAACTCTCCAGAAAGTGGGCATAGAGGGAAACTACCTCAACATAATAAAGGCCATATATGACAAACCCACAGCAAACATCATTCTCAATGGTGAAAAACTGAAAGCATTTCCTCTAAGATCAGGAACAAGACAAGGATATCCACTCTCACCACTATTATTCAACACAGTCTTGGAAGTCCTAGCCATGGCAATCAGAGAAGAAAAAAGAAATACAAATTGGAAAAGAAGAAGTAAAACTGTCACCGTTTGCAGATGACTTGATACTATACATGGAGAATCCTAGAGATGCCACCAGGAAACTACTAGAGCTAATCAATGAATTTGGTAAAGTAGCAGGATACAAAATTAATGCACAGAAATCTCTTGCATTCCTGTACACTAATGATGAACTATCTGAAAGAGAAGCTAAGGAAACACTCCCATTTACCATTGCAACAAAAAGAATAAAATACCTAGGGAGGCAAAAGACCTTTATAGAGAAAACTATTAGACACTGATGAAAGAAGTTAAAGATGATACCAACAGATGGAGAGATATACCATGTTCTTGGATTGGAAGAATCAATATTGTGAAAATGACTATACTACCCAAAGCAATCTACAGATTCAATGCAATCCCTATCAAATTACCAATGCCGTTTTTTACAGAACTAGAACAATAAATCTTAAAATTTGTATGGAAACACAAAAGACCCTGAATAGCCAAAGCAACCTTGAGGGAAAAAAACGGAGCTAGAGGAATAAGACTCCCTGACTTCAGACTATACTACAAAGCTACAGTAATCAAGACAATATGGTACTGGCACAAAAACAGAAACATAGATCAATGGAACAAGATAGAAAGTCCAGAGATATACCCACGCACCTATGGTCAACTAATCTGCGACAAAGGAGGCAAGGATATGCAATGGAGAAAAGACAGTCTCTTCAATAAGTGGTGCTGGGAAAACTGGGCAGCTACATGTAAAAGAATAAAATTAGAACACTCCCTAACACTATACACAAAAATAAACTCAAAATGGATTAGAGACCTAAATGTAAGACTGGACACTATAAAACTCTCAGAGGAAAACATAGGAAGAACACTCTTTGACATAAATCACAGCAAGATCTTTTTTGATCCACTTCCTAGAGTAATGGAAATAAAATCAAAAATAAACAAATGGGACCTAATGAAACTTCAAAGCTTTTGCACAGCAAAGGAAACCATAAACAAGATGAATAGACAACCCTCAGAATGGGAGAAAATATTTGCAAACGAGTCAACGGACAAAGGATTAATCTCCAAAATATATAAACAGCTCATGCAGCTCAATATTAAAAAAACCAAACAACCCAATCCAAAAATGGGCAGAAGACCTAAATAGACTTTTCTCCAAAGAAGACATACAGATGGCCAAGAGGCACATGAAAAGCTGCTCAACATCACTAAGTATTAGTGAAATGCAAATCAAAACTACAATGAGGTATCGCCTCACACCAGCTAGAATGGGCATCATCAGAAAATCTACAAACAACAAATGCTGGAGAGGATGTGGTGAAAAGGGAAGCCTCTTGCACTGTTGGTGGAAATGTAAATTGATACAGCCACTATGGAGAACAGTATGGAGGTTCCTTAAAAAACTAAAAATAGGATTACCATGTGATCCAGCAATCCCACTACTGGGCATATACCCAGAGAAAACCATAATTTCAAAAGACACATGCACCCCAATGTTCACTGCAGCACTATTTACAATAGCCATGTCATGGAAGCAACCTAAATGCCCATCGACAGATGAATGGATAAAGAAGATGTGGTACATATATACAATGGAATATTACTCAGCCATAAAAAGGAACGAAATTGGGTCATTTGTAGAGACGTGGATGGATCTAGAGACTGTCATACAGAGTGAAGTAAGTCAGAAAGAGAAAAACAAATATCGTATATTAACACATATATGTGGAACCTAGAAAAAATGGTACAGATAAACTGGTTTGCAGGGCAGAAATTGAGACAGATGTAGAGAACAAACATGGACACTAAGAGGGGAAAGCGACGGGGGGGTGATGAATTGGGTGATTGGGATTGACATGTATACACTGATGTGTATAAAATTGATGACTAATAAGGACCTGCTGTATAAATAAATAGATAAAATAAAAATTTTTTTAAAAAAAACGTTGTCTGGACAACAGCCATGAACAGCTTTGGCCAAAGCACACAGTTCCTTTGAAAGAAATATTAAGAACCTCTCCCACCCAATCCCCTGGTGCAGAGAACTAGTCACTATCCCAAAATTCAGCCTGGGTCATGAAAGTATCAGTAACCTGGGTTGGGAGACCTGAGTTCAAGTTCTGGTCCTGCCACATCCCCTACCTTCTCTGGGCCAAAGTTTCCTAGTCTTAGAATTAATGGGCTGGGCTTGTTGACCTCTAACAGCCATCTCAGTATTGTCTTCTAAAATTCTACATGTCTGGGGAGCAGGCAGTGTGCTTAAACATGTAGGGTTATAGGCTAGAGGCATTCTGGAGACCATTTAGTTTGACTTTCTAAATGATATGTTATCCTCCTCTAATGGGGTCCCAGCTGTGACCCATGTAAGTTGGGGCATGCACAGACCCATGTCACATTGATCAAGCCAGAATTTGTGACTGGAGCTGCAGAGAGGAATCTTTGAACACTCTCTAGGAATCCATGTGTAATGAGGAATGAGAGCTGCTGTTCTAGAAGATGCTGGGAAATCACCAAGGTGTGTGTCACCCACAGGAAGCCAGTGGGAAGGTCGGGGACCTCCACAGAAAAGAAATCAGCCCTGTGAAGTGTCAGGCATTCAAGATCAGGGAGGGAAGTGAATGTATGGCTGAGAGTTAATCCTGACTCAGCTCTAAAATGTGTTTCTGGTGCCACAGAAAAAGAATACATAGGGAAAATGAAGCAAGGGTTCAAGCACTTGAAGACTTAAATATATGACATGACACTGTAAAACTCCTAGAAGAGAATATAGGTAAAACATTCTCTGACATAATTCATACCAATGTCTTCTTAGATGAGTCTCCCAAGGCAACAGAAATAAAAGCAAAACTAAACAAATGAAACCTAATAAAGCTTACAAGATTTTGTACAGCAAAGGAAACCATAAACAAAAGGAAAAGACAACATACGGACTGGGAGAAAATATTTGCAAATGATACAACCAACAAGGGCTTAATTTCCAAAATATACAAACCGCTCATACAACTCAACAACAAAAAACAAACAACCTAATCGAAAAATGAGAAGACCTAAATAGACATTTCTCTGAAGAAGAAAGCATTCAGATGGCCAACACACTCATGAAAAGATGCTCAACATCTCTAATTATTAGAGAAATGCAAATCAACACTAAAATGAGGTACCACCTTATACCGGTCAGAATGGCCATTATTAAAAAATCTACAAATAACAAATGCTGGAGAGGGTGAGGAGAAAAGGGAACCCTCCTACACTGTTGGTGGGAATGTAAATTGGTGCAGCCACAATGGAGAACAATATGGAGGTTCCTCAAAAAACTCAAAATAGAGTTGCCATATGATCCATCAATCCCACTCCTGGGCATATATCCAGACAAAACCATAATTCAAAAAGAGTCATGTACCAAAATGTTCATTGCAGCTCTATTTACAATAGCCAGGACATGGAAACAACTTAAGTGTCCATCAACAGATGAATGGATAAAGAAGATGTGGCACAGGGCTTCCCTGGTGACGCAGTGGTTGTGAGTCCGCCTGCCGATGCAGGGGACGTGGGTTCGTGCCCCGGTCCGGGAGGATCCCACATGCCGCGGAGCAGCTGGGCCCGTGAGCCATGGCCGCTGAGCCTGTGCATCCGGAGCCTGTGCTCTGCAGCGGGAGAGGCCACAACAGTGAAAGGCCCACGTACTGCAGAAAAAAAAGAGAAGATATGGCACATATATACAATGGAATATTACTCAGCCATATAAAGGAACGAAACAGTTATTTGTAGTGAGGTGGATGGACCTAGAGTCTGTCATACAGAATGAAGTAAGTCAGAAAGAGAAAAACAAATACCATATGCTAACACATGTATATGGAATCTAAAAAAAAAAAAAACAGATGGTCAGAGGAGCCTGGGGGCAAGATGGGAATAAAGATGCAGACCTACTAGAGAATGGACTTGAGGATACGGGGAGGGGGAAGGGTAGGCTGGGACAAAGTGAGAGAGTGGCATGGACATATATACACTACCAAATGTAAAATAGATAGCTAGTGGGAAGCAGCCGCATAGCACAGGGAGATCAGCTCAGTGCTTTTTCACCACCTAGAGGGGTGGGATAGGGAGGGTGGGAGGGAGACGCAAGAGGAGGGGATATGGGGACATACGTATATGTATAACTGGCTCACTTTGTTATAAAGCAGAAACTAACACACCATTGTAAAACAATTATACTCTTAATAAAGATGTTTTTAAAAAACCCAAAACCCCCCCAAAATCCCCAAATGACACATGCACCCCTATGTTCATAACAGCACTGTTCACAATAGCCAAGACATGGAAACAACCTAAATGTCCATCAATAGATGAATGGATAAAGATGTGGTACATATATACAATGGAATACTACTCAGCCATAAAAAAGAATGAAATAATGCCATTTGCAGCCACATGGATGCAACTAGAGATTATCATACTAAGTGAAGTCAGAAAGACAAATACCATATGATATCACTTATATGTGGAATCTAAAATGTGACACAAATGAACCTATCTACAAAACAGAAACAGACTCACAGACATAGAGAACAGACTTGTGGTTGCCAAGAGGGAGGGAGGGGGAGGGGTGCATTGGGAGTTTGGGGTTAGCAGATGCAAACTATTATATATGGGATGGATAAGCAACAAGGTCCTGCTGTATAGCACAGGGAACTATATTCAATATCCTGTGATAAACAATAATGGAAAAGAATATAAAAAGAATGTATATATGTATATAACTGAATCACTTTGCTGTACAGTAGAAATTAACACAACATTGTGAATCCACTATACTTCAATAAAGTAAATTTTTTTAAAAAAAGAATTCAAACCTTTCGCCCAGTTGCTCCTCTCCCTCAATCCCTTCAGAGCACCTTCCCAGCATTCTGCTCCCGCAGCATCAGCATGAGTATTGTTGCCTTCATCAGGCTCAGAGGGTGAAGGGACTTGCTACAATCCCACAAGAGAAGAAGACAGAAAATGCCTTGAGTTGTTCGGAGTAAAGCAAGATTATGTCTGGTCAAGAGATGGGGGGAGACTTTGTGAAAGCAGCACCTTAAATTTCATCAGTAAGAATCTGCCAATAAACATGTATGCATACCCACTCTGCCAGGCTCCATACCTCCCCTGAGATGCAAACAGGAAGGATGCAGACTTGGACCATTACCCTCCAGATCAGAGGAGGTGACAGACAAGAAACATTCAATAACAGTGTAGTGTGAGAGGCTCTGGAAGCCCAGAGGAGGGCTATTAAAGCTCAAGCCACGCATTCCAGGAAGGATTCCTGGAGGAGCTGGTGGTTGAGCTGACTTTTGAAGGGCAGGTTTGAATTAGCCAGGTAGAAAGGGGTGTGTGTGAGAGAGAGGGAGGTATTGATGCCATTACAGTGTTTTGTATGGTCCAAAGCTCTTATCCATCCATTATTTTATTCAGTGTTGATATGATACTGGTTGGGAAATTCACAGATGAGAGTTTTTTTGGACCTCCTGACCCCGAGGAACTAGAATGAGAGGCTACCCTCATCATTACAGTAGGAGAATCAGAGGCCCTTACTTGACAAATACTGATTATGGAAGGAATCTTCTCTGGTGCTGGGACTCTATCCATGATCCCCCTCAGTCTCTCTAGTAACATGTGACATGGGTGGAATTTTCTCTACTTTATCAAGGAAGAAACCAAGGCTTAGAGAGCTTTTTCCATTGACACTTGTGTACTTAATGACTAAGCAAGGGCTCAGCATCTTTAAACACTTTCTGGATTAAGTTGAAGACTACATTAACAAATAGTCCTCCTGAAGCAGTGTTTTCATTTACCGCATCTGTCTGCTGTACACAGGAGGAATTATGATGATGCCAATGATGTACCTCACCCACTCCCTGTTTAATCCTGGTTGTTCAGCTACCATAACCCAGCAATATTAATGACAATGAGATTGTTTTAATTTGGCTATGAATAATTAAAATCATGCCATTTTTGTGAGCTTCTCCCATGATTACTTAACTCGTGTCACAGCAGAGCTGATGATGTCTAGGGATTAAGCACAATGTCAGCTTGATCCTTCTAGTTGTACTTCAAACAATGATGCAGAGAGGTGGGTACAGAACTTTGCCAGAGCGCCCTAAGATTTCCAGGAAGTGCTAGTAGATTCCCAAACATACTGTAGCTCCCAGGTATAGGGGTCTATGTGTTCAGGATAATTTATTACCAGTGAATCACAGTAGAATGTGGAGATTGTGAAGGACATGTTGTAGTTCAGAATATTGTTTTGATAATCAGCTTTTTAAAAAATTAGATAGTTTTAAAAGTTCCCTTGTAACTAAAATAGAGGTTGCTCTTCTATGAGGAGAAAAACCATAGTCGCAAATTTTAGATGAATAGGAAAACTACCATTTAATTCTGGAGAGGGGAGGGAGACTTTATTTATTTATTTATTTATTAGAAATTAATGTGTAATTTACGTACAGTGCAATACACCTTTCTTAGTAAACATTTCCCCGAGCTTTGACAAGTGCCTATAGCCACATAACCACCACCACAATGCAGGTATAGAACAGTTCCGTCACCCCTCAGATTTTCTCCTGGCTCTTTATAGCCAAGCCCTCACACCACTCTTAGCCCCGACAACCACTGATCTGTTTTCTCTCCTTATAGTTTTTTTTTGTGTGTGTGTGGTTCTTTTTTTTTTTAAACATCTTTATTGGATTATAATTGCTTTACCATGTTGTGTTAGTTTCTTCTGTTCAACAAAGTGAATCAGCTATATGTATACATTTATCCCTTCCCTCTTGAGCCTCCCTCCCACCCTCACCTTCCCACCCCTCTAGGTCATCACAAAGCACGGAGCTGATCTCCATGTGCTATGTAGCAGCTCCCTATAGTTTTGCCTTTTCTGTTATTCATCATAATGGGATTACAGAGATGTAGCTTTTGAGGGACTTTTCACTGCATACTTTTTCATATCTCGTTAATTTTTTACCATGTGTGTATATTACCTATTCAAAAAATAGATACTATTTTTGGAAGGTAAAAATCATATTTCTAAATAATTCATGTTAAAGAGGAAAGCCAAGGAAAATTATAAAATACTTAGGGCTGAATATATGAAAGTATTAATGAAAGCATTAATTAAATGGGTTTTTATATTATCACACACAATGGAAGTAATCAAAACACATGGATGCAACAAAAGTGATACCTGGAGAAAAATTCATAACCTTAAGTGCGCTCATTAGAAAACAACAAAAAAAATTTTTTTAATATTTATTTTATTTATTTTGGCTGCATCGCATCTATGTGTGGCATATGGGACCTTCACTGTGGCATGCGGAATCTTTTCGTTGTGGTGCGGGGCTTCTCTCTAGCTGTGGTGCTCGGGCTCCAGAGCTCTAGAGCACGTGGTTTTAGTTGCTCCACAGCATGTGGGATCTTAGTTCCCCCACCAGGGATCGAACCTGCATCCCCTGCATTGGAAGGAAGATTTTTAACCACTGGACCACCAGGGAAGTCCCCCCAAAATTTTTTTAAAGAACCTAAACCTATTTTAAGAGCCAGAGGGAAAAAAAAGGTAAACCCAAAGAAACTAGAATATAAATAAGATAATTATTGAGTAATTAATGAGTAAAGACAAAAAAAATGGCAATAATAAAAACACATATGATTTGTATATTGATGCACAAACCAACTGAGGGTGGTGGAATGAACATTGGACTTAACACCTTTGAGCCTCAGTTTCCTCACTTCTCTGATGGAGATAGTAATACCAGCCTCTGCCCAGCAGTTGGTAGGACTTCCGTCAGTAAGGATTCATTTGGCCGTGATAGCACTTCCTTTTCCATGTGCATCGACATAAAAGACCATTGCAGTGATGATTGTCGCGTGCCATTAGGGAAGTTTCTCATCAAGATATTACATCTGTGTTCCCTTACCTGAATTTCTTTCTTCTCTCCTACCTCTTAAATCTTTCCTTTCCTCCTCTGTTATTGACCTATGCTAGCGAGGCACTCAGAAGAGGGACACTGGGGCCTCTGAACCCTCGGTCAGGCCAGTGGGAGCTCACACCCTGGATTCTGGACCCCCTGAGATACAAGCTAAAGCCCTGTATTCGGAGGCCAGGGTTTCCAACCACATCTACCTCCTTCTAGCTGTGTGGTCATAAGCTAACCTCTTAATCGCTTTGAGTTTTGTGTCTGTATCTATCAAACGGGATCATAGTAATGCCCATACTATAGAACTGTTATGAGAATCAAATGAGATGATACATGTGAAAGTATTCTATAAATTGCAAACTGCTATAAAAATGTCAGTTATTATGGCAATTATTGTTATTAAACTTGTTCACCAAGAGTATACCCCCAAAATACTTCCTCCATTCAAATATGACTTCTGTGCCTGTGACAGTTGGATTGGAATGGTAGTTCTTCAGAAGCCAGATTAGATGTCTGGCTTCCTGGGTTGGCTGGCCAGCCACCCAGCAATACTTCAGTGGATTTCCCAGCTTTTCAGGTATGTGGTTAAAGAGACTGCAATGGAAACTTTAGGGAAAGGGTTAAGGTAGAGAAAAGAAGGAGGAATTTTGTTGCTGTTGTCGTGAAGAAAGTTAATTACTCTCACCTTTATTTCCTAGGTTCTCAGATAGCCTGAACAAAGGAGCTTTTACTGAAAGGTTAACAACTCATATATAATTCTTTTTTGTTAATTTTTAAAGCTTTTTTCTTTTTTTACACAACATAGTGATTTGATATTTTTATACATTACAAAATAATCGCCATGATAAATCTAGTAGTTACCATCTCTCACCATGCAAGGTTACTATGATATTATTGACTAGATTCCCTGTGCTGTATGTTACATCCCTGTGGCATATTTATTTTATAGCTGGAAGGTTGTATCTCATAAGTTCTCTCACCTATTTTATTCATCTCCCCCAACCCTCCAATATATAATTCTTTTTCTAAAGCTTCTATAGACTAGATTGCAGTGCTGTTCAATAGAATTGTAATGCAAGCCACAAAGGAAAGCCATACATGGAATTTAAAGTTTTCCAGTAGCCATATTAAAAAAGAAACAAATGTGATTGATTTTAATAATATTTTATTTAACCCAGTGTATCCACACTATTATTGGTTGAACATTATTGGTTGAACAATATAAAAAAATTAGTAGTGAGATATTTTACAGTCTTCTTTCACACTAGTCCTTCAAAATTTGAGATTCATGTATAGCCCATCTATTTGGACCTGCCACATTTCAAGTGCTCAGTAATCACACGTGACTTGTGGCTGTCATATTGGACAGTGAAGACTAGAGCTTAGTTAGGCTTGAGGAAAGTAGCCTCACTTCTGAAGGGTAGAAAATATGGTAGGAATCTAAAAAGTTTCTTGTAGAGCACAGTCAGCAGAGAAAAACGCATAACAGATTTGGGTTCAATCAGTAATTCATTTATCGAGTATTTATTTATCTAGCACTTACTTTGTACCAAGCACTGTGGTCTTGGCTCTGCAGCCGATTCACTCAATGACTGTGGGCAAGTCATTTCTCTTCTCAGGGCCTTAGACTCCCTGTTCCACCTTTGAGAAAATTAAGATACCCATATAGGAAGGAGAGAAATGTTTGTACCAGCTGGAGGAAAATGCATCTGGAACTCATTACCTTACTTGAGCTAATGGTGGAGTTTTGAAAGGCCATCAGTACCAGTCACTTTCATTGCTTGTTTGATGAACCTCTCACAATCCCTTTATTATTAATGTCAAAACTTAATCGACCCCATAGGAATTTACGGGAGGACTTAATCATATAACTCTTATCCATGGAAATGGTGATTTGTCATGTTGATGGTGTCACCCAGGACCCTGAATTCTTCACCAGTGTCTTATGGACCACACTTTTAAGGAGGTTCTAAGGAAGAACTAATAAAAACAAATCATAAACTCCTTTGTGACACGAAGTGCTTTAGAAATGCTAAGTAGAACGTGTCTGGGGGATGTTGCAAGTAGAACGTCTGTCTCAGAACCGTCATCAAGGCTTGGAAATAAAATCACATTCATTAGCTTGTAGGTGGCTATGACTTAGAATGACTGTAGCTTAAATAGAAAAAGGAAATAGAGCTACACTTTGTGGTAACAGGGTGGCATCAGCCAAACAGCTGGACTAGCAGGTGAAATCAGCTTTCAAATTCCGTGTTGGGAGAATGATCCTTGCACGTATTTAGAAGAAGAGAGAATGACTCAGAAAATACAAGTGTTGGAAAATTATTGAGGTAATGATCAGAAAATTAGGTTTTATCACTTGTGGTTGCAGCCCAAACCAGGATTGGTAGTCAGGAAGCATGGAGACAAGCAGGCATCACAAGGGCTACCACAAGTTCAGGTGGTAAGCATGGAAAAATAATACCTGACACATTGGTACCTGGCCTTTTAACTTTACAAAGTGCTTTCACAACATTGTCTCATTGGAGCATCACAACAGCTCTTCCTGGTAAGTTGAGGAGGCAGAGGTCCATGGTGAATGGCAAAGATGTCTCTAAGTGATGGGTTTTTGTTGTGTTTTTATGATTGCTACATCTTCCTAAGCTTCCCCAGAACAGAAAAGTGGCCTTGAATTCTTATACAACTTGGGGCATGTGAGGAGCTTCTTAGAAGACTGTGTGTCTAGAGAGATCCCAGCAGTTAAGCAGACTTTCAGCTAACTGAAGAGAACTGAAGCATAGAAGGCTGTCATCCTCTATTCTCTCATAAATGTGTTGACTTTTCACTTTGGATGGGATGGAAGGAAGGACAATAGCTGTTCTCATCTACTCTATTTCCAGTGGTGTCAGCCACAAAAGATGTAGGATCATTGCTAAGAAACACTTCCCTAGAACTGAACATAATGGACTTCATTAGAAAGGAAAAAATATTCTAGATCCCATCTTATATATAACAACCCCTTCTCTTTCCAACGTACTTTATAATTTATAAAACTTTTTCAGACATATCTCAACTCATACATGTAGCAATTCCACAAGTAGAGAAAGTTATTACTTCTTGCATACAGTGCTCTGTTGAGTTAATGAATAAATGAATCTCCAACTTACAGATGAGAAAGTTGAGGTCCAAAGAGTGGGGGACCCAAGACTGAATCCTTCTGAATTTTCTGAGTTCAAGTATGATCATGTTCCTCTGTGAGTTCTCCCTTGATATCTGGTTTCAGAACCTGCACTATGGCAAATCACTGGGGGAAACCGTCAGACTTTCCATGTTGTAAGGATGTGGGGCTATCTCAGGCCTCTCCAGTCATTCCTAACCATTATTCACTCTCTCTGGAAGAGCAGTAAAAACGTCAAATTGGCATTCTGCTTCCCAAACAGCCCAAGGTAGAGTGAAGATGGCAGTGAACAGAAGCCAAATTTCTAATCATTTCATCAGAAACCAAAACAGAGGAATCAATCCATGAGCCATCAATCACAAGTGTAAAATGATGCGAGCTTGACAAAGAAAGTGGGGAAAATACACACACACACACACACACACACACACATTTAACCCCACCCCCCCAGCCCAAGCAGCACCTGGCACCGAAATCCCAGTTTACGGGACAGACGTCTCAACAAGGAAGACTGTGCTTATTTATTCTCCAGGAATTTCAAAAGTGAAGAGAGAAATCTTAAAAGAAGTTGAGAGCTCCATGTGTTTATTAGTAGGCCTTAAACGAGGAATGATGGTCGGTGGTGAGGGAAAGGATGTGATTTCTATAAATCCAGAGGTTTTTGGAGAAATTATTTCTTTCAGGAAGGATTCAGGCACTACTGGACAACCTCTGCCCCAAAGGGCAAGCATCTTCTTCTCAGGAATTTTCTAGAATTCAAGTCTACACACTGAAAAGGCCCTTAAATTGACCATCTAGTGTAACCCCCTTGACCCCAGCTGGTCTGCCAACTGTCTCCAAAACATTTCTGTCGCGGTCATTGAGCCTCCACTTGTCCTGCAGTGGTGGACAAATCCAGCATCCTTTGAAGTACTATTTCTCTTGATCTGAGTTCTGGAAAGTGTGGCCCTTATGTTGAGCTAAACCTGCCACTCAGGTGCCTCTACGTTAGAGCTCATTCCACACAAAGCGAATCCCTCTTCAACGTGACAGCCCATCAGCTACTGAATACCTTAATCGTGATGCTTCTGTCTCATGCAGCTAAACATCTCTACACCAAGTAACTCCAGTCAGAGGGTAGTCCCTGAAAACATTCCAAGAAGAATTGGGTTTACAGACCCATTATCATCATGGCCATCCTCCTGGCCAAATTTCAGAATTGAGCTGGGCTCCAGAGATAGTCTGAACTGCAGAGGGCACTTCCTCTCGGACGGTTACCCAACACCTACCTTTGACCTCAGAAAAATGCCCACTGAGAGGGGAGGGAGTGCAGGATGGAAGGGTGGTCTCTGAGCTCAGGGAGCTTTAGAGCTTTAGAACTGGTAGGGTCCACGTCCTAGGACTGTTCTGGGTAATCATGGCAACAGGCAACATTGTGTCAATACCTCAGCGCTCTAGCCATCAAGGCCTGGCCCTGGCCTGTGCCTGTGGCTGTGGGCCCAGCACAGGGCAAGGGGCTGAGCTCTTGAGAGGGTCCCTCAGGGCAAGCTGGCTCTCCCTCCTGCAGCTCAGGCTGCAGCCCCATCAGGCCCATTCTTGCCCAGGCAAAGTAGTTGTAATTTAATTTATACTCTGCCAGGAGCACGGCCTGCCCATCCTGGACCTTGAGTCTCTCGAACATGGGTTCTATAACCTCAAGAGAGAAAACATGCCCAGTAAATGGCCAGGGATTAAATGGGTGAGGCCATAGAGCAGGGGAAGTGAGAGGTAGTAGGATGTCAGCTATGCTTTGCCCTTTGACTTGAAGCTCCCTTCCATTGAACATCCACAGAGAAACATCACAAACTCAACCTCCTCCTTCTTGGATATGAGGAAACGGGCTCAGAGAGAGGGGAGGTGACCCCCCCCATCCCCACCCACCCAACAAGAAGGGCACACAGAGCCAGAGAGGGAGAGTCTGAGAAAGGCCCAGTACCTGCCCCCTGGAGTCTGGAGCAGCTAGTCCTGTCTTTCTAAGGACCTACCTTGAAGGCTCCATAGCAGGAGGCACTGGATACAGTGCCCCCTTTTCTCCACCCAGTCCCCACAGATGGTGTGCAGGCTCACAAGCACTGCGTTTTGATTTCCCACCACGATAGCTTCAGTCTCACACTGCACATGAACTGTGGGCGGGGGCCCAGTGCTGGATCCCAGAGATGCGAGACCTCAGCCCCCTGGCCTCACTTTCTGCATGTAGCCTGGCCTGGATTAGTTAGTCACCAAGCTCTCTTTTCCAGCTCTAACTTTCTGTGATGGTTCTGTGGTCAGGCCAGGAATGTTTAGCTTACATTGCAGAGGGATTTCAACCACTGTTAGCAGAGTTAATAAGGAATCTCTATCTCTGCTTCTTTTACTGCCATGAGAGAAGGAAGGGTTTTACGGATGTGACTGGAGGTTCTAAGGCAGCCCCGCTGTTCCCGGTGGGTGTGGGCCAGGAGCAGAGGCTCCAGCTTCCCGTGGGTGGTAGTGGCACCTCCCAGGAGCCCAGTCCCCTGAGCTGTTCAGCCTCCCAGGAAGGCTTCTCCAGGCCCCTGAGACTGGTTCAAGGGCAGTCCACGTGCTGCCACAGAGTAGCCAACACCACCACCACACTGCCGTGTGGCTGCCTCTCCACAGTGTCATGTTGACCCCAGCACCTGGCACCTGCTGGGTATTTGCCTCATTCCTAATGACTGATGAAACGGGCAGAGCCTCTCCATGGAGACAGGAAGGCAGGACAAGAGTGAGGTTGTGGGAGTACTGGGAATTACCCTGCTTCAGCCTGTTGTATTACCTGGGCAAGTCTCCTGCTTCCCTTTTTACAGTTAAAGGAGTCTGATTAGGTGAATATTTTCCAAAATGCTCCAAAAACACAGGTTTCTTTGTATTTTGCATGAAAATAAACAGTAATTTGGATGATGAGGCACACTACAGCTCCCTCTCAGAGGCTCATGTACACGTTAGAATATTAAAGGCTCTGAGATGTCCCAGAGTAAAGACATCAATTTGATTTTATTTAAACCAACTTTCTCCAAAATCTTCTGACCTCCTTCTCCTCCCTGAGGAACTGCTGTTGTGAGGCGCACAGCCTGGGAGATCCTGAACTAGATGATCTCCAAGGCCTCTTGTAATATATCCCATCCAGAGATGAGGTAGCCTGATGTAGGGAAAAGACCAGGGATTTTGGAGTCAGACAGACCTGGGTTTGAATCTCGGCCCTGTCTTTTCATAGCTGTGTGGCCTTAACCAAGTTACTTAACTTTCCAGACTTGGATTTCCTCATCTGTAAGATGAGCATGATAGCACCTACTTGTTAAGGTTGTAGGTTACTGAGAGAATTCAGTAAGATAACAGATATGGAGTATCTAGTACAGTGTGTTTCACATATAGGAGGCCCATAATAAATATCAGTTCCTTTGCCCCATTACTCCTGACACTCTTCTTCAATCTCTCAACCCCACATCCTTCAAACCCAGAGCCAGCCACTGACAGGGCTGAGAATGTAGCAGGAGGTACGCCGAGTCTAAGTCCCCACATGACTCTGGCCATGTTCTCTCAGTTTCATAGAAGGACACACCCCAGCAGAGCCAAGGCGAAGGGACCCAGGGGGAGGTAGCAGAGAATCCTGACCTTCTTCACCAAGCACGTGTGTCCTCTCTGCCTTAGGCAACCAGATGCTGTTGGTGAAAAGAGAAGATTGAAGAATGCTGTCAAACTGTTCCAGAAGAAATGCCTACTGTCATAAATCCACTACCTAAAATACCACGCCCTGCTCAAGTCCCAACTTGAGGGCAAAGCCTTGGCCTGTCTGCCTGGGCAAGAAGCTGAAACAAAAGCAGTGCTGAGTGATGGCAACAAAGTGGGCAGGATTCAGGATGGCTCCTAGGAGCCTTGACACCAGGACAGCCACAGCAGAATCTGCCCTTGGAGCAGAGCCACCGCTTGACAAACAAGTCAAGCACCGGGTTTGTGCCAGACACAGGGCTTGATCGTGGCGGAGGAAGCCAGGAGTTTGCAGGGGAGGCAAGAATGGCCATGGGGCTTGGCTCTTCATAGGAACTGAACAGGATGGCTGGACCAAATGCGCTGACTCTGCAGAGGATCCTGTTTTTGTAGAGCTCCTTTCTTCCTCCCTTCCCACTGCAGGGCAGTGTTAGGAGAAATAGTGTAGGCCTTAGAAACAGAAGTGGCCTCAAGTCTTACTCTGCCTTTGCTAGTTTCGTGACCTTGAACAAGTTGCTTAACCCCTCTGAACCTTAATTTCCTCATGTGTAGGATGAGGACCATTAACCTTACCGCTGAGAGTAGTGGCAAAGACTGAATGAGCTAATCTAGATGTACCCTGAAGTGCGGCATGAGTAACTATGACATGGGGACAAATATTTTTTTAATTCTAATAGTTATATGTTTATTTAAATACGCATTAGAAAAATAACTAACATACCAAACCATTCTATAGATATTGATTGGTAGACTGCTAAAGTAGGTATATAAGTTAAAGAAAACAAGAGAGTTGATTTAAAGAAAACGAGAGAGAGGCATGGACATATATACACTACCAAACATAAAATAGATAGCTAGTGGGAAGCAGCCGCATAGCACAGGGAGATCAGCTCGGTGCTTTGTGACCACCTGGAGGGGTGGGATAGAGAGGGTGGGAGGGAGGGAGATGCAAGAGGGAGGAAATATGGGAACATATGTATATGTATAACTGATTCACTTTGTTATAAAGCAGAAACGAACACACCATTGTAAAGCAACTATACTCTAATAAAGATGTAAAAAAAAAAAAGAAAACTACTAAGTAGATAATGGTACAGCTGGTGTGTAGACATGGTAAAACCCATGAACGTGCTATATGAGTGACTGAGGAGTGGGAAGCTGTACAGAACCCAACACAGTGGCTGGCACATGGCAGGCTTTGGAGGTCTTTTCTCCTTCTTTCTCTTCTACTCCCAAGAGATGAAGGAGAGTAGGGAAAGTAGGAGGAAAGAGGGAGGAAGCAAACCTACTTACTTATGTACCTACTTGACTTGTAAGTCTATTTCAGCCCCACCCTTCTTGTTCCCATGTTTCCCTTTATGTAGGAATTACCTCCTTACCTCTGTTTCCTCCCAGATGCAGCTCTTAGCTGTTCCACTAGAACATGATTTTTGCCTTAAGTCTTCTGATATGATCAGGTATTGGAAGCTCTAACCACCTATACTAAATCCTCACAGTTCAGTACGTCCTCCGGCGCTTTGCAGGAGATAAACGTTTTAATGGATGTGAGAGAGAAAGACAGAGAGAGCATGAGAGAAGATGGGAGGAGAGGGAGCAGAATTCAGGAGGGGTTGGCTGTGGGGCTGCAGAGTCAGATCATGGCTCTTGAGTCTTTGGGACTCTCCGGAGTTGTCTTCCTGTTTCCTAAATGTTTTTGGTTTTGTTTTTTCTCTTGAGGAAGTGGAAATTCAGAGAGGGGAAGTGATTTGCTCAAGAAAGCAGCAACTTAAACCTGGATATCTCAATTCTTGGTCCTATTTCTTGCTTTCTGTCATAATGGGGGCTCTGGGCTTTACAATCCTAGGAGAACAAAAGCAGTTCTTAAAAATAAGCTCTGCTGTTCAAAACAAAACAAAAGCCAAAACACTGGGACGAAATATCTCTAAAACCCATACTCTCTCAGGTCAAGGCCCGGCTTTTACATAGCACAGATGAATGGGCGCTGGAGAAAGAATCCCTGCCTGGATGAAGCTTTCACCACATGGAGCTGGAGGGAGGGGCACATGATCCAAATATCACAGGCTCTCGCTCTTCCTACTGAGATTTAGTAGGTTTTCTTAAGTAAATGCATTTGCTGTACGGCTTTAGAATAATTTCCAGACTTTATATGATTTTTTAATGATTTTCACCAGTTAGATGTTTGTGTTGCTTGGGGGGAGTCCATTAAGTTCCCCACGCCACCAGTCACACAGTCTCTTCTCTCATGGTGACTGTTTTCTCCCCTATTTCAAGCATTTTTGGTATGTATATGTATAAAGTACATATACATAAAATATATATGTATATATACATATATATACACATGTATATATGTATATATACATGTATATATACATTACATAAAATATATAATAAATATATATATATATATTTTAAGACAATGCACATCTATCAGAATGACCCAGATCTAGAAAACTGACAACACCAAAGGCTGGAGAGACTGTGGAGCAATGGCAACTCTTATTCTTTGCTGATGGGAATGCAAGATGTCACAGCCACTTTGGAAGACAGTTTTGCAATTTCTTACAAAACTAAACATGCTCTTACACTGAGGAACTGAAAATTTATGTCCACACAAAAACCTGCACACAGTTGTTTATATCAGCTTTCTTCATAATTGCATCTTGGAACCAACCAAATGTCCTTCAGTAGGTAAATGGATAAATAAACCGTACATGAAGAAAATGGGATATCATTGGCATTAAAAAGAAATGAGCTATTAAGTCATGAAAAGACATGGAGGAAATTTAAATGCATATCACTAATTTAATTTAATTACTAATCTAATTACTAATGCAACCTGAAAAGGCTAAACACTGTATGATTCCAACTACATGACACTCTGAAAATGACAAAACTATGGAGACAATAAAAAGATCAGTGGTTACCAGGGACTGGGGAGGGATGGGATGAATAGGCAGAGCACAGCGGATTTTTAGGGCAGTGAAGCTATTCCGTGTGATACTATAATGATGGCTACATGTCATTATACATTTGTCCAAACCCACAGAGTATATAACACCAGGAGTGAACCCCCATGTAAACTATGGACTTTCACTAATTGTGATGTGTCAATGTAAGTTCATCAGTTGTAACAATTGTACCCTCTGCTGGGGGATATTAATAGTGGGGGAGGCTATACATGTGTGGCGGCTGAGGGTATATGAAAAATCTCTGTACCTTTCCCTCAATTTTGCTGTGAACCCAAAACTTCTCTAAAAAGACAAAGTCTTAATTTTAAAAAGACAACACATATATGACAGACACTACTAATTACAAAGCTCGTATCCTTTCTCTCCATTTTTACTAACGGAACCCCAGTTTTACATGAGGTGGCAATATGTCCCAGCCTCCCTTGCAGTCAGAAATGACAGAGCCACACAAGTTCTGAGCAATGAAATGTAAGCAGAAGTAAGCTGAGGAGGGTTACCAGACAGCTCTTTTAAGTGGTCATAATCAGCAGGAAATGCCCTTTGCCCTTTCACCTTCTTGCCTGAAACACAGGGGTCGTGCCTAGAGGTATAGCAGCCGTCTGTGAGCTTGCCGCCTGATGCAGGCCAGAATCTCAGGAAGGGGAACAGAGAGCTGGAAGGAGCCTGCGTCCTTAATAACATGGTACCAGCTCTGGACAGCCTGCCCCAGACTTCTTATTTAGTAAGAATAATAAAATCCCTTGTTTGCTTAAGTCACCATTTCTCAGGTCTCTTTTACATGCAGTCAGTTGGCATTCCTAACTTAATATGTATCTGGTAAACGAATTCAATGAGGATACAGTGAAAAGTCAGTCTCTGTTTCTTTAGCCACCAGACTCTAGGTCTCTTCCTTAGAGAAAAACCACCATTAGCACCTTCTTTTAAATCTTTTCAGTTATTGTCTAAGCACACACAAGTACATGCAGGCATCATTGTGTGTGTGTCTATTTTTTTCAGTGTTCTTTTGATAATAATTTAAATCTAGAATCCTAAACCTTAAGACTTGGGGGTGTGAAACATACAAAGGTCATTTTGTTGAGATTCTCAGAGAAGGTCAGAGAATGGGCCACACTTGTTGACCATCACTGTGTCCAAAGAGGTGTTTTGGATGAGAGTGTGTAGAACATGTGATGGTGTAGGGGCTGAAGAGAAGGTCTGACCTACTGACTGACACCAAACCCCGCATTTCCAAGGTCTCCAAGTAAATTAGTGAAGAGCCAGGACTAGCACTAAGTTTCCAGTTATCTAATTAACTGCTCAAATGTCACCCAAATATAATCATTAAGGACAGAGACTCTGAGCCGGAGGAAGTCCTCCTGGCTGTTTTGCTGCGGGGCAAAGCTGAAGAGAGGCCAAGTGTGTGGGGCCTGTTGGAAGCAGATAGTGGCTAGTAAATTCTTTAATTGGTCCTGTGTCTCGATTGACTTGAAATTCCATTTCCTCTCATGTTCCCTGTGCACAAGTCCTGTGAATATTGCCACCTCTCTGAGAGTCAGCCTACTTGGACTTTCCAGGACTTCATGCTCCAGAGCGGTGAACAGAGCCGTTTCCGGAACTTCTAGTGTCCTGACTCTCTTCCAGCAGATAGGGTTCTAGCATTGTTTGCCAGTCACTCTTCCGGTTTAAAGTCAGTAACTTCCTTGCTGTGAAGGGCCATGTTATGCCAGCACAAGCTTGAGCCCTCTGTAGTTTATAGCTTTCTTTATAGATGCATGAAACTAAGAGCTAAATCTGATGCGTGGGAAATCCCCACTTGTCCTTGAGAATTGAAGAACCTTTAGTATCAGATACATTCGGTGAAGACGAAAATTGCCAATCAAACCCAGCCAAGAACCAATAATTCAAACTGTAAAATAATTCACTCATAAGTCACCTAGCGCCAAATCCATGTTTCTTTCCCTCATCCAGTATATAACAAGATCAAAACAGGATGGAAAGTGCACCCTTTGCACTCATTCAGAGAGGGCTGTTTGAAAAGGTGTGGACAAACTTGATAACTAAGCATGACGGTTGGCTGGGAAAGGCGGGCAGCTTACAGAGAAGAGTTGATCATGTGTGATCAAGCCTCTTCTCTGCCTTTTCCCTGCTAAGAATGCCCTTTCCTCCCATTTTTGTTTGTTCATATCTACCTTTTAAGGAGTGGCTCAAATGTCTTCCATGAATCTCTCCTTGAGTCCTCTTCACTGTGATTGTTCCCTTCTCATAGCAGGTAAGCCTGCAGAACGCTGCTGCAGTGTTGTCAGGTTTTCTCTTCTCATCTCCTTTGTTAAGACTGTTAGACTTAACTCTTTAGAGGCAGGGATTCTATTTTATTAATACTTTTTTTAGAAAAATAAAAAATTTCCTGTTACATAATTTTACTTTCCTGTTAATAATTTATGCATATTCATTCTAGACAGCAGACATACAGCAAAGCAAAATCAGGGAATACAAATCATTTGCATTTTGTGGTACAACATTCTAAGCTTTTAAAATTCCTACATTTAATAACAAAACAGCAGACTCAGAGATATAGAGAGTAAACTAGTGGATACCAGTGGGGAGAGAGAAGGGGGAGGGGCAATATAGAGACGGGATTAAGAGTACAAATTATTAGGTATGAAATAAACTAAAAGAATATACTGTACAACACAGGGAATATAGCCAATATTTTATAATAACTATAAATGGAGTATAACCTGTAAAACTTGTGAATCACTATATTGTACACCTGTAACTTATATAATATTGTAAATCAGCTACACTTGAATTTTAAAAATTCCTACCTGGGCTTCCCTGGTGGCACAGTGGTTGAGAGTCCGCCTGCCAATGCAGGGGACACGGGTTCATGCCCCGGTCTGGGAAGATCCCACATGCCACGGAGCCGCTAGACCCGTGAGCCATGGCCGCTGAGCCTGTGCGTCCGGAGCCTGTGCTCTGCAACAGGAGAGGCCACAACAGTGAGAGGCCTGCGTACCACAAAAAAAAAAAAAAAGAAAAAAGAAAAAATTCCTACATTTAAAATTCTTACCTTTATAGGTGTATCAAAATTGGATTACCCTATAAAGTTTTTAAATCTTTTTTATGTTACTCTATATCATTAACATCAGTGAATATGACGTTATTTTTTTAATGGAAATGTGTTGTTTTTCTGATTTTTTAAAAATGAGAATATGTTGTTTTTCTGATTATAATAATATGTGATACGATTTATAAAAATTGAAAGAATACAGAATTGCATACGATATCAAGATTATCTTCTTTTTTAACATCTTTACTGGAGTATAATTGCTTTACATTGTTGTGTTAGTTGCTGCTGTATAACAAAGTGAATCAGCTATACGTATACATATGTCCCCATATCCCCTCCTCTTGCGTCTCCCTCCCACCCTCCCTATCCCACCCCTCTAGGTGGTCACAAAGCACCGAGCTCATCTCCCTGTGCTATGCGGCTGCTTCCCACTAGCTATCTACTTTACACTTGATACTATATATATGTCAACGCCACTCTCACTTTGTCCCAGCTTACCCTTACCCCTCCCCATGTCCTCAAGTTCATTCTCTACGTCTCCGTCTTTATTCCTGTCCTGACCCTAGGTTCATCAGAACCATTTTTTTTTTATTCCATATATGTGTGTTAGCATATGGTACTTGTTTTTCTCTTTCTGACTTCACTCTGTATGACAGACTCTAGGTCCATCCACCTCACTACAAATAACTCAATTTCATTTCTTTTTATGGCTGAGTAATATTCCATTGTATGTATGTGCCACACAAGATTGTCTTTTAATCACACCACATAGACCACTATTTACACTCTCATATGTAGCCTTCTATATATTTGACATACTAGATTTTCTTCTGAGAGCAAGTGTATGTATATGTATCACACTCATATATAAATACTTATTTAAATATGTTCATTCATACATACTTTTTTTTGGGTACGCAGGTCTCTCACATTGCCTCCGCTGTTGTGGAGCACAGGTTCTGGACATGCAGGCCCAGCGGCCATGGCTCATGGGCCCAGCCGCTCCGCGGCATGTGGGATCCCCCTGGACCGGGGCACGAACCTGTGTCCCCTGCATCGGTAGGCAGACTCTCAACCACTGCGCCACCAGGGAAGCCCCTACATACTTTTTTTTTAAACATGAACATCTTTCAGTGTCAAATTCTTATGTATCTACCTCATCCCTTTTAATACCTGCATAATGTAAGGATCTGCCACAATTTAATAAATTTCCTATTAGTGAACATTTACATTTTTTCCAAAGTATTTCCTTTTATTAACAAATTTATGGATCATTTTGTTATATGTACTGGTATATGTATACTTTTAAAGGTTTTGGTACAAATCGCCCTTCATGAAATGTGTTTATTTTTGACTTTTCCAAAATGTCTAAAGAGAGTCTTGCACATGGTAGACATAATAAATGTGAGGTGGATGAATGCATGGAATATAGAAAAATATTTGCCCCTCCCTTTAATCTTTCTTCTTGTCTTTTGAGACCTCTGTGGAAGATCTGTTGATTCTTCAGGCACCATGGGAAGGGCCCAGGTTAGAGGCAGTGCCTGTGTAAACTAACCACCTCAATTCTCTTAGCACTTTGGAGGCTGGGGAGATGGGCCCTGAGAGGGGATGTCTGGCTCTGAGCCCGCCTGTGGGTGAGCAGCAGGGCTGGGGCCAGACAGAGCCGCCTGAAGCTATGGACTCCCAGCCCAGCCCATGCCTTCCCCACTTCACTCCCCTGGACAGCCCTTCACCTCTTCCCAAACCTTTAGATTCTGCATAAATCACATTTATAGTCAAGTAACTTACGTTATGTCAGGTGGTAAAAATAAAGTGAAACGCTGTACATACAAGTTACTTTAAGCATCCAGCACGTGAGTGAGCTTAAACATCTTTTTTTCCATTTACTGTTGTTATTGTTTTTTTTAACATCTTTACTGGAGTATAATTGCTTTACATTGTTGTGTTAGTTGCTGCTGTATAACAAAGTGAATCAGCTATACGTATACATATGTCCCCATATCCCCTCCCTCTTGAGCCTCCCTCCGACCCTCCCTATCCCACCCCTCTAGGTGGTCACAAAGCACCGAGCTCATCTCCCTGTGCTATGCAGCTGCTTCCCACTAGCTATCTATTTTACATTTGATACTGTATATATGTCAATGCCACTCTCTCACTTTGTCCCAGCTTACCCTTCCCCGTCCCCATGTCCTCAAGTCCATTCTTTATGTCTGCATCTTTATTCCTGTCCTGCCTCTAGGTTCTTCAGAACCTTTTTTTTAGATTCCATATATGTGTGTTAGCATACGGCATTTGTTTTTCTCTTTCTGACTTACTTCACTCTGTAGGACAGACTCTAGGTCCATCCACCTCACTACAAATAACTCAATTTCGTTTCTTTTTATGGATGAGTAATACTCCATTGTATATATGTGCCACATCTTCTTTGTCCATTCATCTGTCGATGGACACTTAGGTTGCTTCCATCTCCTGGCTATTGTAAATAGTGCTGCAGTGAACACTGTGGTACATGACTCTTTCTGAATTACGGTTATTTTCAGGGTATATGCCCAGTAGTGGGATTGCTGAGTCATATGGTAATTCTATTTTTAGTTTTTTAAGGAACCTCCATACTGTTCTCCATAGTGGCTGTATCAATTTACATTCCCACCAACAGTGCAAGAGGGTTCCCTTTTCTCCACACCCTCTCCAGCATTTATTGTTTCTATATTTTTTGATGATGGCCATTCTGACTGGTGTGAGGTGATACCTCACTGTAGTTTTGAGTTGCATTTCTCTAATGATTAGTGATGTTGAGCATCCTTTCATGTGTTTGTTGGCAATCTGTATGTCTTCTTTGGAGAAATGTCTATTTAGGTCTTCTGCCCATTTTTGGATTGGGTTGTTTGGATTTTTAATATTAAGTTGCATGAGCTGCTTGTAAATTTTGGAGATTACTCCTTTGTCAGTTGCTTCATTTGCAAATATTTTCTCCCATTCTGAGGGTTGTCTTTTTGTCTTGTTTATGGTTTCCTTTGCTGTGCAAAAGCTTTTAAGTTTCACTAGGTCCCATTTGTTTATTTTTGTTTTTATTGCCTTTTCTCTAGGAGGTAGGTCCAAAAGGATCTTGCTGTGATTTATGTCATAGAGTGTTCTGCCTATGTTTTCCTCTAAGAGTATTATAGTGTCTGGCCTTACATTTAGGTCTTTAAGCCATTTTGAGTTTATTTTTATGTATGGTGTTAGGGAGTATTCTAATTTCATACTTTTACATGTAGCTGTCCAGTTTTTCCAGCACCACTTATTGAAGAAGCTGTCTTTTCTCCATTGTATATTCTTGCCTCCTTTATCAAAGATAAGGTGACCATATGTGCGTGGGCTTATCTCTGGGCTCTCTATGCTGTTCCATTGATCTCTATTTCCTTTTTTGTGACAGTACCATACTGTCTTGATTACTGTAGCTTTGTAGTATACTCTGAAGTCAGGGAGTCTAGTTCCTACAGCTCTGTTTTTCTTTCCCAAGATTGCTTTGGCTATTCGGGGTCTTTTGTGTTTCCATACAAACTGTGAAACTTTTTCTTCTATTCTGTGAAAAATGCCAGTGGTAATTTGATAGGGATTGCATTGAATCTGTAGATTGCTTTGGGTAGTAGAGTCATTTTCACAATGTTGACTCTTCCAATTCAGGAACATGGTATATCTCTCCCTCTGTTGGCATCATCTTTAATTTCTTTCATCAGTGTCTTATAGTTTTCTGCATACAGGTCTTTTGTCTCCTTAGGTAGGTTTATTCCTAGGTATTATATTCTTTTTGTTGCAGTGGTAAATGGGAGTGTTTCCTTAATTCCTCCTTCAGAGTTTTCATCATTAATGTATAGGAATGCAAGAGATATCTGTGCATTAATTTTGTATCCTGCTACTTTACCAAATTCATTGATTAGCTCTAATAGTTTTCTGGTAGCATCTTTAGGATTCTTTATGTATAGTGTCATGTCATCTGCAAACAGTGACAGGTTTACTTCTTCTTTTCCAATTTGGATTCCTTTTATTTCTTTTTTGTCTCTTATTGGTGTGGCTAAAACTTCCAAAACTATGTTGAATAATAGTGGTGAAAGTGGGCAACCTTGTCTTGCTCATGATCTTAGTGGAAATGGTTTCAGTTTTTCAACATTGAGAACAATGTTGGCTGTGGGTTTGTCATATATAGCCTTTATTATGTTGAGGTAAGTTCCCTCTATGGCTACTTTCTGGAGAGTTTTTATCATAAATGGGTTTTGGATTTTGTCAAAAGCTTTTTCTGCATCTACTGAGATTATCGTATGGTTTTTATCCTTCAGTTTGTTAATGTGGTGTATCACATTGATTGATTTGCGTATACTGAAGGATCCTTGCATTTCTGGGATAAACCCCACTTGATCATGGTGTATGATCCTTTTAATGTGCTGCTGGATTCTGTTTGCTCGTATTTTGCTGAGGATTTTTGCATCTATATTCATCAGTGATATTGGCCTGTAGCTTTCTTTTTTTATGACATCTCTGTCTTGTTTTGGTATCAGGGTGATGGTGACCTTGTAGAATGAGTTTGGGAGTGTTCCTCCCTCTGCTATATTTTGGAAGAGTTTGAGAAGGATAGGTGTTAGCTCTTCCCTAAGTGTTGGATAGAATTCGTCTGTGAACCCATCTGATCCTGCGCTTTTGTTTGTTGGAAGATTTTTAATCACAGTTTCAATTTCAGTGCTTGTGATTGGTCTGTTTATATTTTCTATTTCTTCCTGGTTCAGTCTCAGAAGGTCGTGCCTTTCTAAGAATTTGTCCATATTAGCACTTGACATGAGGTGGAGAAGAAGGAGGATGAAATTAGGAGTCAAAGGTTTAGATTTGAGTCTGGCTTCTGCTAAGACACAGAATCTATCTGGGCCTCCATTCTCTTCCTTATAACATGGCAGTTGTACTAAAATCTGCTCCTAGGAGCCTGGTAAGGATCAGGGGAGATGGTGAATATAAAAGCAAATGTTGTGATAATTGTACAAATATTTAACAATGTTAATAATATTTGCTGCTATTGATAAGATTGAAAAATATTTCCTTAATCTTGCATACCCGACTCTTGAGGCCTTTCTAAGATGGGTTTCTTAACTGAAAAAAAGGAAGGGACCAAAATGGCAGCAGATAGAGCAGAGTGTGGCAAGCAGGGAAGCCCGCATCCTAGTTCCAGGTGTTGGGGCTCACTGTTCTCTTTGGTGGAAGGAAGAAGTGGGACAAATGACCTTCAATGCTCTTCCAGTTCTGAGCCCAGGCCAGTTTATCCTGTGACCTTAGGCAAATCATTTCTCCAAAGGCCTCAGTTCTCCCATATGTAAAAGGCAGGTTTGGGCTGAATAACCTCTCTGGGCCACTTCCTTTATGAGGACTTATGCAACTCCCCGGGGACCTGCCCTCTCTCCTTCTTGTTTCCTGGTGAGCAACCCCAGGGACCTACCCTCTGTGCTTCTTGTTTCCTGGCAGGCAAACCCCGGGACCTGCCCTCTGTGCTCTTGTTTCCTGGCAGGCAAACCCCGGGACCTGCCCTCTGTGCTCTTGTTCCCTGGCATGCTCTTGGTGCCTGTGCTCTTGTGCACACCGCCAGCCTTCTGGCGGTGGCTTCTTCTCTTCCTTGTTTGGTTTTCCAGCCACACACTCACAGGTGGCTGAGTGACAGCTTGACAGAGTGAACCAACCCTTCCGTCAAGAGGCGTCACAGATGCACTGAGCGGGACTGCGTTCTGATGTCCCTTCCTCATGCCCCAGGATCGCGTCCTCAGCCTGTTTCGGGGCAGAGCTGGCCTCCCCCACCCTCTCCCACTGTCTTCGCGCTGGTGCTTCCCATAAACTCACGTGCAGTCTTTTCCTGAGAAGGCTACCTTCTCTCCTCTGCCTGGAATGGCTCTCTCTGGTCTTTTCCTGCCTCCCCCTCAATAAATAACTCTTTTTAATCTCCGCAATCGGTGGCCATCTCTTGTTCTGCAGCTCTTTCCAGCTCTTACGAGTTTCTGTTTTTAAAACAAGTTCAGCTTCTCCCTAAGCTGCTTCCTCTGTTCCTGAAGGCTTGGAGTCTCCAGTCCTGACCAGTTCCCACCCCTCAGACAGACATTGCGTGAAATGAGCACTGACATGAACTGTGAGGAAATTTTACAAGTCTACTCTCCCTCCAAGGTTTTGCTTTATTGGCTTGTTTGGGTGGGAGTGGAAAATTTGGACATAAACACATTAAAGTCGAGGCTTTGATATTAGTTCCGAAGGGGCCCTTCCTTCTGTCCAGCCCTGAGTTAATATCATTGTCACCAGTATCAGTAACAACAATCTCCTGAAGGCAAGACCCAGAGACACCCTGGTGTCACTGAAATGGAGGATTCATCAGAGACAGGGTAACATAGATAGGCCTCTGCTGTCCAGCAGACCTGGGTTCAGATCCTGCTTTGCTACTTGTTAGCTGTGTACCCTTTTCAAGTTCCTTAGCTTCTCTAACTAAGCCTCTGGTTTCTTATTTATAAAATGGAATTGTAATATCTCCCTGGGAGGATTGTTGCGAGGTTTAAAAGTCAACTGATGTGAAACTCTTGGCACAAGGCCTGGTGTCAGGAAACGGTGGCCAGCCATGCAGACTCACACACTCCCCTCCTGAAGAAACGTCACTAACAGAGTCAGATCGTGTATCGTTAGGTGCCTGATGTACGACACTGGACAAGTTCCAGAGGCTCACACGGAGAGAAGTCAATGCACCTTGTCATTTACAAAGAGCTTTTACGTGTATCATCACACGATTCTTCAGAACGCTCTGGAGGGTGAGCAGTGCTGGCATCATCATACCCATTTTTCAGAGGAGAAACCTTAGGCTCAGAGATGTTGAGTGATCTGCCCAAGGTCCATGTGATTATAAAGATATGTGCTCATGAAGTGTGTCTGGGGCTTAAACCTAGGTTTGCTTGTTTCATCACAAACCCTCTTTCCACAACATACTAGAATGACCAGGAGGAGAGGAGACACTTGCTTTGGGCCTTGGAAGTGATGAGACCTTGATACAGTAGGAATAGGGAAGGTGTTCCAGGCAGGAGCATTTTATAAACAGGTATAGAGGCAGGGACAATCATGTGGGGTTCCAGAAAAAATGATTAGACATGCTTTGCTGAATAGGAGAGTTCGTGTAAGAGTGGTAGAAAAAAACAGAACTAAGCTGGACATTCGCTGAAGTGAATGCCAGACTAAGGAACTTGAGCTGTGATAGGCAATGGGGAGCCACTGGGAGCCATCAAAGCTTTCAGAAGAGGGGTGTACATGATCTCATCAAGATGAGAGGCCTCTAAATCATGACTCACCAAGAATGGTTGGAGAGACGGATGTTTAACCTAGAGAAGAATAGACTTATTGGGAGAGATGGGGGTGTTTGCCAGACTTGGGGGAGAACACGATGGTTGTTGGGTGAAGAGGGGGATGGGGGACTCAGGTGGGATCAGTGAGGGGTGGGGAGAAGCAGCGAGGATCAATGGGCAGAAGCTCTAAGGAGACAGATTCTCAGTTCAAAGGAGAGGAACTTTCTGGTCCTTTCAATGCACTTTAAACCCCAGTTACTGAGAGCCCACAGTATGCTCTGGGCACAGTGATGCACTGGGGATGGCACAGTGATGGATCTGGAAAAAAGCTCCTGCCTTCACAGAACTCCTGTGAAATGGGGGAAGATATGCCTTAAACAGAATCATCCCAGAAATGGATGTTATAGCCAGAGCTGTCTGGTTCGTGTATGGGCTGCTTTGAGACTGTGAGTTCCCTGTCACCGGAGTTTTCAAGAGAAATGTGTCAGGAAAGGGGATTCTTACACTGGGAAAAAGGCTGAGTAGATGACTTCTCATAAGGTTTTGTACCTTTACACGTGTAGTGAAATCTTCAGCAACTCTAAATCCCTTAATTAGAGGGAGAAAAAAAGGCAAATGATCAAATAGCGTCTCCTTTTTTTTTAAAGCCCATATTTGCATGTTCCATCCTAATGGAGTCTGAGGTGCAGAAAGGGTGGCCAAGCAGGACTTTCATCATGCGTGTGGCTGGATGACTCCACCTGTGAATTGAAAATCATTAGCTGAAATTGTGACACAGCGTGCAAATTACAGCATTACCCCCGCCTGCAGGCTGGGGCTGTGGCTGCATCTGTGGCCGTGGTACAATCCTCCAGCAGCTAATGTGAAGTCAGCTCAGGGCAAGGAGGCAAAGCCCCACTGCTGGGCAGTTAGCAGGCTGCAGGGAGCCGGGCCAGAGCGGCAGGCAGGGTGGAGGGATGCCGGCACCACCCTTCTACAGGGGAGTGTCATATCTACGATTTCAGAGTTCTGAACCTCACAACAGCGCTGGGAGGTGTGTGCGTAGGCTGACGAGGAAACTGAGGCTCAGAGAAGGAAAAGGATTCTGCCAAAGTCACACAGTGGGCAAGCCCCAGAGCCCGGTGTTTAGTTGGGTTCCTCTGAATCCAACTTGGGCATCTTTCTACCACACCACCCTGGGGTCAAGACTGATCAGCTACAGATCTTTCCAAGGGGAAACCAAGGGGCCGGTGGCCAGGCACCACTGTCCACACTGTGGGTCCCATCGCGAAATCTATGACACTCGTTACTGCGGGGTGCTGTACGGGCAATGAGAATACCAATAGCATCAATGCTAACGTGTTATGCTGAGTGGTGCCAGACGTGATGGCGAGCACTTATATTCATGCTCTCCTTCGATCCTCGTGGGGCTTGTATCTCAGCTTTACTGATGAGGGAACGGAGGCCCCAAGAGTTGAGGTGATGGCACGGCCGAGTTTGGACCCAGGTCTGCATGACTTCAGGATTCTTCAAGGGCAGCACTGCCTCCCTGTCCCCTTGTCAGTTTTTCCTGCCAGGTCACTGAAAGGGATGCCCAGGGTCCAATTCTTGGCTGCCAGGCCAACAACAACAGTAGTAATAATAAGCATTTCTTCATCCCTCGCTTGAGGGCTTGTGCCGCCCTTCACATCCGCTCATCCCCTTGGAATCACGCAGCTCTCAGGGTTTCTGGCAGGACTGACTCAGCATAGTGAGGGCCTTGCCCAGAGTCCCAGCCAGTGCCACGGCAGGGGCCTGGATGCATGCCACACACCCAGCTGCTGATGGGGCCAGCTCTCCCTGCCATTACCTCTCTACACTCTGCTCTCTTCTGAGTCATCTGCCGGGACCAACAGTGGCCACAGTCCACGGGGCCATGGGTGCAGAGCAGCCAGAGGCCTGGGAAAGGCTGAGGTCCCACGTCACTTAGGCGGCCAACCTCCAGGTTAAGCAGATGGGCTCTGGAGTCGCTCACATATGGGTGTGAATCTCCTGGTCACACAGACTTGTGTTAACCCATTTCTCCCTCCCGTAAGATAGCAAAAGTAATGGTACCCATGCCATAAGACTGATCTGAAGACAAGAAAAGGTAATACATGTGAAGCGTTTAGACAGTGCCTGCCCAGGGTGGGCTCTACATTGATGGTAATTATTTCCACCTTTACACTGATTGTTTGATCCACTCATTCAAAAATATGTGTGCTCCTGCCGTGTGACAAGCTTATGCTCTGTTCTGAGAAGATGTGGATAACACACAGCCTGGACCTTCAGAGAGTGAGTGATGGGGACAGACCTAACCAGATTTCCCCAGTGCAGGGAGATGCATTTGGTAAGAGAGGCCCTAAAATATACCAAGTGCTGTGGGAGCCCAGAGCAAGAGACACAATGCGGGTGCTTCTTTTCCCATTCGCCTGTCTATTCAGTCTCACTTTTCTCAAGATCCAGCATTCCCACCTTCTCCCTGATGACCTAACCATGTCATGGTGCTTCCCTCCCACTCCAAGTCTGGGGGAAGCCTTGAGAAGTCTCCACTCTGCCATGAACCCTTGGAGCATTATTGTTTTTTAACAGTCCCTTGTCTATCACAGGAAACCTTGGAACTTGTAAACAGCCACAATAGGATCTTTTGAAAAATATATCCCCTTAAAACAACAAACAAGCAAATAAAATACGTAGAATGAGAGTCTCCCTCTCCTTTATTTAACCAGTATAGAAGCTAGGCTCAGAGATGGTCCGTGACTTACCCTCCAGTGTTACAGAGAGTACATGGCAGAGCCAGAATGAAAGCCTGCCACAGCTACAGGTTCAGGGGCTGTCCCCACTGCCTCATTAAAAAGAACAGTCCCCCCCCGCCCCTCCCCACATCTGAATCAAACTGACATTCGATTCCAGGTGACAACTGGATTTAATCCATTATGGTGTACATCCATGCACTTTCCACTCACATCACCTATTTGATTATTCCCCCACTTATCGAGTTGAGAAGGGTGGGCATGCCTCCACTCTAGTCAGACGAGGCTTCCAAGGTTTCAAGGTTTAGTGATAGCCCAGGACCCAGCCAGCATCGGAACTGAGTGCTTCTAACCCCAAATCAAATGCACTTTCTGGCACACTGCAACCTGAACAGTGAACCGTGATGAGCATCTCACGCCCCTCATGCAAGTGGAGACCATCAGCATGTGCAGATGGTGAGAAAGGACTAGGCAATTTTCTGCTCTGGATTCTGGGGAGACATTTCTTTGACCTCCCCAAGGGACTTCCCAGCATCAGCTCTGGACAAACTACTTCAAGAAAAACATGACATCGGGCTTCCCTGGTGACGCAGTGGTTGAGAGTCCGCCTGCTGATGCAGGGGACACGGGTTCGTGCCCCAGTCCGGGAGGATCCCACATGCCACGGAGCGGCTGGGTCCATGAGCCATGGCCGCTGAGCCTGCACATCTGGAGCCTGTGCTCCGCAACGGGAGAGGCCACAACAATGAGAGGCCCGCGTACCGTAAAAAAAAAAAAAAAGAAAAGCATGACATAATTTCCTAAACCCTACGATCCAGGAAGTTGTTCATCTTGAAAAAAAAATCATAAACTCAAACTCTGCATGTTTTTTCTTATCTCCCCTCTTCTCCCCAAGCTGGTTTTGCACAAACAGCATGACCTTCCACTGGGTGACAAGTATGTGATTAGTGAAACGCTTACAGGTACTACAGGAAGGACCTGTAATGAGGTGGGTGCCTCACCCACCTTATTAGAACTCTCACTGGGGTGTGTAGGAGAAGCTTCTATAAATGGCAAGGTGATCCCAGCAGCCAGTCTCCCCACACCATCTGTGCCATTCCCAGACGAACCCAGAGAGGAAGCAGAGGAAGGGGAAACATGTCTGGTGAGTACATGGAATCTTCTCTGCCAGCCCTCGCTGGACGCCCATGCTTCTGGGCCGACTGAGAGGCACGAGTGTCCAGCTCGGGACAGCTGCCTTGGGAACTCTGAAGGCTAGACCTTGATATTTTAGGGTTCTCTTTCTCAGTGGCTGCCTATTCCCTCTAGCATGGTCCCGGAGATAGAGCGTGTTTGGGATGGAGTCCTGAATAATGAACAGGATCTTCAGCGCAGCTGGAGGTCACGTCCCCTTAGACAGACAGACAAGCTTTGCCTTTTCAAGCCAGCTGGTACCTGCTTTCTGTGTTTCTCAGTGCGGTTTTACCAGCTGTCAGTCACTCTGGCAAAGAAAAGTGCGTCTCAGGGCTACAAGGGAGGGAGGGAGTGACAGCATGTGAGTTGATTTAAAAGAAACCATCGGCAGCGCCGGAATTCTCCTAAGTAAACTACACATCCGGAAGCACCAGCAAGCTCTTTAAAAGTGACTTGGTGAGCTGGAACTGCCAGGAGCAGAAGGGAGCAGGTGTGCCGAGGACAGTTCCTACCGCCGGCCCCTGGGAAGGGGGTGAAAAATCACTGCTGGGGAGCTCAGGTTCTCTGGCTCTGCGGTCACTTTGAGGACCGGGCTCGGCTTTGACGGCGCCCCTGCTAAGCAGCAGGCTAATTATTGCCTGTCAGGGGTGCTCTGCCCAGTGGTTTGGCAGCTACATCAAATCCAAACAAGGCAAGAGTCAAACCGGTAAAATACTGTGAATGCTGGTTAGGTCTGCAGGAAGGTTTGCCCAAGAAACCGCTGAGCACGATGCAAACGGGCAATGCTGGTTCCTTCAGAAGTCACAAAGACCAGGACAGGGTGAGAGCAAAAAGGACCATTCGCTTATCCCCAGCTTCCTCCCGTGAGCATGCAGCAGTGCTGGGTTGCTAAGAAGGGGAGCTTTGGATCCTGTAGACTTTAGCAAGAGGGGATGCCAGCTGTCAGCCAGGCCATCTCCCTCCCTCTGGAGGAGATGGTGGCCCAGGAAGGTACAGACACTTACCGGGGTCCCACAGAAAGCTGATAGCAGGGCCCAGACTCGGTTCTAGTAGCGCCCTTTCCACTGTGTCCTACTATCAGAGCCGAGCTTATCCATGAGTGCGGGTGACATCTGCGACACAGGAAAGCAGTACTGAACCTGGTTCCTCATCTGAGCCTGAGCTTCTGCTGCCGCTGAGCCTCAGGCTCTCGATTCAAGACAAAGGGCTTAAAATGGATAGACTTCCAGGCTCCTTCCAGTACTGACAGCTCTCTCACCATGAAAGGGCACCCGGGACAGAGAGCAATGGGCCCCAGCAGAGGCTCACCCTCTGGGGGCGTGTGCACCCGCAGCAGCCTGCCCGCCGGGAGACCTGCATGACATCCTGAGGGGCCCAGCGTGTCAGCACCTGTGACTCGTGGAATTGAGCTCTTAAGGCTCAACTTCTGGATCCACCAGATGTTCTAAGGTCACAGTGAAATGTGGACGATGGTCAGTTCAGAGAAAATCAAATTTTTAAAAAGATAGACAGGGAAACACCTTCACTCCTTTGAAGCTCTCACACCTGAGTTCCTGGCCCGTCCTGGTCAGTCAGCCAAGCAGGTTTCAGAAAATGGTTCCTGAATGAACGCGTTCGCTTACTGGACACCCAGGGAAAGAGCCACGAGGTGCAGTGGAGCACAGAGATCATGAGCTGCAGTCTCTGCCCTCATGGAGCTTGAAGTGGATTGTCATTAGGCTGTGTTACAAATCCAAGCAAGAGCCAGGGGGCCCAGAGGAGGAGGGGATTAATCTTGGCCATGGTTTGGGATAGGAAAGACCCTGGGACCCAGGTGGCACTTGGTATGGACGATGAGTTGGACTCAGTCAGAAGTAGTTTTGTGGGGGCTTCCCTGGTGGTGCAGTGCTTAAGAATCCGCCTGCCAATGCAGGGGACACGGCTTCAAGCCCTGGTCTGGGAAGATCCCACATGCCGCGGAGCAACTAAGCCTGTGTGACAAAACTACTGAGCCTGTGCTCTAGAGCCCACGAGCCACAACTACTGGGCCCACGTGACACAACTACTGAAGCCCGCGTACTTAGAGCCTGTGCTCCGCAACAAGAGAAGCCACCTCAATGAGAAGCCCACACACCGCAACGAAGAGTAGCCCGCGCTCGCCACAATGAGAGAAAGCCCGCGCGCAGCAATGAAGACCCAACGCAGCCAAAAAAACAAATCAATTAATTATTTTTTAAAAAGTAGTTTTGTGGAATGAGGAGTGTTCTGGGGAGAGGGAACAGGAAAAGAAACGTGGGTGGTTGGGCACGTGTGACCCAGGGGACTATCGGGGTCGCAGCGTGCTGGTCTGAGAGGGCTGCGTCTAGCTCCCAAGTTAAGGTTCGTGTTGGAATCCGGGGTGTGCGGTTACTCCGCCTCCCAGAGTGGGGGATGATGTGGTGGAGGAAGGCCTGGCAGCCTTCTGCACAGAGTGGTCGGGCACCATCTGCCTGCCAGGCACCGAGGCCAGAGCCCCACGCCAGACAGGAATGCAGGCTGTGGACACAGACGCTGGGTCCGGTGTGGAGGGGAAGCATTGTTCCCCATCCTTGAAGCCACTCGGAGGCCCTGGGTCAGAGGCAGGATCCCCAAGGTTCAAACCTGGATGCAGACCTCTGCCTGCAGGAGGCCAGAACCTCTGTGTTGGGGACTGACGCCCTGTCCCGCTGGGATGGTGCGCTTTCCCGCCAGCCACTTTGCTGGGCAGAGCGCTGGGTTCAGGACTTACCCTCTCTGGCCTCAAGCCCCAGTCTGCAGAGGACCCGTGCCGTTCTGGGCTGTGGGTCTACACAGAAACCCTTTCCTGGGAGCTGGGATGCCAGAGGCTCTTTCCCCATTTCCAAGCCTCTGCGCTGTGTCCGTGCTGCTCTGTTCACCTCATAACTTCTCGGCTTAGCCTCCATCCTGCTGGGCTGCGCTCCACAGATGGAGCAACGGTTCCTTCCCCAGGGCCCACATGTTGGCCTGGGGTGTGAGCTGAAGTGAGGAAATGCTTTCCCCTATTGCTGAAGTAAGGAACGGGGCCTCAGGTCTCTGGTAGGGGCTGAGGGGGATTCCGAAGGAGTCTGCACTCGTCTCTCTCAGCCTGTTTTCCTCCTTTGTAAACAGGAGATGGTGACTGCCCCATCTGCCTCCCTCCCAGAGCAGCTGTGTGGCTCAGGGGAAAGAATTCACTGAAAGGAGCTTTGATTAGTGTAAACGCTATGTAGGCCTAAGGCAGTGATTCTCAGTCCTGGCTCTGGCTCCGAATTAGAATCACCAGGAGAGTTTAAGGAAAAAAATCAACGCTGTCCCTAACGCAGAGATCGAGATCCTGATTTCATGGGTCAGTGGTGGAGCTTAGGCTAATATGAATTCTCCAAATGATCCTTGTACTCAGTGAGGGTCTAGGAGATCCTAAACTCTCTCTGGAAGTGAAGGGGGCCCAGAATCCTTCTTCCTTCCTCTCCTCTCATGCTGACCATATAATATCGAGGCGGGGAGGAAGCTGTGGGTGGCCCTTTCTCTCTGACAGCTTCCTGGAACTGTGCCCAGGTCATGCCACCACCACGACCTCAGCTGGCTGCAGGGTGGCAGCGTGGAAATTGCGTGTGGTCAGGCCGCACCAGCTCCCAGTCTGGGCTCAGGCCAGGCTCTGCCTGAGCAAGTGATATTTGGCAAGTGACATCACCTGACTGGACTTTCAAATCACTCAGCTGTGAAATGAGAATGACAACATAGAAGGGTTTGTAACTATGAAAGGACACATGCTCACACATGCTTAGCGGTGTCTGCACATCTGAGGCCCTCAATGGCAGCCCATGAGAAAGCTCAAACCCTCCTCTATCCTGTGTTGCTGGTGCCATTATGTGTGGGATCCTAAGGCATTTGTATCCCCCTGCCAGAGGGCCAGGCCCTAGTGATGGGCACACGTGGGATCCCAACAAAAACCGTACAAGGGAGGAGGTTTGGTTTCACTGTCCCCTTCTACAGAGATGCTGAGACCTTGCTCAAGGCTGCTCAGACCATCCGTTCAGGGCTCAGTCATCCCGAGATCCTCAGCAGCCCCTCATTCAGCCACCCAGGGAACCCCCATTTCCCCACGACCTGGGTGCCAAGAAATTGTACCACCCATGCTGCACAGGAATTGAAAATGTCTGAATGTGAGGGAAAGATGAAGGGAAGCAGCACAGGCTAGAGAGAGAGAAAGAAGAGAGTGGCAAGGGCTGGAGCGAGTGGGGGTCCTGCCAGGAGCTGGAAACATCCCGGTGCCTGGAGCTGAGGGGGGCATTGGGAATGACTCACAGCCCACCAGTGACCAAGATCTAAGACCTGGTTTCTGAGCCAAGCTCTGCCTCTAAACTACCCTGTGACCTCAGCAGATGGCTTCCCCTTCCAATGCCTCAGCTTTCTTACCTGTAATATGGGAATATTGGATCACATCACTGTTTTTCAAGCTGCCAGTTGCCACCCATTAACAAGTTGTGAAATCAGTTTAGTGGATTGTGATCAGCAAATTAAAAAAGAAAAACAGAAACTATCAGTGCATTGTACACAGTAAGGGTTAGTATTTTTTTGTGAAACTTTACGTCAATCATAGACCCATGTATGTGAGCAGTGTACAAAATGTATTTCTGTATTAATGAAGTCTCTAACAAAAAGCTTGAAGACACTTGGCTAGATGACTTTTAATATATCTCTCAGCCCTAATTAACTCTAGAAATCTGTAAGATTAAAAAAAATCTTAGTCTAGAGAAGAGACCTAGGGAATAGGGTCTGGGCAGGTGGGGAAGATGCAGCCCCTAGAGTATCATTATGTGATGGGCACCTGCCAGCAGCTCTCTGTGGTCCTCCCGGAAACAGCAAGTGAAAACCCCAGTCCCACACCTGCAACCAAGTCATCCTCCCCACCTGCTGCAGGTGACTCGATTACAGAGCCCAGCTGATAAGGATGGAGACGGTTGCCTAGTGAGCCCGCTTTCACAATCTGGAATCTGTTCTGTGCTTCTCATGTTACCCCTGCCAAAGGTGGACCACAGAAGAAGGGGAGGTTACATTATCAAGTATATGTAATTAGGTTTAGCTGTGAATGACAGTGAACCCCAAATAACAATGGCTTAGAGAAATAAACAAGACAGAAGTTTACTTCTTCCTTACACAATAGGCCTGGATGTAGGCCGTTCTGGTGGAGAGGACAGCTGCACAATCCCCCGGGGCCTGGGCTCTGTGCAGTTCCCCACTCTGATGTCCTGAGGGCATGCGTGGTCTAGAGTTGAGTCTACATCACACCCACACCCCGGGCAGCAGGTGGAAGAAGATGGAAGTGAGCAGGCTAAGGGCACTTGCCAACTTTTGAAAAAGAGGTTTCCTCAGAAGGATTGAAAACAGGTATTCAAACAAATACTTGCAAATGAATGTTCATAGCAGCACTATTTACAAGAGCCCAAAGGTAGAAACAACCCAAATATCCCTCAACTGATGAATGGATGAACAAAATACAGTATATAAACATAGTGGAATATTATTCAGCCATAAAGAAGGAATGAGCTACTGATAAATGCTACCACATGGATGAACCTTGAAAACCTTATGCTAAGTGAAAAACCAGACTCAAAGACTACATACATGTGTGACTCGATTGATATGAAATGACCAAAACAGGCAAATCCAGGGGAACAGAAAGTAGATTAATGGTTGCCAGGGGCTGCAGTTAGCGGGGAATGGGGCGTGACTGCAGATGAGTGGGGGATATATTTGCGGTTGATGAAAAAGTTCTGAAACTAGATAGTGGTGATGGTTGTACAACATTGTGAATGTACTAAATGCCACCAAATTGTATGCTTTAAATGGTTAAAACAGTGAATTTCACCTCAATTTAAGAAAAAGAGGTATCCTAGAAGTTAATACACATCACTATACCTACAAGTCATTGCCCAGAACTCATTCACATGACCCCAGCTGCAGGGGAGCCTGGCCATTAACATGGAGGATTTTATTACCAAGAAAGAAGGAGCAAGTGAATACTGGGATAGACTTTTTTTTTTTTTTTTGCGGTACGCGGGCCTCTCACTGTTGTGGCCTCTCCCGTTGCGGAGCACAGGCTCCGTACGCGCAGGCTCAGCGGCCATGGCTCACGGGCGCAGCTGCTCCGCGGCACGTGGGATCTTCCTGGACCTGGACACAAACCCATGTCCCCTGCATCAGCAGGCGGACTCTCAACCACTGCGTCACCAGGGAAGCCCTGAGATAGACATTTGTCCGTTGCTACCACATTAGTGTTGCTGGTGGCACTGATATTCTCAGGATAAAAAAATTGGGGAAATTGCCCCCAGCCTGACGGTAGAGTTAAGCAGTGACTCAAGGAGGCGGTGTGGGATTGTGAGACGGGCCCTGGATGAGAGTTCAGAAACATCCCACTGTGGGCAAACCACCTCCTGGGCCTCCACGTCCTCACAGCCATAATAAGGGTGTGGGGAGATGCTCGGTCTCCAAGGCTTCTCCCTCTGATGTTTTTGAGAGTCTGTGTTGATGAGTCAATTGTAAGGGCGAAGCCACTCTCCTTTCATCCCTGCCCTTCATCCAGGCAGGTGTAAAAAACAGCTCTGAGGCTCACAAACATCCATGAAGTTGTAAACTCAAGAAGAAACGTGGATGGTTGCGCACCTCCCCTACCCCCTGCCCTATCCTTTCTAGAACACTCTGGCTGTGATTAGTGCTATGCCAAGGGGTGGTGGGTGGGAGAACAAAGGCCCTGGATAATCCACAGACAGGATCATCAGATCCTTGATGTGGGGCTGGCAGAAACAATCCTAGGGCTCACACGTGGGGCGGTGACCGAGGGAGGCAGGAACCACCTGGGGGCTTTGGGTGCACTCAGCATGCCGTCCCCCTTGGGATTCAGGGATGCTCCTCTTCTACTAACCTCCCATGAAGAATGCCCTTTGGAACACATTTCCCCTTCCAGGTGCTCACTCTCTCCTCCGTGTCAGGATGCAAATGCCAGAAGGGAGGCCAATGCACAGTGAGGGCTTCTCACCATCTGGGTCCCCCTCCCAGGTGGAGAACAGGGGACCATGGCAACAGGGAGGGTCAGTAAGACCTGGGTTCAGAATCCTGTCTCTGCCAATCATTAGGTATATGACCTCGAATAAGGTATCAGTTTCTTTCTTTTTTTTTTTTAGTTGAAGTATACTTGATCTACGATGTTCTGTTAGTTTCAGGCATACAGCAAAGTGATTCGGTTATACATATATATATATTCTTTTCCATTATAGGTTATTACAAGATATTGAATATAGTTCCCTGTGCTATACCGTAGGACCTTGTTGTTTATCTATTTTATATATAGTAGTGTGTATCTGCTAATCCCCCCCTCAGTTTGCAATTTCTGTAAGATTTCATCGATGACAGGTGTAAGGTGCTCTGTGTACTGTTCTGGGGTTTTTTTTTTAGCAATACAAAAGGTAAATATTTATTCAGAACAAAACTTTAAACAATCGATTTTACATTCTAAGCCACGAGGAAATCACAAAACATAAAGGAAAGACAAAAACTAAAAGAAAAGCAGTGTACTGTCTTTTCTACTTGAACTTGATAACACTTAGTAGACCCAATGCCCTCTAGCTTGGCCTATTTCCCAAGTACTTTTCAGAGTTAACAGCTCCCTTGGAATTCCGTCTTTCTCCTGAGAGTCCGGAGGTTGCAGATGAGCTCCAGTCGGCTGCTTCTCTGGGGACGCTAGCTATTGAGGCTAAGATGCAAACGCAAACCTTTGCTCAGGAGCACCTCTATTTCTCACTGATGGCAATGAACGGGGAAGGGGAAGGCCACAAAGGAGCAGGGCCACTTTAATCCAGATATGGTACCCCAGGGGGCAATGAGTACACCCTGGATTATGTTCCTTTGTCCCTTCCGTATCTCCCAAGTATTCTGAAGCTCCTGCCAAATCTTCTCCTTCCTTCCCCAGATGATTTCTTAGCATTCCCCTGGGCTCATTATTCTGGAAAGAGCAGACTTTCTGGGCCCTCAAGTGTTGAGGAAAATGTTGTGAGGTGTGAGAGGTAGTGGAATGAGCACCGGGCTTGGGGTCAGGGAACTCTACTGTAGGCTAGCTCTGGCAACAGACAGCTATGTGATTTTTGACCCAGTCATTTAACCTCTCTGGTCCTGTTTCATCTGTTGGAAAACCAGTGGATTGGTCTAGACCAATTTTTAGGTCCTTTCCAGCAGGAAAATTCCAGATTCGATTCCATGATTCTGTGAAGAATGGCTTCTGAGCCACTGAAAGTGCTGTCACAAAGTCCATGCATTTTAATGCCATAAGGGAGGCCCTTGGCCACCATTCAGATCCTATTGACTCAGGTTACATACACTTCTAACAACACTGGTTTCACAAATTCTCAGACCACGGAGATTAGAAGCAGCAAATTAAAAGGGGACGGGATGAGCTTCAAAAGATAGACACCCTGACAGAAGCCAGGGTCAACAATGTTCTCAATTCAACAAACATTGATCTTCAAAAATGATAAAAAATGGTTAAAAAAAAAAGGTTTGGCACTTAAGAGGGGTAAGCTGGCTGTGTGTTCACCCTGGCAGGCAGGCGGGTGTTCAGTGCCTGGCCACGCCGGTTAGCTGAGCTGCCACGGAATTGTGAACCGCTTTGGGACACGGGGCAAAAGCGTGTCCTCGTTTGCCACAAAGGTTACACACGATGCCCTTCCGGCAGTAAGGGCTCAGGTGCCCCTCCTCCCCGCACCCGAAGGGGTGCTCTGTGTACTGTTAAGAGCAGTTGACACATAGGAGACTGATGACAAATGTGTCATGCTCTTCCTCACCCTCCAGCTCAGAGAAGCTCTGCATGTCCCACGAGCACCCCATGAAGGAGCAAGACTCCTTCATGCCGGGGCTTATGCTGGGAAAGGCAGAGATGACCATCTCAGTCACCCCAGGGCTTCACCTAGTCCGCACAAAGTGCCCTTCGTCTCCTTTCGGTGTTTCTGCAGCCAAGGCACCCTGGAGCTCAGTCTTCTTCATCATTTTCCCTGCAGACAAGCCACTGCGTTCTGGCATGAAAGGGAGACATCGCTACTATTTTTCTGATAGTTAGAATTGTTTTATTTTTCAGGACTTAAGCAAGCCTTTGTAAACTGGCTGTGTGTACTTTTGCATGTTGATTCATCTTTTTGTCATATAGCAAACAGTGCATAACCCTTGGCACAGCAAAGAAGGAGGTGGGCCTGTTGGAGGGAAGGCAGAAGCTGGCTATAGATGGGAGTCGCTGCCACCCCTCTTTCCTCACCCCTGTGCTTGACTGAGGGCTGTCTGGGGACATAATTGCTGCTCTCAAAGAGTCCATGGTCAAGAATAATAAGCTTCTCCTGGGGAGAAGGCACATATCCTTTAGGGTTTGGGAGCGGGGAAGAATCTCCAGGGAGGCTTGTGTGACCTCAGACCACACATTTCTAAGAGCTCTTCTTTTTTTCTAAAACGAGACAGTGAGTGAAGCTCTACCGAATCCCACGCACAGAAGGCAGTGAGCACAGCTCGTAAGAGGCAGGGGTTTAAAAGGTGGGGACGTTGCCCTAAAGAGTCCTAGCTTTTAGCAAACCAGCTCTCTGCAAGTCATGTAGAGCTTGATGTTTGCCAGAGGGTGCCTGAGATCTGAGCTGTTGGCATCTTCTGTCCCACCTTCTCTCCTTTTGCCTTGCCCTTCATTCAATAGATATTTTTGATTGCATGAATGTTTTAGTTTCCCTGAGTAAAAAAACCTTAATTTATTTTTTCTATAACCATTTGTTCAATGAATGAATGAACAAGTGGGCATTTGAATGAATGAATCTTTAGTACTCCAAGTGGAGGTGAGATCACCTCCTGAGCCCTGCTTCAGCAGCAGCCTTTGGCTCATCACCCGAGTTTGCGTCCCACTAAAGAGAGTGTCTCTTACGAGCCTCTGCCCATCTCCGGAGTTGCTTGGATGGGAGCCCCCAGCCCCAGGCCCGCCCTGGAGCTACGCCCTCCCTGCCTCCCCTTTCTCCTCTGTGCAAAGCCTCTGCTCTAGCCAAATGAAACACCTGCTCTCCTGGGCCTTGGGCCTCTCTGCCTGTTGTCTGGAACGCACCTGACAAAATTCTCTCTTCCTTCAAGGCCCAGCATTTTCAATGAATTTTTTCTGATCCCTATAACTGAAAGTGATTCTTACCTACATCTCCTAGACACCTTTTTGGGGGGAGATTGGATTTACCTCATTCCACCATTCATTCTGACATGTTGTCTTATGCACTCCTGAAGCTCTTTGAGGATTCAAACTACTTTTCATACATTTTCACACCCCCAACATTGTGCTTTACATAGTGTTCTATAAATAATATGTATTCTCTATATGTTTATTGAACAAACACCCCATATACACCTTTCCTTATAGACTAAATTTAGAGCTCTAGTCATGAGGGTCATTGCACGACATTAGTTTTATGTTTGTTTGCTCATTTATTCCCTCGGTTGTTTGTCTAACTGTCCTAATACAGTCAAGCAATGTGCTAGGCATCAGAATATAAAGTTCCAGAAGGCACATTCTGATGAACACAGACAGACACCTATAAACAAGAGCTGTGCCTGGTGCTGGGATGGGCTACTCCACTCCCATCATAGCCATGGCCACATCATAAAGACAGAGACCACTTTCATTTGCAGAAGAATGGGTGGTGAACGTCTCAAATGTAACTCAAAGGAATTAAATATCTCAAAAGGTTTAAATTGGCTAAACTCCTTATATCTCCTGGAATCTTTCTTCTCTGAAACCCTTCTCAGCTTAGCTCCCTCACCTCCACAATCACCTGAGAAGTTTGGGGGTGGATTTTGAAGTGTTAGTCCTCAGGGTCTTATCCAGGGATCTCACGGCCATAGACCACTCTTGCCAGTGAGCATTTGAAAGACCTTCCAGGCCAGTGATTGCCCAATCTCCAGCCTCAAAATGCTTGTCAGGGTTACACAGTCCTCCTCAGCATCAGATGCTCAGGCCAACACCGAGGTGTTGCACATATAAAGTACAGATGACACAGCTAAATGTTTGCTGGGTGTTGGAGTGATAGAAGACACCTGGTATCTGGGAAGACACAAAGGAAAAAGCAAGGAAGCCAAACCAGGGTGGTGGATTCGAGAGAAGTAGCCTCCTCCCAGTTCTACGTGAGCCCCCATCCACAAAGGAAGGAGGATAAAGTGGACAGAATTGGTTACTCATTTCTCCTGGCCAGTTGGGTGAAGCTACTTCTTTGAGAGCTGAGTGACAGTTGGCCAGGTGGAGGGGGAAGTGGGACTAGTGTGTGCAGAGCTTCAGCAGCCTGAAAAGGCAGATGGGAATAGGTTGTAAAGTGCTTGCTATGCTTGCATTTTCATGTGATTCTTCCTAGAATATTCTTCCCCAGCGAGCCCTGTCCAAAAGCAGTCTCTTTGGTAACTTACACTTTTCCCCCCACACCACCATCCCTTGCCTCTGAGGATCTCAAGTCTTCTTTTCTGTCTCACGGCTTTAGGACTCCAGAGTGTCGACTGGCAGATGAGCCTCAATGAGCAGGAACATCACACAGACAAGTTCTCCAGCCAGGAGCTTATCGTGCGGAGAGGCCAACTCTTCTACATGTCATTGACCGTACACCGATGTCTCGACTGTAACAGAAGTGCAACATTCACAGTTTCCACAGGTACCTGCTCCCTGCTCTCCCAGCCAACACACATCTGAGTAGACCTTGGGGCTGTGCATCCAAGGGATGGTGGTGGTGGTGGTCCCGGGCTTTAGCCCAGCTCTACCATTGACTTAGTGTGACCTTGAGCAAGTTTCTGCCTGTCTCTGAGTCTGAGGGTCACAGTCTTCACATCAAGAGGGATTTGGCCCACGTGGTCTCTCCAGCTGCTTCCAGCGCCATAACACAATGCTTCATTGTATGATGTCTCCCAAAGGGCCCCGGCAGTTATATTGGAATCTGGTTTCTCCCCACAGTCTGGCCAACACTACTTGGTTTCCATTGTCCTATGCCTTCTTTTACAGGGCCTTACCCCTCAGAGTCGGCCAAGACAAAGGCTGTGTTTCCACTCTCCAACAGGATAAGTGGCACTGGCTGGGGTGCACAACTTCTGCGCAACGACAACAATGTTCTGAGCATCTCCATCCTCAGTCCTGCCAATGCACCCATAGGAAGATACACGCTGAGCATTGAGATCTCCTCTGAGGGCAATGACTCCACTACGAAACTTGGAACATTCATACTGCTCTTTAACCCCTGGTTGCAAGGTAGGCACCTAGCCACCCACACTCCCAGCCATCAGCTAAGTGATGCCCGTGGAAAGGAGATGGGAGGGATGATTTTCATGGGCTCAGGTTTGATTAGGGAAAGTTTCTGGAATATGGAAACAGCACAGAAGCTAGAAGTCAGAAACCAGGGGTTTGAGTCCAGCTCTGCCACTTAACCAGCTTTGTGTGTCTGGCAGTCACTCTACCCTTCTAAGCATCAAATTCCTCACCATTAAGTGGACATCCTGCTATTTCTGGAGCTATTGCAGGGATCTCATGGGCTTTTGAAAACTGTATAGTATGGTGTAATGACCACAGCACAATTCTGCAGTGTGGAGATAGCTTGTGCCTGAAGAAGCAAGTGTTTCATTCCCAAGGGTCTCATTTTCAGATTCTCAGGTCATCCCAGCTTCTTTTTCAAGTTCATAGTTCCCATAATATGAGGTGGAAGCATTATAGCCCAAGGCTTCACTCCTCAGTGGAGGTTGGGTGAAGGGTTGCAGGTGGGGCTTGCTCCAGCCCCCAGGAGGATACTCAGGACTGAGAGGACGACTGGTCTCTATAGTCCTCTCTATAACCCCTAATATCTGCTTTTTGTGTCAAACAGCCGATAGTGTCTTTATGAGTAACCATGATGAGAGAGAGGAGTATGTTCAGGAAGATGCTGGCGTCATCTTCATGGGAAGAACAAATTACATAATCACGATTGGCTGGAACTATGGACAGGTAAAAAGATCATAAAGCCTGGTGGTAATGTCCCTATTATACCCAAGAAGCTCAGCCGCTGGCCCCACAGATAGGTGGAAGTTCCCAAATCTGTCCATTCGCCTGCCTTCTCTTCATTCATCCATTCAGAAGGCATTTACTGATGACCTACTATGTGCCAGGCCCCAAGCTGCACACTACGGATACAGGAGATGGATAAGACAGATTTCCTGTCTTTGAGGAGGTCACAATCTAGTGGGCAAAACAGACACATAACTAAATTGATGCAATGAAGTGTTATTGGTACCATGATGCACAAATGAGGATAAGGCCCAGTAGAGACACTTGGGACAATAATGTAGTTTCTGTTCTTCATTCTAGGTAAGAATGTGAGGAATCTTCCTTGGTGTGTGCATTCGACCTTTCAAAGGTCCTTCATTAGTATGACATCTGAGTCCACAGAGTTCCCAGGTTTGCTCAGCCTAAAAAACATCCAGGGATTCCCTCCACCTTTTCTTTTCTCCAGTAGACAAATGAAGACATTACAATGAAGTGCCTTGGGTGGGGTACCTTGCATGTCCAGCAGGGGGTGGACGGGTGCATTCTCTGCCATGTCCAGACCCCATTCTGTAGTCAACCAGAACACATCTGCCGTATATTTTATATGTTGAGTTTTATATGTTGGGTTCTGTGTTAAATTTCATTCAAAAAGAAAGTGGGATGGGGTGGGTAAGGGCATAAAGTGCACCCGGGGATGGAAGGGAAGATATTTTTGAAGGGCGAGATCTGGGTAAGCCTCTCTTAGAAAAGAACTTTTGATCAGAAACCTGAAGGAGGCAAAGGGGCCAGATAGATCTCTCGGGGAAGAGCACTGGAGGTAGAAGGAACTGCACATGCAAAGACCCTAAGGCAAGAAAGAGCTTGGCCTTCTCCATTTGAGAAGCAATGACAAAAATAAGTCTTATTTTGTGAAAATGGCTTCAAATTCCAATTTAATGAGACATTTTATCTTTTTAATCAGTTCCCCCAAAGTCTGAGTAATATGCTCAAGATCAATGTCAGATCTAGATGGAAACTTTGAGATGAGCTCAGTCTGATCCCCTGTTATAAAGATGGACAAATTGAGGCCCAGACAGGCCAAGTGATTGCTCTCAAGTTCGTAACAGTGAGGGAGTGCCATTAACTTTAGGGGCCTCAGTTCAAGGCCTCGTGTATAGCGAGAGCTCTGGATGAGTTTGCAGGGTTAAAGCCCAAGTTGGGTGGTTGTTCCTCAGATTCTCTCAGCTCTGGAGGCTGTGGAGTAGAAGGATCTGGGCAGAGCCCATGGTTCTTACCAGTGTAGCCCCCGTGCCTTCAATAAGCTGATACTATTTGTCATTTCTTTCATCATAACATATGGTCCCATTTTGAACAGTTTGAAGAAGGCATTCTGAACATTTGCCTCTCTCTGCTGGATAATAGTCTGAATTTTCACCGTGACCCTGCTACTGATGTGGCCCGCAGAGACGATCCCCAGTATATTGGCCGGGTGCTGAGTGCAATGGTGAGTGATGAGAAAACCATAATAACTAGTTATTCCTGTATATCAAACCCAGCTATGGGTTAGGCACAACCACTTATAGCGTTGGTTGACATCTCACAAAATATAGTTGTGGCTGTTACCATCCCCATTTCGCACGCGTGGAGCCTCTACCTTAAAGAACATTCCTGAGACACACGGTGAGTGAGTGGCAAAGGCAGAACTGGACCCAGGCTGCCTGGCTCTAAAGCCCTTTCCACTGTATTGCGAGGCTTTCCTCCAGTGACGAAGGATTTGGTCTTTGGGTGTCTGCCAAGAACAGAAGGAGGCAAAGCTGAGAATTTGCTCCATCCCTGGGGCTCCTGGGAAAGGGGGTAAGCTCCTGAGTGAGCCTGAAGCGTTAACCTCCTTTGCTCTGACTCATCTCATCCTCAGCACAGAGGGCTCGAGTGCCAGTGGGGAGGGCAGAGGCCAACACAGTCATTGTCTAGATGGGGAAACTGATGCCAGGGGGCTGAAGTGACTCACTCACAGCCTCAGCCTGTGAGTCTGGCCAGAGCAAGGCCTCCAACTGCCCGCCCAGGGCCTCCTTCACTTGTCCAGTCCCTCCACGTGAGAAACCTGTCCCCACTTCCCCACACACATGTGCACGTGCACTCAGAGGCACACATAAGCTGGATGCTGGAGGAATGCACTGCTCTGTAGTCAGTGTGCAGAGCACCTCCATCAGAAAGCATCCAAACAAGGGATAGCCTGCTCAAAAGTTACAAAGGAAAAACCTAAAAGTCGGAGAGTTCTTGAACTTTAACCCTCTGAAACTAAATGATTACTCAGGAGGGTCTTTACCTTTTTTTTTTTTTTTTTTGATTAATGGACTAGGCATTTCAAGTCTCTTTTGAGTTGGGAGAATATCCAAGCTAACAAGCTAGTTACATGGTTAGAAATTTGAATGACCTTCTGACTGCATGATAGATATCGGGGGTCATCAGACAGCACTTCTTAACCCAAACTTCACAGGACAGCTGTGGGGAGGCCCAGGCAATGTGGAGGTGCTGAGGAAATGGTGGGGACCAAGGCAGCCGGGAAGAGTGCACAGGAGAGGGAGTGGGGCCTGGGCCCAACCTGGAAAATCAAGTGGCCCAGGAGGGGGTGGATTAAAGCCAACGCCAAGGTCAAGGGAAGCTGGATTCAGGCACTTTAGGAAGTTGAGCCTCCTCAGCTCGGGAGAGGGGAGGGGAGGCAGCTGGCTCCAGTAGCTGCTAACTCACCCCTGCCCTCCAGACAAACCACTTGATCTCAGAGCTGGGTGCCTCAGCGGTACCTCCCCACTCTCTCTCCAGCCCTCCTGGTTGGGCTGGGCCACGAGCGAATTATGGCCTGTGTGGGGCTTTGAAACCTCGGCTTTCAGTCAGAGATGACCCTGCTGATTACCACTTTGGAGGCTGATGCACCTGTGACTCAGGAGATGGGGATGGGCCATGCAATCTTCCATCTTGAAGGAGCCCCATCTGGCCCCATCCTGCTATTCCAGCCCAGAACATCCTGGAGGGGCTGTGGAGCTCACCCACCACACGGAGGGACCGCGGAGGGCTGGGTCAGCCTGTCCTGGGCAAGGATCCTTCCATTTCCAGACTATTCGTCCTCATAGGCCTTGCCCTTGTGGCTCCCACAGAGAGAGGGAGCCGTTCTCACTGTAAGGTTGGGATAAATGCTAGTCAAAGTTTCATAAACTCTGAAAACTTGGCTGCTGGAAGACAGCTGAGGGAGTACTTGTTTCTAGAGTTCCCTGTGTTGGAAGGTGAAGAATGGAGGCCCAGAGAGGTGAATCGACTCCCGCGCAAGCAGTCACCCAGCTGACAAGCAGCCAGGCTGGGCTTACAACTCGGGTTTCTTCTTCTTCTTTTTTTTTTAATTTTTTATTGGAGTAGGGTTGCTTTACAATGTTATGTTAGTTTCTGCTGTACAGCAAAGTGAATCAGTTATGCGTATACATCTATCCTCTCTTTTTTAGATTTCCTTCCCATTTAGGTCACCACAGAGCATTGAGTAGATCTCCCTGTGCTATACAGTAGGTTCTCATTAGTTATCTATTATTTTGCTTTATTTAAAAATTTTTTTTAAATTGGGGTATAGTTGTTTTACAGTGTTGTGTTAGTTTCTACTGTACAGCAAAGTGGAGTTCCCTGTGCTATACAGCAGGTTCTTATTAGTTATCTGTTTTATACATAGTAGTGTATATATGTGAATCCCAATCTCCCAATTCATCCCACCACCCCCTTTCCCCCTTGGTAACCATATATTCGTTCTGTACATCTGTGTGTCTAGTTCTGCTTTGCAAATACGTTCATCTGTACCATTTTTCTAGATTGCATATATAAGCGATAATATACGATATTTGTTTTTCTCTCAGGTTTCTCCTTTTATCATTCTCTTTTAACTTTTTATCATGGAAAAGTTCAGACTTTCACTAAAGTAGAGGAAAAAGTAAAATGAACTCTTACGTACCCATCACCGGCTTCAGCCATTACCCACTCAAGGCCATTCTTGTTTCATCTCTGTCCCTTCCTCCACAGATTGTTTGATAAATCCCAGACATTATATCATTTCATCCCTAAATATTTCAATATGAGCCTATAAAAGACTAGGACTAAGAAACTCAGATCTTTTGATCGCTAGCCCAGTGCTCTTTTCATACTGCATCGTGGTTGTGTTACTTATACAAGAATCATGCCTTAAGTTGAGGGAATGAATAAATGAATGAATGAATGAAAAGCAACAGTCCATCTTTATTCTTTCCAAGAAGAAGTTAGTTGCTAAAGTTCTCAGGTGATCTTTTTAGAAGACCAGGACACCAAAAGAGAGCTTCAAACCACGGACTCTCAAGTCAGGCAACAGCAGCTGCCCATGAGTTCTGGCCAGAAATTGCCTGCAGGCTGATTTTCTGCCCGTCCCTCACCACTGACAAGCCCCGGAGCCTCAGTTTTCCCTGTGAGCTGGGAATGATATGTGAATTAGGGGCAAACATGGCCTGTTAAGGAAAGCACTGTTAAATTCATATACCGCTTGATACCCCTAGGGGGATCATTATCACAATTATCATCCAAATCACCCAGAAAGACAGAAAATCCACTTGAAGGAGGCTCCCTTCCGTGTCTCCTTATCTTGTCCCCTGAACTCTGCATGTCATTCTCTGTGCTGAATTCTTTGGGGTTTTTTTCCTGCCCAGATCAATGCCAATGATGACTATGGTGTGGTTTCTGGGAACTGGAGTGGTAACTACGTAGGTGGCCAGGACCCAAGGAACTGGAATGGCAGCGTGGAGATCCTCAAGCAGTGGCAAATTTCTGGCTTCAGGCCAGTCCGATACGGCCAGTGCTGGGTCTTTGCTGGGACCCTCAACACAGGTACTCTGGGTGTGATGTGCCTTTCCTGGGTGGGCAGCAGTGGGGTACCCCAAGATACCATCTCCACTGCACCCCAAGTCCTCAGACTGCCCTTGAATTGCAGTGCTGCGGTCTTTGGGGATTCCCTCCCGAGTTATCACCAACTTCAACTCAGCTCATGACACAGACAAAAACCTCAGCGTGGATGTGTACTATGACCCCAGAGGATGGCCCATGGACAAAGGCAGTGACAGCGTATGGTGAGTGTCTGACCCTTTCTGAGCACCACATCTGAGCAGCTTCTCCCTAGCTCTCCCCAGCTCCTGGGACCCAGCTGCAAACAGGAGTTAGGAGGCAAGTACCATGTCAACATATGGTTTAGAGTGGAAATGCTATCACTTCTTGACCTTTTGGCTAAGATCAAGTGTAAAATGAAAATGCTGAATCTAGCAAGAATCTAGCAAGACCTGAAACAGCTCTTCTCAGAGTTCTGCAAATTCTGATGGCCTACTTTATCTGGCCGCCAGATGAAGGCTGTTATACCAGTGAAAGATATGATTCCTGGGCTCTTCCCTGAATTTGTAGCGCCCACTAGACCCTATGCTACTTTAGAAGATAAACACTGAAACTATTGATTTTCTAGTAATAAATATAGACTTATGTCACTTCGGGCAACCCATATGACTTTTGGGTTTTCTTAGAGACAAGCGACACATTTTCTCTTATGCATATATACTTGCTGTGTATCGTGGTTGATAGAATAACATGTTAGCTTATTCTGGATTCCAACTGAACAAAAAGAAGCTTTATATGTAACTGGGCATATATATTTCTAACCATAAATATGCTATGTGCACACGAATCTATCCACACACATATGTATGTAATATATAATAAATGCCAACTGGAAGTAAGTTATCTAAAACTTATAGACATATATTCATAACTTTGTATAGCTGCATATATACATAAAATAGATATTGTTACAGCTATTTAAGATTAAACCATATGCCAAGTTATTACCAGATGGCAACTGAAAATAACTATGTCTATATCTGTATATACACATAGATATCTATGTGTCTATGTATATAAAGTACTACATGCATATGTCAATAATCCATTGTTTGAATTCATTTTAAAGGCTATACACACACATAATCCCTCACATACATATACTTGTCTAGATAACCTGTTAACAGATGCCATCTTATTTCCAGATGTTCAACTTTGAAATGGTCTATAAAAAAATTCTTTATTACTTATTATTCCCAGAATAAGTAGATCCAACTTTACTGAAATGTACTCAGGGTAACGAATAAAGTCAAAGCAATATTAACATTAACAGAAAAAGCTTTTAAAACAAATAAACAACACCCCACACCAATAATGGCACTGGGTAGTGTAAGCAGACCCTCCCCTCTGAAGGGAGGGAGGAGTATGAATTCACTCAAGGTCACATGGATTCTAGGGTTTAATGGGGCAGAGAAAGCTTATTTCAGAGGTTCTTTCTTAACCTGCCCGTACACAACGTTTCTCTCTAGTGGCACGGCTACTTACAGAGAGGTTTTTTTTCCAGCTTCTCATAAATGAAGGTCTTTTCTTCTCCCTGTTTTTTTCTTTTGTTACTGTGTCCAAAATCCCATTGTAACCTGTTCTGATCCTTGGGGCAATGACAGTCCTGACTTTGGCTTCCTTCACAAAAGGAGATGCTTGGTTCAACAAACGACTGATTTGGGGAAGGGGAGGCCCCCTTTGGCGTAACCCTTCTGTAATCACCCTGCACACTAGCAACTGCAGAGAGACCAGGATGCTTAAGGCTCAGTCCCTCCACTGAGAGCATATCTGGTGCTGCTAGGAGATAAGGAGTGGGGAGGCCATTAGTAGAAGCTATTTAGCAATGTGGGATGGTGTGGGGTATGCCAGGTGCGTGATTCAGACAGTAAGCACTGTGGGAACTCAGGGAGGGAGCCATCAAGGAAGACTTCCTAGGAACAGGAAGGTGGGGCCTTTAAGCTGAATTTGTAATTAGTCCTGAGATCTCTTGGCTCCTGGTTCATGCTACCACTCCACATTAGCTTCATAATTCATTCCAAATATAATCACCTTGGGGCAAGTCTGGGCCTGTGGAGACATTCCAGGGTGTCTCCACTGTCATTTCTGTTGGCCTCATTGCAGGGTATGGGGCCCTAAAGCTGTGATTTTTCCTGGGAGTCTCATCCCCCCTCATCAGAACCGTCCTCAGAAAGCAGTGAGAGCTGTGAGACCCTCCCCACCCTCCTCCCTACCAGTTGTGGGTGGGGAACCTGCACTGGGTGGTGTGCAGACAGGGAATCCTGAGCCCTAGTTCCAGCCCCACTACCATCTGGCTCCAGAACTTGTGAAAGCCACTTCATGTTTCTGGTCCCCAGTTTCCCCAGCAGTGAAATATAAAGGTTGGCCTGAAACTAGATGTTCACTTAAGTCTTTTTAATTATTTTATTCTCTGCAGCTTCAGTTTGCCCCACTTTTTATGTAAGAGCTACCCCTCCCAAGGGAGCTATTGCATCCCTTCAACATGGTTCCCACCAGGGGGTAGTGGGGGAGCTATCCCACGAGTCATTGTCTGCACAGAGTGGGATTACTAACCTATTATTAAAAGGACAGTTTGGGTTTGAACAGAAATCCTTCCAACTGAATCTTTGTATGTTGTAAATGTTAAAAATTTTTAGAACCTTGTCCAGATTTGCTTAAAGTAATAGAATGTAAGGATCAAGTGAGGTTACGCATCTGAAAGTGCTTAATAATAATAACAACAGCAACTAATAATTTGCTGAGCAATTGTTGTGTTCCAGGTAATGTTCTGAGTGCTTGCATGTACTCTTCAGAAGCAATGAAGTAGGCACTATTATGAACACCGTATTTTACAGTTGAGGAACCGGACACACAGAGTCATTCACCCAAGGGCAGGTAACTAGAAAATGGTGGAGCTGGGATTTGAACCCAGGCGGCTTTGTAAACTATGAAGCACCAGAGAGATGCCAAAGAATGTTATCACTATTCCTGACTGATGTTTGAGAATTCAGACCGCTTACTTTGAGATTTTCCAGAAAAGGAGTGGCTGGACACCAACCAGGTGGAAAAGCTGGGTTCTTAGGTTCACACTTAGGCAGCAAATGCAACTTTTCTATGATACTAGATGCTGTCTCAGCAGCTCAGTGGGGAGAAACAATTTGCACAAAGTCAAACTGAAATAGCATCCAAGTTGGAGGTGGACCTAGGTGTCTGTCAACATGACTCTCCCCAGTCAAAGAACATTAGAGCTGGAAGGATCTTAGAGAGAGACCTACTCATTTCATAAATGAGAAAACAGAGGCCCAGGGGGAAGCACCAGTAAACAGCTGGAGACATTCGGACGCTCTAAGTAAATGCCTAACTTTACGTAAATTCCTTAACTTTTCTGTACCTTATTTGCCCATCTGTAAAATGAAGGGCTAGGTCGGGGACCTCAAAAATTTCTTCTAGATCTTTCTTTGAATCACATTACAGGATCCAGTGGGGTCCATTTTCTTCTAAACCATTCTGCTCATGACAGTGGTTGGGCTTAAAAGGCACAAGGCTCTGGAGTTTTCACTTCTTCGGAGTCAGGACACTCTGGGGGAAGCTTCTTTAATATGGTTCCCTTCTACACCACTATAAAGGAGGTTTCTGAGACCTGCAACCAAATGATTTGGAACAGTTCGGCCAAGGTTATCTTTATCTTGGCATTTCTGGCTCATTTTCTTATTTCATTCAACTTGATTCCCCAGTTTCTCGAGTCACAGACTTGACTCTATTTGTAGCCTTTTATAGAGCTCCGAGGTGGAAGGCAGATGGAGATTTCCCGGCCCTGTGGTCAGGGAGGTGGAGTCGGTCAGTTCTGGAGAAGAGCTGTCAGAACCCATACCCCCCACTCGAGCCCTGGCTCCTAATGCATCTCTCCATGGTCACAAGCCTCCACTAATACTTAGCTAGTCCCCAACGTACCTGGAGTGGCTTGCTCAGACCCACAGCAAGGAAACCAAGGCTGCAAGGGTGTCCAGGTTCCACAACAATTCAATTCAGTGAGCATGACGTAAGTACTGCATGCCAGACCCTGCACTGGGCACAGGGCACCAAGAGGAGTGAGATACAGGAATCTCGCTAGAGGAGTTCCTAGCTGCATGAGAAGCTGGGTGATTACTGAGCAGAAGTCAAATAACTGAATCATGCAAGATGCAGAGATAGCACAGAGGTAAGGTTGGCACCCTCTGAGTATGTTAGGAAAAGATTTTCTGAAGGAGGTGGTATCTGAACTGCATTTGGAAGGACAAATAGGCAGAATGGGTAGGGATTTGGGTCACTTTCTAGAGAGGGTCTCCTGACCCCGTGAATTCAAAGGTAAGCATAACTCAGTTGCTGTCTCTAGGGGCGGTGGTTTATAAACTTCAAAGGTCGCATTAGAACTGATATGAGTGGAGGGAGCTGGGAAGGCAGGGAATCTGCATCTTTTTAAATAAATGCCTCAGTCTCTCCTTTTCCTAAACTCCTACTCCTGAAACACTCAAGACAGGAGCAGAGCCCAAGGTTGGGAGGTGGGAAAGAATGTGGCACACAACCAGAAACAAACCCGATGGTGCATTTGAAAGGCACATACATCCCAAGTAGCTGTGAGCAAAGTGCTGGCTTTCAAATGATGGAGGGACCAGGATGAACTTGTTATCTGCTTTGTCTTAAATTCCTGCCTTGCAAATAAGTATTCAAACATAGCTACTTACCAATCTATCTTAACCAACCCGCCCTTCTCTGGGGCTCTCTGCCAGGAATGAGATGAATGTGAAACGTGGTGTTCTCCCTGTTTCCTCATCCTCTCTTTCTCTTTTCACCCTTCTAGGGTCATCTTCCCACACTCCTACCTTCCTGGGTGAATTCTAACTGATCTTAAGGACCCATTCAAAAAGGCATTTTGTGGGGCTGCCTGGAGATAATTTTTGTGATGACTTTTTTTTCACAATTATAGGAAATCTCAGAAATATGTAAAGTAGTTTTCTATCCAATCTTTTCTTTATTAGTTGTTGTTTTTATAGAATTGGGATCATACATTTTACAAAGGCACGGGTAAATACGGAGCATATGATAGACACATCCTACTTTTCTCCACACCTGGAAACCAACCACTTCATAGTTTTAAATCGTGTGCTTTTGACTAAACATGATATTATGAACATTTTCACAATGTCATTAAATAATCTTCAAAAAATAAGATTTTAAAAGTATCATATTCCATTGAATGGTTAAACCATTATCTCTTTTCCTGCTATAAACTATCTCCTATTCCCTATGTTACCTATCCCCATTTTTTCCTACTGTAAATAACACAGTAACGAGCATTGTTATATGTAAATCTTGAGCATGTCTGTGATTAGTCCCATAAGAAAGATTCCTAGTAATGGTATATCCTGGGTTAAAGGGAAAGGACATTTTAAAATCATCTAGTGCTGTAGCCTTCCAGAAATTTTGTAATGACCTATGTTTCTTTTTTTTTTTTGAATTTTATTTTATTTAACTTTTTATACAGCAGGTTCTTATTAGTTATCTATTTTATACATGTTAGTGTATATATGTCAATCCCAATCTCCCAGTTCATCCCCCCCACCCCACCCCCTGCTAAAGACACACTAAACATTCTTTGTTTTTCACATACACACACTGTATTTTATTTTTATAAGAGATAAATAAACTGACACTAAGCATTGTAAATGGATGACCATAACAAAAGCAACAATGATTGCAATTACCAAACACGAAACACACTCATACTATGTCATACTATTGACATTCAGTCCAGTAATCCTCCACTGTAACAGCTCCTTTACTTTGCAGTGAAAATTGATTTGTATATTTTTTGCCTCTGAGTCCTTGTGGGATTTTTTTTTTATTCAAACAGAAAGTCACAAAAATTATAATCATCCTCATCAGTTCACTCAGTCCCACGTAATTAATTTTTTTTCATCTTGATCTTTTGTTAGCACTTTTATGAATTCCTCAGTTTTCCATTAGGGTTCTGAAAATGCTTATTCATTCAGTTCAGCAGTATAGTCAGTTACCAGAAACCTGTACTTGTCAAAGTCTTTTCCATGAATTCCTTGAAGATGAAACCCTTTTATAGGAACATTTTTGCAAAAACATCAGAGTACACCCAGAACTGTCTGCAAATGACAAAAGACTTAAAAATAACCACAGTTAAACATTTGATGAAAGTTAATAATAATGCAATTGACAAGGAAATTTAGTTATTTCTGAGATATACATTTTAAAGCAATAACTAGAATTATGACTTATAACATTATACCAGAACATATAAGATTTATAGAAATTTCATGTAATGTCTGAAACATTTATGTTAACACATTTCCATACAAATAACCCAAAGAAAGTTTAGTATTAGTTCGTTTCTTTTTCTTTCTTTCTTTGTTTTTTTATACTTCACGTTCTTATTAGTCATCAATTTTATACACATCAGTGTATACATGTCAATCCTAATCGCCCAATTCAGCACACCACCATCCCCGCCCCACTGCGATTTTCCCCCCTTGGTGTCCATACGTTTGTTCTCTACATCTATGTCTCAACTTCTGCCCTGCAAACCAGTTCATCTGTACCATTTTTCTAGATTCAACATACATGCATTAATATATGATATTTGTTTTTCTCTTTCTGACTTACTTCATTCTGTATGACAGTCTCTAGATCCATCCACGCCTCAACAAATGACTCAATTTCGTTCCTTTATATGGCTGAGAAATATTCCATTGTATATACGTACCACACCTTCTTTATCTATTCATCTGTCGATGGGCATTTAGTTTGCTTCCATGGCCTGGCTATTGTAAATAGTGCTGCAATGAACATTGGTGTGCATGTGTCTTTTGGAATTATGGTTTTCTCTGGGTATATGCCCAGTAGTGGGATTGCTGGATCACATGGTAATCCTATTTTTAGTTTTTTAAGGAACCTTCATACTGTTCTCCAAAGTGGCTGTATCAATTTATATTCCCACCAACAGTGCAAGAGGCTTCCCTTTTCTCCACACCCTCTCCAGCATTTGTTGTTTGTAGATTTTCTGATGATGCCCGTTCTAACTGGTGTGAGGTGATACCTCATTGTAGTTTTGATTTGCATTTCTCTAATAATTAGTGATGGTGAGCAGCTTTTCATGTGCTTCTTGACCATCTGTATGTCTTCTTTGGAGAAATGTCTATTTAGGTCTTCTGCCCATTTTTGGATTGGGTTGTTTGTGTCTTTAATATTGAGCTGCCTGAGCTGTTTATATATTTTGGAGATTAATCCTTTGTCCGTTGATTCGTTTGCAAATATATTCTCCCATTCTGAGGGTTGTCTTTTCGTCATGTTTATGGTTTCCTTTGCTGTACAAAAGCTTTGAAGTTTCATTAGGTCCCATTTGTTTATTTTTGTTTTTATTTCCATTACCCTAGGAGGTGGATCAAAAAAGATCTTGCTGTGATTTATGTCAAAGAGTGTTCTTCCTATGTTTTCCTCTAAGAGTTTTATAGCGTCCGGTCTTACATTTAGGTCTCGAATCCATTTTGAGTTTATTTTTGTGTATGGTGTTAGGGAGGGTTCTAATTTCAGTCTTTTACATGTAGCTGCCCAGTTTTCCCAGCACCACTTATTGAAGAGACTGTCTTTTCTCCATTTTATATCTTTGCCTCATTTGTCATAGATTAGTTGACCATAGGTGCATGGGTTTATCTGTGGGCTTTCTATCTTGTTCCATTGATCTGTGTTTCTGTTTTTGTGCCAGTACTATATTGTCTTGATTACTGTAGCTTTTTAGTATAGTCTGAAGTGAGGGAGTCTGATTCCTCCAGCTCCGTTTTTTTCCCTCAAGACTGCTTTGACTATTTGGGGTCTTTTGTGTCTCCATATAAATTTTAAGATGATTTGTCCTAGTTCCGTAAAAAATGCCATTGGTAATTTGATAGGGATTGCATTAAATCTGTAGATTACTTTGGGTAGTATAGTCATTCTCACAGTATTGATTCTTCCAATCCAAGAACATGGTATATCTCTCCAGCTGTTGGCATCATCTTTAATTTCTTTCATCAGGGTCTTATAGTTTTCTACATACAGGTCTTTTGTCTCCCTAGGAAGGTTTACTCCTAGGTATTTTATTCTTTTATTTGCAATGGTAAATGGGAGTGTTTCCTTAATTTCTCTTTCAGATATTTCATCATTAGTGTATAGGAATGCAAGAGATTTCTGTGCATTAATTTTGTATCCTTCAACTTTACCAAATTCATTGATTAGCTCTAGTAGTTTTCTGGTGGCATTTTTAGGATTCTCTATGTATAGTATCATGTCATCTGCAAACAGGGACAGTTTTACTTCTTCTTTTCCAAATTGTATTCCTTTTATTTCTTTTTCTTCTCTGATTGCCGTGGCTAGGATTTCCAAAACTATGTTGAATAATAGTGGTGAGAGTGGACATCCTTGTCTTGTTCCTGATCTTAGAAGAAATGCTTTCAGTTTTTCACCATTGAGAATCATGTTTGCTGTGGGTTTGTCATATATGGCCTTTATTATGTTGAGGTAGGTTCCCTCTATGCCCACTTTCTGGAGAGTTTTTATCATAAATGGGTGTTGAATTTTGTCAAAAGCTTTTTCTGCATCTATTGAGATGATCATATGGTTTTTCCTCTTCAACTTATTAATATGGTGTATCATATTGATTGATTTGCATATATTGAAGAATCCTTGCATCCCTGAGATAAATACCACTTGATCGTGGTGTATGATCCTTTTAATGGGCTGTTGGATTCTGTTTGCTAGTATTTTGTTGAGGATTTTTGCATCTATATTCATCACTGATATTGGTCTGTAATTTTCTTTTTTTGTAGTATCTTTGTGTGCTTTTGGTACCAGGTGAAGGTGGCCTCATAGAATGGGTTTGGGAGTGTTCCTTCCCCTGCAATTTTTTGGAAGACTTTGAGAAGGATGCGTGTTAGCTCTTCTCTAAATGTTTGATAGAATTCACCTGTGAAGCCACCTGGTCCTGGACTTTTGTTTGTTGGAAGATTTTTAATCACAGTTTCAATTTCATTACTTTTGATTGGTCTGTTCATATTTTCTGTTTTTTCCTGGTTCAGTCTTGGAAAGTTATACCTTTCTAAGAATTTGTCCATTTCTTTCAGGTTGTCAATTTTATTGGCATAGAGTTGTTTGTAGTAGTCTCTTAGGATGTGTTGTATTTCTGCTGTGTGTTGTAACTTCTCCTTTTTCATTTCTAATTTTATTGATTTCAGTCCTCTCCCTCTTTTTCTTGATGAGTCTGGCTAATGGATTATCAGTTTTGTTTATCTTCTCAAAGAGCCAGCTTTTAGTTTTAAAGATCTTTGCTATTGTTTTCTTTGTGTCTATTTCATTTATTTCTGCTCTGATCTTTATGATTTCTTTCCTTCTGCTAATTTTGGGTTTTGTTTGTTCTTCTTTCTCTTGTTCCTTTAGGTGTAAGATTAGATTGTTTGAGATTTTTCTTGTTTCTTGAGGTAGGCTTGTATAGCTATAAACTTCCCTCTTAGAACTGCTTTTGCTGCATTCCATAGGTTTTGGATCGTCGTGTTCTCCTTGTTATTCTTCTCTAGGTATTTTTTTATTTCCTCTTTTATTTCTTCTGTGATATCTTGGTTATTTAGTAATGTATTGTTTAACCTCCATGTGTGTTTGTGTTTTTTACATTTTCTTCCCTGTAATTCATTTCTGATCTCATAGCGTTGTGGTCATAAATATGCTTGATATGATTTTAATTTTCTTAAATTTACTGAGACTTGATTTGTGACCCATGATGTGATCTATCCTGGAGAATATTTTGTGCGGACTTGAGAAGAAAGTGTAACCTGCTGTTTTTGGATGGAATGTCCCATAAATATCAATTAAATCTATCTGGTCTCTTGTGTCATTTAAAGATTCTGTTTCCTTATTTATTTTCATGTTGGTTGATCTGTCCATTGGTGTAAGTGAGGTGTTAAAGTCCCCCACTATTATTGTGTCACTGTCGATTTTCTCTTTTATAACTGTTAGTAGTTGCCTTATGTATTGAGGTGCTCCTATGTTGGGTGCATATACATTTATAATTGTTATATCTTCTTCTTGAATTGATCCCTTGATCATTATGTAGTGTCCTTCCTTGTCTCTTGTAACATTCTTTATTTTAAAATCTGTTTTATCTGATATGAGTATAGCTACTCCAGCTTTCTTTTGATTTCCATTTGCATGGAATATCTTTTTCCATCCCCTCACTTTCAGTCTATATGTGTCCCTAGGTCTGAAGTGGGTCTCTTGTAGACAGCATATATATGGGTCTTGTTTTTGTATCCATTCAGTAAGCCTGTGTCTTTTGGTTGGAGCATTTAATCCATTCACATTTAAGGTAATTATCGATATGTATGTTCCTATGACCATGTTGTTAATGTTTTGGGTTTGTTTTTGTAGGTCTTTTTCTTCTCTTGTGTTTCCCACTTAGAGAAGTTCCTTTAGCATTTGTTGTAGAGTTGGTTTGGTGGTGCTGAATTCTCTTAGCTTTTGCTTGTCCGTAAAGCTTTTGATTTCTCCATCGAATCTGAATGAGATCCTTGCCCAGTGGAGTAATCTTGGTTGTAGGTTCTTCCCTTTCATCACTTTAAGTATATCATGCCACTCCCTTCTGGCTTGTAGAGTTCCTGCTGAGAAATCAGTTGTTAACCTTATGGGAGTTCCCTTGTATGTTTTATGTCATTTTTCCCTTGTTGCTTTCAATAATTTTTCTTTGTCTTTAATTTTTGCCAATTTGATTACTATGTGTCTCAGTGTGTTTCTCCTTGGGTTTATACTGTATGGGACTCGCTGAGCATCCTTGACTTGGGTGGCTATTTCCTTTCCCATGTTAGTGAAGTTTTCCATTATAATCTCTTCAAATATTTTCTCTGGTCCTTTCTCTCTCTCTTCTCCTTCTGGGACCCCTATAATGCGAATGTTGTTGCTTTTAATATTGGCCCAGAGGTCTCTTAGGCTGTCTTCATTTCTTTTCATTCTTTTTTCTTTATTCTGTTCCACAGCAGTGAATTCCACCATTCTGTCTTCCAGGTCACCTATCCGTTCTTCTGCCTCAGTTATTCTGCTATTGATTCCTTCTAGTGTAATTTTCATTTCAGTTATTGTATTGTTCCTCTCTCTCTGTTTGTTGTTTAATTCTTCTAGATCTTTGTTGAGCATTTCTTGCATCTTCTCGATCTTTGCTTCCATTCTTTTTCCAAGGTCCTGGATCATCTTCACTATCATTATTCTGAATTCTTTTTCTTGAAGGTTGCCTATCTCCCCTTCATTTAGCTGTTTTTCTGGGGTTTTATCTTGTTCCTTCATCTGGTATATAGCCCTCTGCTTTTTCATCTTGTCTATCTCTCTGTGAATGTGGTTTTTGTTCCACAGGCTGCAGGACTGTGGTTCTTCTTGCTTCTGCTATCTGCCCTCTGGTGGATGAGGCTATCTAAGAGGCTTGATGGGAGGGACTGGTGGTGGGTAGAGCTGACTGTTTCTCTGGTGGGCAGAGCTCAGTAAAACTTTAATCCACTTGACTGTTGATGGGTGGGGCTGGGTTCCCTCCCTGTTGGTTGTTTGGTCTGAGGCCACCCAACACTGGAGCTTACCTGGGCTCTTTGATGGGGCTAATGACAGACTCTGAGAGGGCTCACGCCAAGGAGTACTTCCCAGAACTTCTGCTGCCAGTGTCCTGCGTTGTGGTTTCACTTGTCCCCATGGTGAAACAGAGCCACCCCCTGCCTCTGCAGGGGACCCTCCAACACTAGCAGGTAGGTCTGGCTCAGTCTCCCCTGGGGTCACTGCTCCTTCCCCTGGGTCCCGATATGCACACTACTTTGTGTGTGCCCTCCAAGAGTGGAGTCTCTGTTTCCCCCAGTCCTGTTGAAGTCCTGCAATCAATTCCCACTCGTCTTCAAAGTCTGATGCTCTAGGAATTCCTCCTCCCGTTGCCGGACCCCCAGGTTGGGAAGCCTGACGTGGGGCTCAGAACCTTCACTTCAGTGGGTGGACTTCTGTGCTATAAGTGTTCACCAGTCTGTGAGTCACCCACCCACCAGTTATGGGATTTGATTTTACTGTGATTGTGCCCCTCCTACCATTTCATTGTGGCTCTCCTTTGTCTTTGGATGTGGGGTGTCTTTTTTGGTGAGTTCCAGTGTCTTCCTGTCAATGATTGTCCAGCAGCTAGTTGTGATTCTGGTGTTCTGGCAAGAGGGAGTTTGACCTGTGTTTCTTTACAGTACTGAGAGTATGTGCTCTTCCTACTCATATCATTGGTTGGTATTATTTATCATTGTCTGGTTTTTTACCTCTTATGGCCTTATTCCTTCTGTCTTGTTTTGGAGCTGACTTTGTAACTCTCCCCTTGTTCTCTGAAGGATGTAGCAGGGTCACAGTGCACCTGATCAGTACTTAGGGAGCACTTCTAATCCTTCTGACAACTGTATAGTGTAGAACTCCCAATCTGGTCCCCATAGGAAGCCTTGCAGGTTTCATTTTACAACATGCAAAACAAAAACAATATTTTCCTGATTATAAGACACTAAAAAAATAATTAGTGAGAGTAATAGTAATATAGCTACCCAAAGAAAACCACTAACAACATTTTGAGATAGAGCCTTCCAGACATTTCATTCTGTTTTTGTGCATTGAGTGTTAATTACCCAAATGAGACCAAGTTAAATAGTCTATTTCATAATTTTTATTATCTTTCTTGTCAATAAATTAAAATTTAGAGGGACAGTATAGTTTAGTAGTTAAAAGCATGGACCCTGCAGCCCTCTGCCTGGGTTAAAATCCCACTCTATCTATTTACTCACTTTGAGACCTTGAAAAAGTCACTTAACTTCTTCTCTGTGCCTCAGTTTCTAGAACTGTCAAAAGGAGATAATAATTATTCCTATCTTATATGAGCATTGTGAAGATTAAATGAGCTACTATATAAGACAGAAAACTTAATAATATTCTGTGTTGACACAACTGTATTAGCTATTAGTGTTTATATAATATACATATTTTTAAATATCTATTTATTTTGTAAATATAGAATTACAGAAGTAATAAGTAATTTTCATTATAGATTATGAAAACACTACAGAAATAAATAACGTGCAACTTAGTTCATATGCACCAAAATCTGTCCATGTGCACAATATATACACCAAACCATTATTTAAACTGTGGTTATCTAAGATAATAGAATTATGGGTGACTAACTTTCACTGCTTTTTTTAATGTATAATTTTCTAAATCGGAATAGTTTCATCATATTAATATATTTTTTATAAGCTTATACATATACACACTATTTTGTAATTTTTTTTCTTACTTGGTCATATAATTTAGGCATCTTCCATGTCAGTGCTAGATTAATTTTCCTCATTCTTTTGGACAACTGCACGATATTCTCCTGCGTGGCTGTGCCACAATTTATCTGACCAATTCCTTATTGATAAATTTTTCCTCCGTTATTTTTGCTATTACAAACAATGCTTCAGTGAACATCTTTCCATGTACATCTATGTGCACTAATGTGAGGGTTTTTATAGGAGAAATTCCTAGAAGTGGAACTACTGGCTCAGTGAGTATATAGTTTTTAAAGGTATTTCAAACTCATTGCCAAATTGCCCTTCACAAATGTCATACCAATTTAAACTCCCACCAGCAGTGTATAACACTGCTTGTTTTCCCACACAATGATGAGTATCATACAACAATGTGTATCATCATATGCTTTCATCTTTGTCAGTCTAATAAGTGTAATGGTATTTCTTTGTCATTTTAATTTTCTTTTAATGGTGGTGAAGTTAAAACTATTTTCATATGTTCAGTGATCATTTGTGTTGCTTATGAAAATTGCCTGTTCATTGTCGATTATTGACATGTTTGACCTCCTTTTTTTTTTGTCTTTTTCTTTAACCTCTTTATTGGGGTATAACTGCTTTACAATGGTGTCTTAGTTTCTGCTTTACAACAAAGTGAATCAACTATACATGGACATATATCCCCATATCTCCTCCCTCTTGCATCTCCCTCCCACCCTCCCTATCCCACCCCTCTAGGTGATCTTTTGTGTCTTATTGATTTGTAAGTACTTTATAATATTCATTATAGTAAATCTCTGTCTAGTATACATGTTGCATATATTTTCCCTGCTTAATGGATTTTTTTTCAACCTTTTTTCTCTCTTCTACAAATTGGATAATTTCTACTGATCTGTCTTCAAGTTTGCTGACTCTTCCCTCTGTTTTCTCTATTCTGCTAGTAAGCCATCCATTGAATTATTTAATTTCAGATATTGGTCTTTTTCCCAGTTAAAATTTTCCATTTGGTTCATTTTTTCATATTTTCTATTTTGCTGCTAAGAGGCCCCCTCTTTTCATTTGTTATGATCATATTTTCTGTTATTACACTGAGAATAGTTATCATAACAGCTTTAAAGTCTTTATCCAATAATTCCAACACCTGGATTATCTAAGGGTTAGTCCCTGTTGATTGTCTTTTACCTTGAGGACAAGCTATATTTTTCTGGTTCTTTGTATGTTGAGTAAATTTGGATTGTATCCTGGACATTGGATTCTTCTTGATTCTACATTTTGTCTTAGCAGTCTACCTGAGGTAGACTCAAACTGCAAATTCTATCTCACCTATGGTGGGCAGCAACCCAAGTTTCAGTTCATTTTTTAAATTTTTAGCTGGACTACTTGTAGTTTGCCTCATATATGCCTAGCTAAGGTCACCCAGAAGCTTAGGCAGAGTTTATATACAAATCTGGGTCACCCTTTCTGATTCTTTCCTTTCTAAGACTTCCCCTTCACTCTCTAGCAACCCTGGTTAACCCAGGCTCGGTTTCTTATCTCCCCAGGTCAGAAAGATGTAGGCTGTCTGTTGGAGTTTTTAGGGCCCTACACTTTACCTCAACTGCAACCTGTCCTTAGGGGCAAGGACACCAAAGTACAACTTGCCCCATGCTGGCCCCTTCCTAAAAGTTTTGGCACCCTCCCAAAATCCTCCTGCTTTGTTTACTCTCAGCTGTCTTTTGTATTTTTTCCCCAGTTTATTGTTTTCTACAGAAAGGACTGTCTATTATGAGCTTACTCTCATGCTGGAAACAGAACTATAGTTTGTTTCTTTGTTTATTTAGTATATGCGAGTTTAATATTTTTACCTAGTCACATTTATCATTCAGAAGTTGGTTCTCTGCTTAAAACTATCTTCTCCAACTCATGAGTATAACAAAATTTTTTTTCAAGTTGGATAGAACTTGAACTTATGTCAGACTTACTTACTTTTTCTTCTAAGTTGGACTCAAAACTGCCAAACCAATGTTTATGTAGTTGCTGTGGGATTGGAGAAGGGGAGGGTAGAAGGCAGAATCAAGAATGCATAAAGCTTTGGCTAACTGGTTATACCTGCTGAGGGACGGGACAAATGACTGAGACATATAGATTGGGAGACAAGGGGCTGCCATTGATGAAGAACATTTTAAGACTGGTATATGTCATTCTTCAATCCGGACCTCAGCCCAAGGGCTTTGTGGCTCTTAGCCAGACCTGGCACTCTTGCTGCAGCCCCATTCATTTTCATCCCACACGAAATACAGTAGTGTACCCCAACAGGTTGCATAGGAGAAAGCTGTGTGGGTTTGCTTGCTGGATTCTGGCTCTAACCTAGACCTGTTCTGCTCCTCAGAAAGGCAGTAGAACATGGTGGTCAAGGACCTAGGTTTTGGAGTTAGGCATACCTGGGTCCAAACTTTGACTCTGCCATTGTTAGCTGCTTAACTTCTCTGAGCCTCAGTTTCCTCTCTTAAGAAATGTGCATAAAAATAGTACCCATTTAACAGTGCTGTGAGAATTTAAGTGCGATAATGCTTGCCAAGGTCTAGCACAATATCTGGCACAGAGTGAACTCGCTTGATGAGTATCAGGGTGCTGCACTGTCAGATCAGAGGTGTGGTGTTTTGCCACTCCTCTGTTGTGTGGCCTTGGCCAAACTCTGTGGTCTGTGGTTCTGTCTGCAGGAATTTCCACGTCTGGAATGAAGGCTGGTTTGCACGGACTGACCTAAGCCCATCATACAGTGGATGGCAGGTTCTGGACGCCACCCCCCAGGAAAGGAGCCATGGTAACCAACCCTCTGACGGCCCCCTTCTCTGGGTTTGGCTCTAAGTCATGACCTCTCAATTCTTTATAGTGGTGGACAGCGGCACAGCAAGGTCACCCAAATCCTCTCTACCTCCAGAGGGAAAGGAGGGATTAAAACAAAAATATTTTGAAAGTAGATTTCCCTCCTAACTTTCTTGGTTCAGGCTGCTATTAAAATGACTGCCATACCTGCACTTACATGGCTGCTGCAGAGGCCCTGGCACATGCCCTGCAGCAAGGGAAAGGAGCCGTCCCCTGCCAACCATGATTCTCCTGCACCACCTCTGGTAGCCCATCCCTCCCAGCACAGAAAGCTTCCAGTTCCCCATTGCCTTGGGACTTAACCCAAATTCCCTGGCTCAGTTCCAGACCTCCATGATCACGGCCCCCATCACCTCTCTCACCTTCACATGTGTCCCCTGCCAGACCGAGCTCTCCTTCACGCAGGCTGGCCCGGCCCCATCCTTGTGCTCCCACCTCTGGCCACTCTCCCATCAGAGCTTGGGTCTCAGGCTCTCCAGGAACCTTTCCCCTTCCCTCTCCTGACCTCCAGAGCATTCTTGTCCATTACCCTCATTTTCGGTTGATTCTTTCAAACTTAAAAAAAAATCATAAAGGTCATATAGGCACATGGTTTAAAAAAAATTCAAATCATTCTAGAAGGACTTACAATGAAAATGAAGTCTTACTCCCTTCCCCAACTGCAGCGTCTCTACCAGAAGCAAGGAACGTTAGATTTGGGGAACTTGGGTGTGAGGAGGGTAACCTTCCAGATATTTTCTAGGCCACTATTCAACCTTTTCACTGCAACCCATTAGCAGCTATAAAATCAAGTTAATGGGTTGTGACCATCATTTTAAGAAATGAAATAGAATATCATGGAAAGGGGTGGGGAAAAGGAAAAGAAAAGAAAATATCAGGGTGCATTGGACATTAAGAATAAGAATTGTCCTGTGGAATTTTTGTTTCAGGGTCATATACGTGCCATGATGAATGATTTGCAGAGTAGAAAAGAGGCAGCCCTGAGCACAAGACAGCAAGACTTTCCCCTTTAGTAAACAGACTGAGGGCAGTGGGTCAGCACAAATTATGCACCCACAGAATATAGGATTGGGCCGTCTTCTGTGGAGGTGGAGTCTCACCAGAGCACTATTGCAGAAGATAACAATAGCCCAGGAGTGTCTTGCTGAGTGCCCCAAGAAGGGGGCAGACTGTTGGGGTTGAAGGAGTTTGGCGGGGTAGAGGCAGGGGAGTTGGGTGGTCATGGGTGGCCCCCAGAGGAGCAGGCCATGGGGTGTACTGTTGCAGATGGGCCTGGGTTTGGCATGTATCCAACCTCTGCACCCTGGCCCCCAGGGGTGTTCCAGTGCGGCCCTGCTTCAGTCGTCGCTCTCCGAGAGGGTAATGTGGACTGGGACTACGACATGCCCTTCATCTTTGCTGAGGTTAATGCCGACCGCACCACATGGATCTACGATGCCTGGACCGGCAGCCTGAAGAAGAGTTCCTCAAACACTCACACCATCGGCAAAGATATCAGTACCAAGGCGGTGGGCAGCAACTCTCGCATGGATGTCACCGAAAAGTACAAGTACCCAGAAGGTAGGAGGGGGTGTGGATGGGCTGTGCCACCCAGGGCTTAGTGGTGGGAAGACAGCTCTGAGGTGGAGAAGGAAGAATTGCTCATACTCCTTCCGCATTGTCAGCCAATTCTGCCTGAATGGTAGGACTGCTCCCCAGCATCTAATGCCCAGCTCCCCAGACTGTTTCCCGTGGGAACAGAACCGTCATGAAAAGACGCTGTACCACTGGGAATTTGCCATAGGACTCAGGCAGCTGCCACCCCTTATAACCGTGCAACCTCAAGCAGGATGCTTAGCCTCTCTGATCCCTCGTTTTCTCACCTGTAAAATGAGAAGAGCAAGGCCTATCTTCCGTGGGATTTAAATGAGCTAGTGTACAGAAAGTGCCGAGGGCAGTGCCCGGCACATAGTGAGGACTTAATAAATAGTGATGATTTTTGTCAACTTGAACATCTGCAACCTCATTGGAATGACCTCCCAGAGGGACTTCTGAAGTGCACTGCTTACACGGTTGTGTGATTCTGTGGGGTTCCTTACCTGACTGTCACACCTTCATTCTGCTTCTTGGGGGCTCTGGCTGTCCCAGCCAAACCTCCTGAGAAATGGGAAGGGGCCACGGCCAGGTTGTGGGATCCCTGCAGGACCCCTGGTGATGACCTAGCCCCTGTGTGACAGCAGGGCTGATCACACCGCCTGCTGTTGACCAGTCCTCCTTACCTAATGATTCCAGCTTGTGTCTGATGGCCCCAGGGAGGAAAAGCTCATAAAATGGGCTGCTAAGCATTGGCGCAACAGCAACACCAAGGGAGAAAACAGTAGCAGGAAGCTTGGTCTTGGGTAAGCCTGGCAGGTGACCTATGTAGCTATGTAGGCTCTGAGCCTCATTGTGCATAACACACCTGCTTCGAGGTTCTGGGCACAGAGGCTCAGCTCCCTGCACAGCCATCAGACCTGGGTGTGGACTTACAGCTCAGCTAGAGAATGGGAATGCACCAAAAGGAACCCAGCCCACCAGGAGCCATCAGCCTGGGTAACTGGGCTGCCTGTCTCCTTTTCAGTAAGGTGTGCGGGAAGAACTACTAGACGCAGGTCTAGATTTCTGGGGACTGGCCTTCTTTCTGCCCCTAATTCCCAGATTACCAGTCCCTTGGACTAGTCGCTCCTCCTCTTAGGGCCTTAACTCTAATGGTTGGCCTCTGGGGTCTCTGCCAGTTGTTACATGTAACTTATGGGAAAGACCTCACTAAATTGTAAAGTGCTTCTAATAAGTCATCTGATGCCTTAAAATTTCACAGGTTGGTTGGGGAAGTTAGGGGGCGGAGGCAAAAGTATGATCATTCTTTGTGTATCTTTGTCTGTGTTTCTGGAAGGACAATACCTTCTCCTTGATAGTGGGTCTATCTTCAGGTCAGGCAGGGAGCCTTATGTGCACTGTGTGGTCTACCCTGGCTCAGAGGCTTGGAGTTGGCCCTTAGCACCCCAAGAGCCGTGATTTTTAGGCCATGATCTTGGCCATTCTCCAGGGACTGTTTATAGCATCACATTCAGCAGCACCCATGACCCAAGTCAGAATCAGAAACCCAACCTGTGGTTCAGACTTTGTGTTTATGAAACCTGAACTCTCTCGACAATTTAAACTAGTCATAACCTGGAACCACAACAACTGTGGGAAGTTCTCGTCAACTGACATGGACAAAAGTTCCACTCTTCAATTCTCAAAGCATCTTTAGAAACAAAGCAGAATAACATGGTAAACTGGTTGGAAATTTTTTTCAATGAAGTTAATTCTAAATCATAACCATTTTTTCACTTATGAACTTATTGTAATCTTTTATAGCTCAGTTTTTGTTATTTTTAAATTATCTGTTTTTTCTTTGTCTCACAAAGGACCATTTATCAAAAGAAAGAAAGAAGGAAGAGAGGAAGAGAGGAAGGAAGGAAGGGAGAGATCTAGCCTAATTAGCCTAAGCAAAATATCAAGTCATAAAGTAATTTTATGCACCTTTCCCTACATCTCCATGGAAATTTAGAGCTGATTGGAACAGGTGGGATGTGAGCCTCGTATTAAGGAGGATGAAATGAAGACCTGCAGAAGTCAGCCGCTTGCTTGAATCAGAATCGTTGGGCAAGCAGCAGAACCAGTGTTAGTTCCAGGCCACCCTTCCAAGCAGGACGCTGTCCTTTGTCCAGGTTGCCACCGCATCCCTGAGGTGCTTCTCTCTTTTCCCACCACACAGGTTCCAGCCAGGAAAGGCAAGTGTTTGAAAAGGCTTTGAGGAAACTTCAACCCTCCATGTCATTTCGCGCAACATCTACAAGAACCTTTAGTGAGGAACGGGAGCCCAGCATCTCCGGGAAGTTCAAGATCACTGACATACTGACAGTGGGCAAAGAAGTCAACATGGCCCTGATGCTCAAAAACCTAACGGGTGATCCGAAGACAGTGATGGTGAACATGACAGCCTGGACCATCATCTACAATGGCACACTTGTACACGAGGTGTGGAAGGAGTCCGTCAGCCTATCCCTGAGTCCCAATGAAGGTAACTCATCCTGTAGGTTGCTGGAGTACCATGCACCCAAGGTAGCTGGTATTCTCTTGGGATTGGAGAGTTCCTGTCGGAACCGAGTCAATTGATTAAGGAAGGAACAGCACGTGGCCTCTGTGGTCAAGCCTGGGGTTTTGAAGTTTTGGAGGCTGCTATTATGGTATAGTGCAATTCAGTGTGGTGCTAACCAAAATCCTTTTATGCCCTGGGGGAAGAAGGCGGGAGGCTTTGGCAGTTAAGAGACACACTGCAAATACCCCTTACAGGTACATACCACATTGCCCAGTGGGCAGAGTATTTCCTTATATATTCGTATGTACTATCACATTTGACCTTCTAAAAGGACAGATTTCAGTATTCCCTTTTACAGAGGTAGAAACTGAGGCTTGGAGAGATTGTGACTCGCTTAAGAGATTGTGTCATAGCTAGCAGGTGGCAATGCCAAGTCTTGGTCCTAGATTTCCTAATGCTAAATCCAGTGCCACCACCCATTTTCTAGGTTTTATTGCTGCCACCCCTCTCCCATACCAGCTGCCACCCTACCCCACCCCTCCCCACCACACAATGAATCACTATCTGAGTTTGACCCTAGAAGGGTTGCAATATACCACAAGGTCTTGAACCCTCTCCAATGTTCCCCCACAGCTGCTAATGCGTAGGTGGAATTTCTTGATTCCCAGCGACAGTGATAGGTTTTCTCGGAGGTCTGAGCCTCTGGGAGGAACCATGACTTTGTACTCCTGGGTAGCATAGACAGGAGGGGACCAAAGTAGAGGAGAGAGAGTCTGGGGCTGTGGAAGGATTAGAATGCAGGTGTGCCCACAGTGGCAAAATCCTTCAAGCTGTTATGAAAAGTCTGGACTTATACAAAGCAGATTGACACGGGTGGGGTGGCTATTTGCTTCACATAAGGAACTAATAAAAACTGATTAATTACACAGCCCATCTTGAAAGAATTCTGTCTGCAGAGAAACTGCAATACCTCTGTATTACACCTGTCAGAAGGCAGCATCCCTAGCAACCTCTCTTCTGGCAGAATTTAGCAGAAATCTTCCCCATACCAAGAGCAACTGCCTGGCTCTTATTTACCTTCAAAGCTCAAGGGAAGAGCTATTTCTGTAGAGCAAAAATAATTTACATGAGGTAAATGGTTTCTAAAAATCCATACTTCTGCCAGAGGCAGCAGAGTGAAATGGGAAGGAGAGGAAGGAAGCAAGTGAAGTGGTTCTGGAGGCCTGACATCATCACCTACTTTCTGGGTTAAGTCCCCCTCTTTTGCTGAGCCTCAGCGTTCACTGTCCAAGAGGGCAGAACCAGCTGATGCAAGGGCCTGCGTCTCCACATTTGGGGCAGGCTAGGTAAGTCCCTCCAGTGCTAAAAGCAGAGACAGCTCCTTCCTCACAGACTTTCCTCAAGGGGTGTATGACGCTGTGGATGCAGGGGCCCCCCCAGACCACCCAACATGACTGCCTAAGGGAGGGGGGAGTGCCCTGCACCCATTGGAAGGGGAGGACCCTCGCTGCCTGCCCTGTGAGTCAGAGAGGGGCCTTGAAGCTTAGGGAGGAGCCAGATAAAGGGAGGAAAGCTGGGGAAGGCCTTTCCATCTGAGGGGACCTTGTGAGTCAAAGCTTGGAGGTGATAAGGTACCTATTTTGTCAAAAGGACAATGAGAAGCATGGGAGGGAATGTTCTTTTGAGGGGGAGAATCATGAAGGGCCATACTGAGGGGTCTGAACTTTACTCCTGAGGCAGCGAGGGGCCATGGAAGATTTTTGAAGTGACATGGAAGAAGAGTGACATGATTTGGGGGTGGGGGGGAAGTGCTTCTAAAGCCTATCTTCTGGTATGTGTGAGTGTCTTGGAAGCAGCGGAGACTAGAAGTGGGGAGGTGGTCCAGATGCTGTTGCCATAGAATCCCAGGCTACTGGATGACCAGGGAGGACCCAAGCACTTATTTAGCCCTGGCTTCCCTTGCTAGTTATTATTGTGTTGTCATCATTACTGTTTTCGTCATTGGGCAATGAGTTAGTACTCGTATTCTTCCCCTGCCCCTTAGAAGGAAACTTGCCCTCCGATATTTTCCAGGACAGGGAGGAGTCTTCAGCCCCTATGAGCCCATCCAGCCAGAGTCCTGGGCTACCCCTGGCCCCTGCTCTGCAACCTGCACAGAGCAGACAGATGCTTCCCACGGGGCCTGGCAGGGAGGGCTCAGGCAAGCCTGGGCTGCAGATGATCCCAGCCAGCTCACATCGACCTGGCTTGGCATCGGCTTTTAAGGTTTCGACCCCACTCCCTCTCACTCTGCTCCCTGGTTTCTCCTTCCAGAAATACAGCATCCTGTAAAGATCGCCTATGCACTGTACGAGAAGCACCTGAAGGCAGACAACATGATCCGGGCCACAGCCGTGTGCGAGATCAGTGACGAGACCGAGGTGGTGGTGGAGAGGGACGTCATCCTGGACAACCCCACCCTGACCCTGGAGGTAAAGGGGTGCTGAAGGGGTGCCTCTCCAGCCAGCCCAGCCCTCCCAGACTACAGAGAAGGCCCTCCCCTGCTGACGGGCCCAGCTCAGCTCCAGCCTCTGCCAAATGGATCAGTCAAGAGTTCCAATCAGAGTAGCGCCCTTGGGACCTCCCTAGCGGTCCAGTGGTTAGGACTCAGAGCTTTTACTGCAGGGGGCACGGGTTCAATCCCTGGTCAGGGAACTAAGATCCTGCAAGCTGTGGGACGGGGCAAAAAAAAAAAAAGTAGCCTCCTTGCTCCCTGTCTGACAATATCCACAGGCACGTTGCCCTGTGGCTTCTTTGGTTGCAGCTCTAGACCCGCTGGGGATGCCATTTGAGGATGGCCAGAGGGGCTCTTCAGCTCACTTGCTCTGGACATCTGCTGTGTCCTGGGCTGTGCCAGGCTTAGGAATCACAGGGGGCCACAAGGAGTGGGTCCTGACTGCAAGAAACCCACAGCCCAGCCCCTGGACACATTTGTAGAGCAAATCAGCAATGGTCATAACTCATGTGCATCTCCCAACTCTAGACCCCAGAGTTACAGAATTGTGGACTCTTGGAGACCTAGTCTCAAGCTCCCATGTCCTGCCATTTCACATATCAGTAAACTGAGGCCCAGAGAGGAGAAGGGAATTTCCAATTACTGCCAGAGCCAGGGCTAGACCTCAGGCCCTTTCCAGGGCATCCATCACACCCACAGCCAGCAACAGCATCTTCCCAGTGGTTGAGAATGAGGATGCCTCATTTTTTGGCTGCAGGCTCTGCTCCCAGGCTCCCTCTCAGGAGCCCAGGCATCTGGGGGCTTGCAGGTTGGCGTGAGGCACTTGAGGCCATTCTGTTCCTTCCTCAGCACTGGGGCTGGAAGTATTTGGCTGACTCCAAACCTGTCCCTGACCACGCCAACCCCAGCCCAGTGTGGAGGCTGCCAGAATATGGCACCGTTTATGTACCCTTGTGTCCCAATGGCATAAAATTATGCTTCACTCTTCAAATCATGTCATACACTTAAATGAGTTCCATGGGAGAAATTATGGTATAGATCATGGTCTCTAAAATGTTTCAGTTATGCACAAATTATTAGCAGGCATTGCAGGGTCTAGCAAGAAGAGCAAATGGCTCTGGAACCAGAAAGGCCTCGGTTATTGAATCAACCTGAACTGCAGATTTGTTACTGTAAAATGATTGCAGTGAGAATTGGTGGCAAGAAAAAAAAAAAAAAAAAAAAACGAATGAACAAAAAGCAGCGGCCTCTAACAGAGAAAAGAAATCCACCGGTCACCCAGTTTTGGTTTCTGTTTCCCAAAACGCTTTCTTCTGCATCCATGATCTCATTTGGTCCCTTGTAGCCCAGGGAGGGAGGAGGGGAGGGACCAGCCCTCTTTATCAGGGTGAGAGTCAAGGCCCAGGGAGATGACGTATCTGCCCAGGCTTGGCAGCTTTTCAGCAGGAGCATAAGGTTTCATCTTTGGGAGCAAATAGTCCAGGGTGCTCCTCTGACCAGAAACCTAGGTTTCTCCAGCCCCTGATCAAGGACCCTGTACAGACCACATGTGGCACGTCCTCGGAAGTGGTGGCTGCCCTTCCTGAGATGAACTAAGAAAGGGCCCGTGAACCTGGCTGGGAATTCAAGCCCTCTCAGCTGCTGCGATGTGCTGCTTCTCTCCTCCACGCCTGGGTGTCCTGTATGTATCCTGGGGATGACAGCAATTTCCTAGGAACCCCCTGCATGGATGTCACTGGAACTTAGGAGGAATAAACCTCCTAAGGATCGTTATCCTCCCTACCTTTGTCCTCAGCAACATCCTCCCCATCACCAAGCCTCCGGCGCAGCCCCGTCGGCTCTCATCAAGGGCAGATGAAATGAACAGCCCAGCACTGACTCTGTCAACCCCTCTCCCCACAGGTGCTGGACCAGGCCCACGTGCAAAAGCCTGTGACTGTGCAGATTCTCTTCTCCAACCCGCTGGATGAGCTGGTGAAGGACTGCAAGCTGATAGCGGAGGGGAGCGGCCTGATGCTGGGCACCCTCGAGATCGAGTGAGTCCCAGGCTGAGGGTCCAGAGTGTGGGATGGTGGGAGCGGGGGCAGAGGGGCTCTCCCCAGAGCCCGGGACAGGGCAGACAGAACTCCTCTAGCCTCTGAACCTGGGAATCTGCACATAGGGATACACGTTTGCATTTGGTTTGGGGGTTCACCAAACTTGAACTCAAGGGAAGTCCACGTCACCAGAGCTTGGAGCTGGTCCTCATATTTGGGAGATCATGGGATCCACCCACTGCCCCTTCCCCTGCTGAGGGGTCCCAGAGCTGAAGGGGTTTGATGACCCAGGGTGGCAGCTAGAGGGAGTTGAAGCAGCAGTGACCTTGACCAGAGCAGAACTTGAGGCCTCACGCTGACTCCTGCCTTTCCCCATCAGCATGCCAAACCTGCGCCCCAGGGAGCAGTCCCAAGTGGATTTTGAGATCCTGCCCACCCGGAGTGGCACCAAGCAGCTCCTCATCAACTTCTCCTGCAACAAGTTCTCCGCGATCAAGGGCATGCTGCCCATCAAAGTGGTCGAGTGAAGGGCCCAGGTGGCTCCATAAAAACTTGGGAACACGGAGCAGGCAGGGATCACCTGTGGAGTGAGCCCCCTGCCCACACACACTGTCCAGCCTGGGAAACTCACTCCATCCCCCAAGGTGGCCTGGACTCGGACCTCCAGGCTCCAGCACACACCCCTCCCTTGCTCCCAAGATGGACTGGTTTCACCCTGGCCCGCAGCTTGATCACTTTTGCACCTTCCCCAAGCTTCTCCTCAACACTGCCCACTCTGTGAGCTCCATGACCCTGCTCAGCCCTTATACCCTCAATGCTGTGGGCATGGAGTGGCACCTGACCCAGCGGCTCTCCAAATGGATACAGGGGGAGAAGATGGTCTGGACTGTTTGCTGATCCCCAGCCTGCAGTTGGCACATTCCTGCTCCTCTCTTAGGCCACTATGGAGGTGGGGGGATGATGGTTAGCCATGTGTTGTAACACTCACAACCGCACCCTCAAAATAAATATTAAAAAGAGCGCGATCACACAGCACTGACTTTACAGGACTGCTTCTTCAACTCAGGTGGTGGAGAAGGAGCGAGGGGGGCTGGGGCCATGTCCTTCTGGAGAACAGATGGCCTTGGGGAGGCCGTGCTCCCTATGTTCCAGTGTCCAAGAAGAGTGGGCTTGTTCTGTGTGGCTCCAAGTGCAAAACTGGGGAGACGTTTCAAATCAGTTTAGGAAACCTCTCTAAGATGATGTCCAAAAAGAGATTGGCTGCCTTGGAGCAGGCAGGGAGCGCCTTGGAGGGAGCGCCTTGTCCAGGCAGGCTTCGGGCACTCTCTGTGTAGCCAGGCAAACTCTTCCAGGGTCTCTACAGGCGTCAGAGTGAGAAGGGACCTCAAAATCTTCACTGGAACCCTTTCACAGAGCAGGTGTGGGTGGTGGCCCAACCTCTGCTCACACTGCACTCCCCCCAACTTGTGCCACACTCCTCCTCTTGCAGCCAGAGCCCTGCTAACTCCACCAGAACCTTCTCTGCCTTCACACATGCTCTCAGCCTTCCTCAGTCTTTGCCCCTTGAAATAACCCCAAGCAGATCCCAGAGCTTTCCATCACTGGTGCTGACTAACCCCATTTTGGCAATTATGCCTCCCTGTTTGGATATAAGGGACCAGTCCAACCTACACAGAAGCTTCAGCCTCACATCCAGTTCAAAGCTTCTGCCCTATGCTCAGCTCAGGCCTGACCTGGGCTTGCAGAAGGAGGCACTGTGCATACCCCCTCTTCCTTCCTCCTTCCCTTCTTGTTGCCTGATCCATCAGAGTTGGAGAAGGGAGAGAGGAAATTAGGAGAAAAATGACAAAGTTCTATTTCACTGGTGTTGATGCAGCCTGGCCACAGGAGCCCGCCACGTGGCTGGCATGTAAGTGCAGGCTTTCTGCATTGCATGTCTCCAGTGTGGTCAACATGCCCCTCAGACTCAGCCTCTGGAGGTTCTCCCCTACCGCTAACTGCTCTGGAAGTAGTGGTCCTATTGTGATGGTTTGAGCCCAGTTCCCTTTCATGGGCTCCACTGCCCTGCTGCAGCCACCTCCTCTCCCGCTTCTGCATCTCAAGCTGGTCCAGCATCAGCTTCCCACCTCCAAGTGCCCCAGGTGGGCAGTCAGCACCAGAACGTGTGTCCATACTTGCTCCTGGTGTCAAGGAGCTCTCACCAGGGTCCAGTTCTGGTGTCTGAACACAGCTGGGCCTCCCAGTCTCTGCAGGACACCAGGCTCCCAGCTGCGGAGGGGGAAGCTCGTCTCTCCTCTTGGAGCCTTGCCACTCTTTCAAATGCCCCTCGATTTGGCCTGGAGATAGACACCAGTCCCCAGTGAGCGAGGGCAGGGTGAAATAGTCAGACTTCTGCCCTGGTTTCTATTAGAAAAAAGGAAATCCAGAGGTTTCCATTTCCTCCCATCCACATGAGGCCTGCCCCAGACTTTAAATCCCTCAAGCATCAGCCCTGTCAGCAAGCGTCTCCTGAGTGCCTGCTTTCTGCCAGGCTCTGTCCAGAGAGATTAAAAACCAACAAGAGCATGATCCCTGCCTTTGGGTTTCCATCCTCAAGGGAGTCTCCTAAGGTGTGTCAAAAATCCATGGGGAGTTTGTAACCAACCCCAAGTACATGTGTCTTAGAGCTATGTCTATACACCCCTCCCCCCCACTTGGGTTCTGAAGGATTTTAGCAATAAAACAAAGAAATAGCAGGCAGAAGCCACAGCGCCATATTTATTTCTGGTAGAAGAGAAGTTAGAGGTTGTAGCAAAGTGTGAGATGCAGTTGGCCTGCTGGCTGAACCCCAGAATTAGGTGACCTTACTCTATTGGTTAGGATATATGCTCCGCAGCCATAGCAGGGAAACCCAAACTGCCAGGGTCCTAAACAGAATGGGCATTAATTTCTCTCATATAAGAGCCAAGGGAAGCATCTCAGGGACACAGGCTTCCTTGTCCTACAATGCTGTCATCCTCCACACATAGCTTCCACCTATCGATTCCAGGTGGTTCTTCCAGCTCAAGGCAAAAGCCCACAGGCCATCCAGCAGGAAGAAAGAAAAGGGGAATAGATGGGCACCCTCCTTCCCAATCTGAAAGTCAAAAGTTGAAATCATGCATTTCACTTCTGCAAACATCCCATTGGCCAATGACTCTAAAAGTGGGTTGTTTGAAATGAATAACACTGATATATCTCTAGCCAAACCGATTGGGAAAAAATAAAAAATACACAAATTACAAATATCAGGAATGAATGCACCTGCAGCTATTTAAAGGGAGTAAAGGAGTATTATGAACAATGTTATGCCAATAAATCAGACAACTTAGATCAAATGAATTCCTTGAAAGACACAGACTATCAAAATTCATTCAAGAAAAGTAGATATTCCCCATATCTGTTAAAGAAATTGAATTTGGAGTGAAAACCAGCAGAAACTGTCCAGGAGCCTAACAAGCCACAGAGCGGCTGGTTGTTTTGTCACTATGTTTTCCTGTGGTTTGTTATACAGCAAAGGAACCATTTTTCTCCATTTCCATGCATACATCCTTGCCCTTTCCAGTGAAATGTCCCCTCTTCTGAGAAACCTTCTCCGCATCCCTCCTCCCCTTTCTGCACCCATACACAGTTGGCCCCTCCTTCATCTAAAATTCCCTTCACTGTGCACATGTCTTTTTAGACCACTTTGGCTTAAAGTCATCTGGGCCTTTGTACATCCCTCTTCCCATCTTAGACTATGTACTTGTCATGGGCAAGAACCAGGTTTCCCTTAGCCCTCCACACTTAGCAGTGTCTGGTGTAGATTAAGTACCCATAGATATTCATTAAAGACCAAAGAGGTGAATGAGATTGTAGTTGAACAAACAAATGAATGAATGAAGTGACTAATTGGAAGTACTAAAAAATTATAATATCTAACATTCGTTGAGAGTGTAAAATCTGTAAGTCACTGTTCTAAGGATTTTTAAAAATTTATTGAGTGCCTACTATGTGCCAGATATTGTGCTCAATGTTTCATGTCCATTATCTTACTGAATCCTATATAGCATTCTTGAGTGGCAATCATTGTTATTCTTATTTTTGTCCTTTTAACTTTCTTTATAAATGGACTTTATTTTTTAGAGTAGTTTTAGATTCACGGCAAAATTGAACAGAAGGCACAGATATTTCTCATATATCCCCTGCCGCCACATACGCATAGCCTCCCCCATTATCAATATCCCTACTAGAATAGTATACTTGTTACAATTGATGAGCCTATATTGACACATCATTATCACCCAAAGTTCATAGTTTTACATTAGGGTTCACTCTTGGTGTTGTACATTCTATGGGTTTGGATAACTTTATAATAACATGTATCCACCATTATAGTACCCTCCTTCTCCTCTAACACCTGGCAACCACTGATCCTCTTCCTGTCTCCATAGTTTTGCCTTTTCCAGAATACCACATAGTTGAAATCATACAGTAAGTAGTTTTGTCAGCCAGACTTCTTTCACTTAGTAATATGCATTTAAGTTTCCTCTAAGTCTTTTCATGACTTGATAGTTTATTTCTGGATAATATTCCTTTGTCTAGATGTGCCACAGTTTGTTTATCCATTCATCCACTGAAGGACACCTTGGATGCTTCCAAATTATGGCAATTATCAGTAGAGTTTCTATAAACATCCATGGGCAGAGTTTTGTGTGGACATAAGTTTTCAACTCCTTTGAGCAAATATCAAGGAGCCCAACTGCTGGATCATGCAATAACAGTATACTTCGTTTTATAAGAGACTGCCAAATTCTCTTCCAAAGTAGCATTATGCATTTCCGCCAGCAATGAACAAGAGTTCCTATTGCTCCACACCCACATCAGCATTTGGTATTGGTAGTGTTCTGGATTTTGGCCTTTCTGATAGATATGTAATGGTATCTCATTGTTTTAATTTGCATTTCCCTGATGACATATGAAGTCCAGTATCTTTTCATACGCATATTTGTCATCTATATATCTTCTCTAGTGAGGTGTCTGCTAAATGTATTTAGCCTTTATTTTAATCAGGTTATTTGTTTTCTTATTGTTGAGCTTCAAGAGTTCTTTGTATATTTTGGATAACAGTCCTTTATTAGATATGTCATTTGCAAATATTTTCTACTAGTTTGTGGCTGTCTTCTCATTCTCTTGACAGTGTCTTTTGTAGGTGAGAAATTATTAATTTTGATCAAGTCCAGCTTATTAATTCTTTCATGAATCATGCCTTTGGTGTTGTATTTAAAAAGTCATTGCCAGGGACTTCCCTGGCGGTCCGTGCTTCCACTGCAGCACTGCAGGGGGCCTGGGTTCAATTCCTGGTGGGGAAACTAAGATCCTGCATCTTGCTCAGTGCAGCCAAAAAAAAATTTTTTTAAGTAAAAATAAATAAAGTCATTGCCAAACCCAGGGTCATCTAGATTTTCCCTTATGTTATCTTCTAGGAGTTTTAGAGTTTTGCATCTTACATTTAGGTCTGTGATTCATTTTGAGTTAATTTTTGTGAATGGTATAAAGTCTGTGTCTAGATTCATTTTTTTTGCATGTAGATGTCCAGTTGTTTCAGAATCCTTTGTTGAAAAGATTATCTTTTCTCCATTGTATTGTCTTTGCTCCTTCATCAAAGATCAGTTGACTATATTTATGTGGCTCTATTTCTGGGCTCTCTATTCCATTCCACTGATCTATTTGTCTATTCTTTCACCAATACCGCATTGTGTTGATAACTGTAGCTTTATAGCAAATCTTGAAGTTGAGTAGTGTCAGTCCTTTGATGTTGCTCTTCTCCTTCAATGCTGTGCTGGCTATTCTGGGTCTTTTGCCTCTCCATATAAACTTTAGAATCATTTTGCTGATATCCACAAAATAACTCAATGAGATTTTAATTGGGATTGCTTTGAATCTACAGATCGAGTTAGGAAGAACTGACATCTTGTCAATATTAAGTCTTCTTATCCATAAACATGGAATATCTGTCCTATATTTAGTACTTTGATTTCTTCATTAGAGTTTTGTAGTTTTCCTTGTATAGATCTTGTATGTATTTTCTTAGCATTTTATCTATTTTATTTTGGAGGGTGTTAAATTAAATAATATTATGGTTTTTTAAATTTCAAATTCCACTTTTCATTGTTGGTATATAGGAAAATGATTGATTTTTTTTATATTAGCCTTAAATCCTGCAATCTTGCTATAATAGCTTCTTAGTCCCAGGAGTTTGCTGCTGTTGTGGCTGATTCTTTCAGATTTTCTGCATAAATAATAATGTCATTTATGAACAAAGATAGCTTTATTTCTTCCTTCACAATCTGTACACCTTTCATTTCCTTTTCTTATTGCATTAGATAGAACATCCAATATTGAAAAAAAGTGGTGAGAGGAAACATCCTTGCCTTGTTCCTGCTCTTAGTGAGAAACCTTCTAGTATGATGCTAGCTATTTTGTAGATGTTCTTTATCAAATTGAAAAGATCCCCCCTATTCCTGGTTTACTGAAGGTTTGAAATGAGTGTTGCATTTTGGCAAATGTCTTTTCTGCATCTATTGATGTGACATGTGATTTTCTTCTTTAGCCTATTGATGTAATGGGTTACAGTAATTGATTACTTTTTTTTTTTTTTTTGAGTTGCACAGATTTTTTTTTAACATCTTTTTTAGAGTACAATTGCTCCATAAGGTGTGACAGTTTCTGCTCTACAACAAAGTGATTCAACCATACACACACATAAATACCCACATCTCTCCACTCTGCATCTCTCCCCCCACCCCCCACCCCCCCATCCCATCCCTCTAGGTGGTCACAAAGCAACGAGCTAATCTCCCTGTGCTATGCGGCTGCTTCCCACTAGCTATCTATTTTACATTTGGTAGTATTTATAAGTCCATGCCACTCTCTCACTTCGTCCCAGTTACACTTACCCTTCCCTTTGTCCTTGAGGGCATTCTCTACGTCTGTGTCTTTATTCCTGTCCTGCCCCTAGGTTCTTCAGAAATTTTGTTGTTGTTGTTGTTTTCAGATTCCATATATATGTGTTAGTATACGCTATTTGTTTTTCTCTTTCTGACTTACTTCACTCTGTATGACAGACTCTAGGTCCATCCATCTCACTACAAATAACTCAATTTCATTTCTTTTTATGGCTGAGTAATATTCCATTGTATATATGTGCCACATCTTCTTTATCCATTCATCTGTCAATGGACACTTAAGTTGCTTCCATGTCCTGGCTATTGTAAATAGAGCTGCAATGAACATTGTGGTACATGACTCTTTTTGAATTATGGTTTTCTCAGGGTATACGCTCAGTAGTGGGATTGCTGGGTCATATAGTAGTTCTATTTTTAGTTTTTTAAGGAACCTCCATACTGTTCTCCATAGTGGGTCTGTCAATTTACATTTCCACCAACAGTGCAAGAGGCTTCCCTTTTCTCCACACCCTCTCCAGCATTTATTGTATTGTAGATTTTTTGATGATGGCCATTCTTACTAGTGTGAGGTGATACCTCATTGTAGTTTTGATTTGCATTTCTCTAATGATTAGTGATGTTGAGCATTCATTCATGTGTTTGCTGGCAATCTGTATATCTTCTTTGGAGAAATGTCTATTTAGGTCTTCTGCCCATTTCTGGATTGGATTATTTGTTTTTTTGATACTGAGTTGCATGAACTGCTTGTAAATATTGGAGGTTAATCCTTTGTCAGTTACTTCATTTGCAAGTATTTTCTCCCACTGTGAGGGTTGTCTTTTGTCTTGTTTATGGTTTCCTTAGGTGTGCAAAAGCTTTTAAGTTTCATTATGTCCCTTTTGCTTATTTTTTTAATTTCCTTTTCTCTAGGAGGTGGTTCAAAAAGGATCTTGCTGTGATTTATGTCATAGAGTGTCCTGCCTGTTTTCCTCTAAGAGTTTTATAGTGTCTGGCCTTACCTTTAGGTTTTTAATCCATTTTGAGTTTATTTCTGTGTATGGTGTTAGGGAGTGTTCTAATTTCATTCTTTTACATGTAGCTGTCCAGTTTTCCCAGCACCACTTATTAAAGAGGCTGTCTTTTCTCCATTGTATATTCTTGCCTCCTTTATCAAAAATAAGGTGACCATATGTGCATGGGTTTAACTCTGGCCATTCTATCCTGTTCCATTGATCTATAATTCAGTTTTAGTGCCAGTACCATACTGTCTTAATTATTATAGCTTTGTAGTATAGTCTGAGGTCTGGGAACCTGATCCCTCCAGCTCCTTTTTTCTTTCTCAAGATTGCTTTGGCTATTTGGGGTCTTTTGTGTTTCCATACAAATTGTAAAATTTTTTGTTCTAGTTCTGTGAAAAATGCCAGTGGTAGTTTTATAGGGATTGCATTGAATCTGTAGATTGCTTTGGGTAGTAGAGTCATTTTCACAATGTTGATTCTTCCAATCCAAGAACATGGTATATCTCTCCATCTGTTGGTATCATCTTTAATTTCTTTCAGCAGTGTCTTATAGTTTTTGGCCTATAGGTCTTTTGTCTCCCTCAGTAGGTTTATTCCTAGGTATTTTATTCTTTTTGTTGCAATGGTAAATGGGAGTGTTTCCTTAATTTCTCTTTCAGAGTTTTCATCATTAGTGTATAGGAATGCAAGAGATTTCTGTGCATTAATTTTGTATCCTGCTACTTTACCAAATTCATTGATTAGCTCTAGTAGCTTTCTGGTGGCATCTTTAGGATTCTCTATGTATAGTGTCATGTCATCTGCAAACAGTGACCGTTTTACTTCTTTTCCGATTTGCATTCCTTTTATTTCTTTTTCATCTCTGATTGCTGTGACTAAAACTTCCAAAACAATGTTGAATAACAGATGTGAGAGTGGACAACCTTGTCTTGTTCCTGATCTTAGTGGAAAAGGTTTCAGTTTTCCACCTTTGAGAATGATGTTGGCTGTAGGTTTGTCATATATGGCCTTTATCATGTTGAGGTAAGTTCCCTCTATGCCTACTTTCTGGAGGATTTTTATCATAGATGGGTGTTGAATTTTGTCAAAAGCTTTTTCTGCCTCTATTGAGAAGATCATATGGTTTTTCTTCTTCAATCTGTTAATATGGTTTGTCACATTGATTGATTTGCATATATTGAAGAATCCTTGCATTCTTGGGATAAACCCCACTTGATCATGGTGTATGATCCTTTCAGTGTACTGTTGGATTCCGTTTGCAATATTTTGTTGAGGATTTTTGCATCTATGTTCATCAGTGATATTGGCCTGTAGTTTTCTTTCTTTGTGCCATCTTTGTCTGCTTTTGGTATCAGGGTGATGGTGGTCTCGTTGAATGAGTTTGGGAGTGTTCCTCCCTCTGCTATATTTTGGAAGAGTTTGAGAAGGATAGGTGTTAGCTCTTCTCTAAATGTTTGATAGAATTCACCTGTGAAGCCATCTGGTCCTGGACTTTTGTTTGTTGGAAGATTTTTAATCACAGTTTCAATTTCATTACTTTTGATTGGTCTGTTTATATTTTCTATTTCTTCCTGGTTCAATCTTGGAATGTTGTGCTTTTCTAAGAATTTCTTAGAAATTTCCATTTCTTTCAGGTTGCCCATTTTATTGGCATACAGTTGCTTGTAGCAATCTCTCATCTTCCTTTGTATTTCTGCAGTGTCAGTTGTTACTTCTCCTTTTTCATTTCTAGTTCTATTGATTTGAGTCTTCTCACTTTTTTTCTTGATGAGTCTGGCTAATGGTTTATCAATTTTTTTTATCTTCTCAAAGAATCAGCTTTTAGTTTTATTTATCTTTGCTATTGTTTCCTTATTTCTTTTTCATTTATTTCTGATCTATCTTTATGATTTCTTTCCTCCTGCTTACTTTGGGGTTTTGTTGTTTGTTTGCTCTTCTTTCTGTAATTGCTTTAGGTGTAAGTTTAGGTTGTTTACTTGAGATGTTTCTTGTTTCTTGAGGTAGGATTGTATTGCTATAAACTTCCCCCTTAGAACTGCTTTTGCTGCATCCCATAGGTTTTGGGTTGTTTTGTTTTCATTGTCATTTGTTTCTAGGTACTTTTTGATTTCCTCTTTGATTTCTTCAGTGATCTCTTGGTTATTAAGCAGTGTATTGTTTAGCCTCCATGTGTTTGTGGTTTTTAAAGATGTTTTCCTGTAATTGATATCTAGTCTCATAGCATTGTGGTTGGAAAAGATACTTGATACAATTTCAATTTTCTTAAATTTACCAAGACTTGATTTGTGACCCAAGATATGATCTATCCTGGAGAATGTTCCATGAGCACTTGAGAAGAAAGTGTATTTTGTTGTTTTTGGATGGAATGTCCTATCAATATCAATTAAGTCCATCTTGTTTAGTGTATCATTTAAAGCTTGTGTTTCCTTATTTAGTTTCATTTTGGATGATCCGTCCATTGGTGAAAGTGGGGTGTTAAAGTCCCCTACTATGAATGTGTTACTGTCAATTTCCCCTTTTATGGCTGTTAGTATTTGCCTTATGTATTGAGGTGCTCCTATGTTGGGTGCATATATATTTATAATTGTTTTTTCTTCTCCTTGGAATGATCCCTTGATCATTATGTAGTGTCTATTTAAAGTCTATTTTGTCTGATATGAGAATTGCTACTCCAGCTTTCTTTTGATTTCCCTTTGCATAGAATATCTTCTTCCATCCCCTTACTTTCAGTCTGTATGTGTCCCTAGGTCTGAAGTGGGTGGCTTGTAGACAGCATATATACGTGTTTTGTTATTGTATCCATTCAGCCAGTCTATGTCTTTTGGCTGGAGCATTTAATCTAGTTACATTTAAGGTAATTATCAATACGTGTGTTCCTATTGCCATTTTCTTAATAGTTTTGGGTTTGTTTTTTTAGGTCTTTTCCTTCTCTTGTGTTTCCTGCCTAGAGAAGTTCCTTTAGCATTTGTTGTAAAGCTGGTTTGGTGGTGCTGAATTCTCTTAGCTTTTGCTTGTCTGTTAAGGTTTTAATTTCTCCGTCAAGGATCTCTGAATGAGATCCTTGCTGGGTAGAGTAATCTTGGTTGTAGGTTTTTCCCTTTCATCACTTTAAATATGTCCTGTCACTCTCTTCTGGCTTGCAGAGTTTCTGCTAAAAGATCAGCTGTTAACCTTATGGGGATTCCCTCGTATGTTATTTGTTGTTTTTCCCTTGCTGCTTTTAATATTTTTTCTTTGTGTTTAATTTTTGATAGTTTAATTGATATGTGTCTTGGCATGCTTCTCCTTGGATTTATCCTGTATGGGACTCTCTGCATTTCCTGGACTTGATTGACTATTTCCTTTCCCATATTAGGGAAGTTTTCAACTATAATCTCTTCAAATATTTTCTCAGTCCCTTTCTTTTTGTCTTCTTCTTCCAGGACCCCTGTAATTTGAATGTTGGTGCATTTTATGTTGTCCCAGAGGTCTTTGAGACTTTCTTCCCTTCTTTCATTCTTTTGTCTTTATTCTTCTCTGTGATAATTATTTCCACTATTTCATCTTCCAGGTCACTTATCCGTTCTTCTGCCTCAGTTATTCTGCTATTGATTCCTTCCAGAGAATTTTTAATTTCATTTATTGTGTTGCTCATCATTGTTTGTTTGCTGTTTAGTTCTTCTAGGTTCTTGTTAAACATTTCTTGTATTTTCTCCATTCTGTTTACAAGATTCTGGATCATCTTTCCTATCATTATTCTGTATTATTTTTCCAGTGGACTGCCTATTTTCTCTTCATTTGTTTGGTCTGGTGGGTTTTTACCTTGCTCATTCATCTGCTGTGTGTTTCCCTGTCTTCTCATTTTGCTTCACTTACTGTGTTTGGGGTCTCCTTTTCACAGGATGCAGGTTCATAGTTCCCGTTGTTTCTGGTGTCTGCCCCCAGTGGCTAAAGTTGGTTCAGTGTTTATGTAGGCTTCCTGGTGGAGGGTACTAGTACCTGTGTTCTGGTGGATGAGGCTGGATCTTGTCTTTCTGGTGGGATAGGACCGTGTCCAGTGGTGTGTTTTTGGGTGTTTGTGACCTTATTATGATTTTAGGCAGCCTTTCTGCTAATAGGTGGGGTTGTGTTCCTGTCTTGCTTGTTGTTTGGCATAGGGAGTACAGCACTGTAGCTTGCTGGTCGTTGAGTGGAGCTGTGTCTTAACGTTGAGATGAAGATATCTGGGAGAGCCTTTCACCGTTTGATGTTACATGGAGCTGGGAGGTCTCTGGTGGACCAGTGTCCTGAGCTCAGCTCTCCCACTTCAGAGGCACAGGCCTGGCACCTGGCTGAAGCACCAAGACCCTGTCAGGCCACACAGCTCAGAAGAAAAGGGAGAAAAGAAAGAAAGAAAGAAAGAAAGAAAGAAAAAAAGAAAGGGAGGAAGGAAGGAAGGAAAGAAGGAAGGAAGGAAGAAAGAAAGAAAGAAAGAGAGGGGGCTTTCTTGGTGGTGCAGTGGTTAAGAGTCTGCCTGCCAATACGGGGGACACAGGTTCATGCCCCGGTCCGGGAAGATCCCACGTGCCGTGGAGCGGCTAGGCCCACGAGCCACAGCTGCTGAGCCTGCGCGTCCGGAGACTGTGCTCCACAGCGGGAGAGGCCACAGCAGTGAGAGGCCCACATACTGCAAAAAAAAAAAAAAGAGAGAGAGAGAAAGTTATTAAAGTGAAAAATAATTATTAAAAATAAAAAACATTAAAAAGTAATTTTTAAAAAAGTAAAATACAAAAAGAAGAGAGCAACCAAACCATAAAACAAATCCACCAATGATAACAAGTGCTAAAAACTATACCCAAAAAATGGACAGATAAAACCCTAGGACAAATGGTAAAAGCAAAGCTATATAGACAAAATCACACAAAGAAGCATACACGTACACACTCACAAAAGGAGAAAAAGGAAAAAAATATATTTTTTTTTAAAAAAGGAAGAGAGCAACCAAATCAATAAACAAATCTAGCAATGATAATAAACTAAATACTAAACTAAGATAAACATAAAGCCAGGAACAAATTAGATGCAGAAAGCAAACCCCAAGTCTGTAGTTGCTCCCAAAGTCCACCACCTGAATTTTAGGATGATTCGTTGTCTATTCAGGTATTCCACAGATGCAGGGTACATCAAGTTGATTGTGGAGATTTAATCCATTGCTCCTGAGGCTGCTGGGAGAAATTTCTCTTTCTCGTCTTTGTTCGCACAGCTCCTGGGGTTCAGCTTTGGATTTGGCCCCGCCTCTGTGTGTAGGTCACCTGAGGACGTCTGTTCTTCACTCAGACAGGATGGGGTTAAAGGAGCTGATTCAGGGGCTCTGGCTCACTCAGGCCGGGGGGAGGGAGGAGTACGTATGCAGGGCGAGCCTGCGGTGGCAGAGGCCAACGTGACATTGCAACAGCCTGAGGTGCGCTGTGTGTTCTCCCGGGGAAGTTGTCCCTGGATCACACTGGCGGGCTGCACAGGCTCCCGGGAGGGGAGGTGTGGGTAGTGACCTGTGCTTGCACACAGGCTTCTTGGTGGCTGCAGCTGCAGCCTTAGTGTTTCATGCCTGTCTCTGGAGTCTGCACTGATAGCTGTGGCTCGCACGGTTCTCTGGAGCTCGTTTAGGCGGTGCTCTGAATCCCCTCTCCTCGTGCACCCCAAAACAGTGGTTTCTTGCCTCTTAGGCAGTTCCAGACTTTTTCCCAGACTCCCTCCCGGCTAGTTGTGGCGTACTAGCCCCATTCAGTCTGTGTTCACACAGCCAACCCCAGTCCACTCCCTGGGATCTGACCTCTGAAGCCTGAGCCTCAGCTCCCAGCCCACACCCGCCCCGGCAGGTGAGCAGACAAGCCTCTCAGGCTGGTGAGTGCTGGTTGACACCGATCCTCTGTGTAGGAATCTCTCTGCTTTGCTCTCTGCACCCCTTTTGCTGCACTCTTCTCCATGGCTCTGAAGCTTCCCTCCCGCCCAGCCCCCATCTCCGCCAGTAAAGGGGCTTCCTAGTGTGTGGAAAGTTTTCCTCCTTCACAGCTCCCTCCCACTGGTTCACGTCCCATTCCTATTCTTTTGTCTCTGTTTATTCTGTTTTCTTTTGCCCTACCCAGGTACATGGGGAATTTCTTGCCTTTGGGGAAGTCTGAGGTCTTCTACCAGCATTCAGTTGGTGTTCTGTAGGAGTTGTTCCACATGTAGATTTATTTCTGATGTATTTGTGGGGAGGAAGGTGATCTCCATGTCTTACTCCTCAACCGTCTTGAAGGTCTCCTCCAGTAATTGATTTTTGAATGCAGAACCAGCCTTGCAAATCTGGGATAAATCCCACTTGATTCTGGTACATAAGTCTTTTTACACAATGTTTTACACAGTATTTTGTTGAGGATTTTTGCATTATGTTCATGAGAGATAGTGGTCTGTCATATCCTTTTCCTATAATGTCTTTGTCTGGTTTTGGTATTTGGCCTTATTGAATGGGTTAGGAAGTATTCTCTCTGCTTCCAGTCTCCAAAAGAGATCGTAGAGAATTGGTGTAATTTCTTCCTTAAACTTTTGGTAAAATTCACCATTGAACCCATCTGGGCTGGTTCTTCTTGTTTTGTACTGATTCAATTTCTTTGATAGAAATTAAATACATATAGGTCTTTTCAGATTCTTCTGTGATTTTTGTCAGATTGTGTCTTCAAGGAATTTGTCCATTTCATCTAGGTTACAAAATTTGTGGGCATAGAATTATTCATACCATTTCTCTATTATCCTTTTAATGCTCATGGATCTGCAGTGATGTCCCCTCTTTCATTTTTGATATTAATAATTTGTGTCTTCTCTATATTTTCTTATTTAGCTTGCCTAGAGGCTTATTGATTTTATTGATCTTTTCAAAGAATTAGTTTTTGGTTTCGTTGATTTTCTCTTTTGATTTCTTGTTTTTCATTGATTCTGCTTTATTTTTAAGTTTTATTTTCCTTATTTTGCTTACTTTGGATTTAATTTGCTTTTCTTTTGCTAGTTTCCTAAAGTGGAAACTGATTATTGATTTTAGATCTTCTTTTCTAATATATGCATTCAGTGCTATAAACTTCCACCTAAGCACTGGTTTGGTGCATCCTAAACATTTTAAGTTATATTTTCATTTAGCTCAAAATATTTTAAAATTTCCCTTGAAATTTCTTCTTTGACCCCTGTGTTATTTAGAATTGTGTTGTTTAATCTCCATTTATCTCGGGATTTTCCAGCTATCCTTTTGCTGTTAATTTCTAGTTTAATTCTAGTGTGGTCTAAGCGCACACATTGCACAATTTCTATTCCTTTAATTTGTTAGGGTGTGTTTTGTGGCCTAGAATGTGGTCAATCTTGGTGAATATTCCATGTGAGCTTGAGAAAATGTGTATTCTGTTTTGGGGTGTATTAGTTTATAGATGTCTATTATATCCAGTTGACTGATGGCATTGTTGAATTCAACTATGTCCTTACTGATTTTCTGCTTGCTGGATCTACACATTTGTGATAATGATATGTTGAAATCTCCAACTGTAATAGTGGATTTATCTATTTCTCCTTACAGTTCTATCAATTTTTATCCTACATATTTTGATGCTTTGTTGTCAGGCACACACGTTAAGGATTGTTATGTTTCCTTGGAGAACTGACCCCTTTATCATTATGTAACACCCTCCTTATCTCTGATAACTTTCCTTGTTCTGAAATCTGTTGTCAGAAAATAATATAGGCTACTCCCACGTTTTTTTGATTAGTGTTAACATGGTGCAACTCTCTCCATTCATTTACTTTTAATCTATATATGCCTTTATACTTAAAGTGGATTTCTTCTAGACAAAATATATTTAGGTCTTGTTTTTTGATCCACTCTTTCAATCTCTGTCTTTTAATTGGTGTATTTAGATCATTGACATTCAAAGTAACTGGATATAGTTGGGTTAATACCTACATTTATTACTGTTTTCTATTTGTTGCTTTGTTCCTAGTTTTGTCTCTCACTATTTTTCTGCCTTTGTGCTTTTAATTGATCATTTTATATTATTCCATTTTTTCTCCTTGCTTAGCATATCTTCTGCTCTTTTTTTTAGTGCAAGTACCTTATAATAATAATCCAAATTCTTTTCTCCTGTCCCTTATATCACTGCTTTCCTTCATTTTACTTCTTATTATGTAAGCATACATATATACACCATATATATGAAATATATAAATACACAATCAAATATATTACTATTTGAACAAACTATTATTATTTGAACAAAATAATATCTTTTAGATCAATTATTATTTTGAACAAACTATTATCTTTTAGATCAATTAACAATAAGAAAAACAAAGAAAACATGAGGGGAATTTTCTCCGATCTTCACCAAGAAAACCTGGTAAGGTTTCTGGAGGGAAAACCCACAGAGATGTTGGGAACCCTCTATGACTGGGTCCCCTTGGAGTTTTTAACTCTCAGACTTGTCCACAATGAGCCTCCATCAATCACCAATTTCTTTAGAGTAATCCTGTAAAAACTGACCTTGTTTAAGATGAGTTATTTTAAAAATCTTAATAAAGTATAAAACAGAACAAAAAAGTCACTTCAGTTCAGGTTTTCCTACCCCAACACTGGTTCCCACAGAGGTTGCTGCTCAAGGGTTTCTCTGTATTCACAAATCTCTCCAGTTTGGGGGACAGCAGTTTGCCTTGGGACCTCACTTCTCTTATGGATCTAAGAAGAGTTGTTGATTTTTCAGTTTGTTCAGATTTTTACTTGTTGTTAGTACAGAGTGGCGACTTCCAAGCTTCTTACATGTCAGACTGGGAAGCCAGAAGTCTGTTCTAAGCATTTTATAGGTACTTGTTTATTTAAGCTTTCCAACAAAACTTTGAGGAAAGGACTAACATTATCTTCACCTTACAGACAAGGGAACTGAGACTTCAAGACTTAATTGGGTCACAGGAGAGTTAGTAAGTGGCAGTGGTGGTACCTGGGTAGACTGGCTATAGTGCCTAACCTCTATGTTATGTTGTACTACCTACACAAATTCTGAAAAGGTATCCAGTGATAAATGCCATCACAGGTTTACAAAGAAACAAGGACGTAAATGATGCAGAAAGTCAAGGAAGTGTGTCTCTGCCATGGCACCCAGCCCTGGAGAGGCATTCTTGGATGCCTCCTCCCAGACTACTTTCCTGCAACTACTTGGTTATTGGCTCTCTCCTTTCCACACTAAGTACCATCAATAAGAGAGCTATGAGTCCCTCTTCCCAGAAACAGCCTCCTTACCCGTCCTACCTTTGGCTCTAGGCCACTCCTCCCAACCTTGATCACACCTGCCTTAGAAGCCAGCCTCAAACAGCTGAATTCAACCAGCATCTCCTGGAGCCTGCCGCATAGTCGGGGGTCTTCCTGCCATGTGTCATTTCCCCTCCCTGCAACCTTCAAAGGCAGACATTATTTACTTCCCTTGTACCAGTGGGGAAGCAGAGGTTTAGAGCAAGTTCTCTCCATTCTTTGCTCTCATACTAACCTTCACATACCTTTATGATCATCTTTATTGCAATCATTTGTTTATCTGTCAATAGTTGCCAATATACAAGGTAGAAACATAGGCAAATGTGCATAAAATGAGTTATTGATATCACCTTATTAATGGCCAACCCGTAGTAAATTAGCTTTCTCTTTTGTAAAATAAAAATGTTTAACATATACAGATACATTTATTAAAATATTTTATACAAATATAGTTACAGTATAAAAATCCCTTAAATACATGAGCAAAATAGAGACTGAAAAACAGACAGTTCTCTTTCCCACCCCTCTTCTACTCTTTTTTCCAGAGAACACACAAGTTGTCAATTTGGAGTGTGCCCTTTCCAACTTCTGGACCTTTGAGGGAGGAGAGAGGGGGGTCTCCTACTGTTCCATGGTGAGAATTACAGGCTTTTGTAAAATCATCTGTTGGTCAGTGCTTCAGACTGAAGGTCCAGCCTTCTGTTTAAACTTGATATCCCTGTGGAGACTGGAGGCATAACTCTACAGGAAGATTTTGGTGTTTTTGTATATGACATTGACAATCCAACTCACCTGATGTGAGCGACCTCCTAGGGTCACCAAGCCATTAAATTCCAAGATTTCTTGAATCACAGATGATTCATGAACCCCTACCGTGACCAGGTTCTAGGGATTCAGCACAGATGATCTTTGTTTTCTAGAAGTTTTCTGGCATGGGGAAACAGATGTATAGAAGTGGATGTGGGAAGATAGATAATAAAATGAGTAATCAAATAAATACAAAATATATCTTCAAATAATTATTGTACACTGATGAATAAAAGTCAGGATGGGGATATGTGTTGAGGAGGGACTGGGCAGGGCAGCCCTCTGACAGGTGATATTTACTAGAAACAGAAAATGAACTATGAAGGAAAACCATGTGAAGATCTAAAGGAGTGAGTTCCAGGAACAACAGAGCAAAGCCCTGAGGTGGGAGTATCCCTGGTGTGTAATCAGAACATAAGGAAGCAATGTTCTTGTAGAGAAGTGAGGGTGAGAGTAATCGGAATGAAAGCAGAGTGGTGGGGTGGGGGGCACAGATCCCATCGGGCCTTGGAGACCACTGTAAGGACTTTGGCTTCTATCCTGGATAAGATGGGGCGTCCAGGAGGGTTTTGAGCAGAGAAGTGACAGGATCTCACTTGTGTTTTAAAAGAAGCCCTCTGGCTGATGCAGGGAGTCCAGTGAGGAGGCTACTGTAACCATCCAGGTAAGAGGTGATGGTAGCTCAAACCAGCGTGGGTAGCAAAGGCTGGATGAAGAAGTGGTGGAGAAGGCAGAACCCACTAGACATCCCAAGAGATTAGATGTGGAATGTGAAGAAAGGAGGCTTGTAACTGACACCAACATCTACTAGCGTGAGCAATACAGTGATTCCAGGGCCCACGGAGCACTGCACTTTTGCTCTTCCTCCACTAGGTGAGCCCTGGGGGACTGCAAAATGGAAGCTCTTTACCTCTCCCTCCAGACTTACTCTGGCCCCCCATTGGCCACCTCTCTGTGTCTAACCCTCTAACCCCTGTGCTGGGACCCTGGCCTAGGCCCACGAAACATCTTCTTTGGTCAATGTCCCAGGTGTTCAGAGCTCCACACCAGTCTTGGAAGGAGGAGCAGGTTTCAGAGGGAAAAGAAGACTTGAGGTCCAGCTGGGAGGCTAGGGCAATCAAGGAGAACGTCTCAGATGAGTTGACCTTGAAAGATGTTAGGACATTCTTATATTCAGGCAGGGGACATTGGATCCGGGTGAGGGGGGTGCATGAGAAGGGAAGATCTGTTGCTAAACATGAGGAATGTGAGGCTGGATAGGTAAGTGGATGAGGACTGGGAAAAGCCTGACCCTGACTGGCCAGAGTTCATTTCAATTTGGTGGGGCAGAGTGAGGGAGGGGCTGTACGGCAGATTATATTTTCCAAACATGGCCACAATCCTATTTCCAAATGCTCTTCCAGACTCAATCAAAAGGTAAAGTCTAATCTCCCCACTTCTCAAAGGTTTCCCTTTGAAACTGCCTTGATGAACAATGCAGCCGAAGTGATGCTATGGGACTTCTGATAAATCATAAAAGACAACATGGCTTCTTCCTGGCTCGCTCTCGTTCTTGCTCTCTCTCTCTCTCTCAGCACTCACATTTGGAACCCAGCCTCTATGTTGTGAGGAAGCCCACAGCACATGGAGAGGTTTCATGTAAGTATGCCAGCTGAAAATCCAGCTAAGGTTCCCACCACCAGCCAGAATCAACTGCCAACCGTGTGAGTAAACGAAACTTCAGTAGCTTCAGCCCCAGGTATTGAGTTACACTCAGCCCTCAAGTCTTCAAGCCAAGGCTCTGAACTTCATGGAACACAGGCAAGCCATCCCCACCATGCCATGTCTGAAATCCTCACTCATGAGAACAATAAATAAATGTTTTACACCACGAAGTTTAGGGGTAGTTTGTTATGCATCAGTTAATTGACACAAGCTTCAGTGCACGTCAGCCTCTTGAATAATTTCCCAGTGTCATTAATGTGTCCCTATTATTTGCAGGGTTATCAGTGTCTAAGTAGGCATTATGCACAGACATTAAAGCATTTAATCTAAATATTATCTTATTATTGTTCCCCTTTGTGCTTGGCTGGTGCCTGTTTGTTGAGGAGGCAGGAACACTCCCCATCCAGGACAGGAGCAACCCTTGTGGTTCTGTTTAAGAATAGGGTTCTCTCTTCATGATGCTGTCTTGTAAAAATGATGTGCCTGCTCGTCATGGATGAAGAGAACTGGGAGACTCAAAGTAACTCTGGAGTAAGGAATGTGACCTAAGGTAAAGGGCTTATCTGCTCATCTGATGCCTCCCAGGTCAGCCCTGTCCCAAAACAAGCCTCTTTAACCATCCATGCATCCATCAGTCATCTATGCATCTACTCAATCACAGCCATCTTAAATATTTACTCTGTGTCAGGCACTGCACACATGAGAATAGAGTGGTCCATGAACTCATGATTTTTTTTTTCATTTATTTTATTATTTATTTACTTTTGGCTGTGTTGGTCTTTGTTGCTGTGCACGGGCTTTCTCTAGTTGCGGTGAACGGGGGCTACTCTTCATTACGGTGCACGGGCTTCTCATCGTGATGGCTTCACTTGTTACAGAGCACGGACTCTAGGCACAGGCTTCAGTACTTGTGGCACACGGGCTCAATAGTTGTGGCTCACAGGCTCTAGAGTGCAGGCTCAGTAGTTGTGGCACATGGGTTTAGTTGCTCCGTGGCATGTGGGATCCTCCTGGACCAGGGCTCGAACCCGTGTCCCCTGCATTGGCAGGTGGATTCTTAACCACTGTGCCACCAGGGAAGGCCCCAACTCATGAAGTTTACATCCTAATGGAGAATCAGACAGAAGCAGGTAAACCAGCAAATAAAATACTGACAGTTTGTTATAAGTGTAATGAAGGAAAAACACAGGTGTTGTCCTGGGGAATAACAGGCTACCTCCCCTGTGGCTGGAGGAGGTCTCTCTGAGGAGTTGTTTTGGCTGAGACCTGAAAAAACCAAGCACGATAGACCTGTCTGCAAGCAAAGGAAACTGACTCTGGCCGGATCAAGAAGAGGAGAAAATATTGAAAGGACACAAGATACTCACACTAAGGAGAGAAGATGGAGAACAAGGTTTAGAAAATGAGCAGGAGCAAAGGATGGCCACACGATTGGCATCACAGTCAAAACTGAACCACAGGAAAAGGGTTCAAGATGGTGACATAAGAAGATCCTGTGGTCACCTCCTCCCATGGACACACCAAATTTACAACTACATATAGAACAGTTCTCTCAAAAAAGACCAGAAGACTGGCAGAACAGCTCTTCCACAACAAAAGACAAAGGACAGGGGGAAGGCACATCAAGATGGGTAAGAGAGGTGACCAATGAGCAGGAGGGAGCTCCTCCCTCAGGAGCAAGGGGTTCAGCCCCACATTTGACACTCCAGCCTGTGAAACCTGAACCAGAAAGGTGAACCCTTGGAATGACTGGCTTTGAAATCCAGCAGAGCTTATTCTGAGAGAGCTGAAGGGCTGTATAAAACAGAAACTCCACTATTGCAGGGCCTACACACTGGCTCCAAGTTCCAACTTAGAAGCCATAGTTTGAGAAGCACTTGAGGAGGGAGATTTGCTGACTAGTCTTAGGATGTATATGGAGAGTAAGGGTCTTTTGGAGACCTCTCCAGGGATAGAGATGCTGGCAGGGGCCATTTTTCTTACTCTCCTTCTGCCTCATTAGCCTGGGGCTAGCAGGCATCATTTTTGGCACTCTCAATCTCACTCACTAGCACAGCTCACACAGCCTGCTGATCACCCACAACAGCCCTCACCTCACCAGACCCAGAGTGTGACCTCACCTCAGTCCAGCACTCATCCAGCACAGTCCCTGCACTGCCAGATCCAGCAGATGGGCTTGCCCCATCCTAGCTCTCATCCACAGCTGTCCCGCCCCACTAGATATAGAAGGTGCATGCACCCCACACAGGGGATGACACTTGAACACCTGGTGCTGGTGGCCAGGAGGGCTTGTGTTTCTGGGCCCCATGGGACTGAAACAAGCAGAGAGACAGATCTTGACAGGCTAGCACCTCCAGAGTACTGCACAGACAACAGAACAAAACACACCTCCAGTCTTCCAGTGACCACTCCTTCAAGAACCGGGAGAGAGAGCTGATTTGCCTAATACATAGAAATAAACGCAAAGAGTCAGGCAAAATGAGGAGACAGAGGAATATATTCCAAAGAAAAGAGCAAGACAAAACCTCAGAAAGAAAGACAGTAATGAAACAGAGATAAGCAACCTACCTGATACAGAGTTCAAAGTAATGATAATAAAGATGCTCACCAGACTCAGGAGAAGAATAGCTGAACACAGTGGGATCTTCAACAAAGAGTGAGAAAATATAAGAAAGTTCCAAACAAGCTACAGAGCTGAAGAATTCAATAACCAAACTGAAAAATACACTAGATAAATGAACTAAAAAATACAACAGCAGACTGGATGAAGCAGAAGAATGAATCAGTGAGATGAAAAACAATGGAAATCACCCAGATAGAGCAGCAAAAAAAAAAAAAAAAAAAAAGAATTTAAAAAAATGAAGATTTCTTAAGGGACCTCTGGGACAACACCAAGCAGAATAACATTTACATTAAAGGGTCCCAGAAAAAGAAGAGAGAGAGAAGGGACCAGAAAATGTATTTGAAGAAATAATGGCTGAAAACTTACCTAATCTGGGGAAGGAAAGAGAGTTCCAAATAAAATGAACCCAAAGAGATCCACACCAATACGTGTTATAGTAAAGTGGTAAAAGTTAAAGAGAGGATTTTAAAAGCAGCAAGAGAAAAACAACTTCTTACATATAAGAGAAACCCCATAAGGCTAGCAGCAGATTTTTCAACAGAAAATTTGCAAGCCAGAAGAGGGTGGCAAAACACATTTAAAGTGCTGAAAAGAAAAAACTTTCAACCAAGAATTCTGTACCCACAAGTTTATCATTCAGAATTAAAGGAGAGCTCAAGAGTTTTCCAGGTAAGAAAAGTTGAAGTTCATCACCAGTAAATCAACCTTACAAGAAATGTTAAAGGGACTTCTCTGAGCTTAAAAGCAATGGCACTCATTAATAACAAGAAAACATATGAAAGTAAAAATCTCACTGGAAAAGGTAAGTATATAGTAAAGGTAGTGAATCAATTAGTTATAAAGCAAGTGTGAAGGTTGAAAGATGAAAATAGTAAAAATTAACTAAAATTACAATAATTAGTTCAGGGACGCACAAAATAAAAAGATGTAAAATGAGACATCAAAGATACAAAAAATAGGAGAGGGAGTAAAAATGTGTTTTGGAATGTGTTCAAATTGAAGTTGCTATCAACTTAAAACAAACTATTATATACATATAGGGTTTTATATATGAATCTCACAACAACTACAAAGTGAACACTCATAGTAAATACACAAAAGAAAAAGGGAAAAGAATCCAAACTTAACACTAAAGAAAGTCATCAAACCACAAAGGAAGAGAACAAGAACAAGAAAGGAACAGAGAAGAACTATGAAAAAGACACAGAAAACAATTAACAAAATGGCAATAAGTCCATACCTATCAATAATTATTTCAAATGTAAATGGACTAAACTCTTCAATCAAAAGACATAGAGTGGGTGAGTGGATTAAAAAACAAGACACAATTATGTTTCCCACAAGAGACTAACTTCAGAAGTAAGGACACACACAGACTATAAGTGAAGGTATGGAGAAAGAAATTACATGCAAACAGAAATGAAAGGAAAACTGGTGTAGCTATACTCATATCAGACAAAATAGACTTTAAAACAAAGGCTGTAATAAAATACAAAATGGGCATCACATAATGATAAAGGATCAATCCAGCAAGAAAATATAACGTTTATAAATATACATGCACCCAACATAGGAGCAACAAATATATAAAGCAAATATTAACCAGACCTAAAGGGAGAAATTGACAGCAATAAAATAATAGTAAGAGACTTTAACACTTCACTTACAACAACAGGTTGATCAGGCAGAAAATAAATAAGGAAACACAGAGATTGGTTCAAGATGACAGAGTAGAAGGACGTGCTCTCACTCCCTCTTGCAAGAACACCAGAATCACAACTAACTGCTGGACAATCATCGACAGGAAGACAGTGGAACTCACCAAAACAGATACCCCAGACCTAAAGACAAAGGAGAAACCACAATGAGTTGGTAGGAGGGGTGCAATCACAATAAAATCAAATCCCATAACTGCTGGGTGGGTGACTCACAAACTGCAGAACACTTGTACCACAGAAGTCCACCCACTGGAGTGAACGTTCTGAGCCTCACATAAGGCTTTTCAACCTAGGGGTCCAGCAACGGGAGGAGGAATTCCTAGAGAATCAGACTTTGAAGGCTAGTGGGATTTGATTGTAGGACTTTGACAGGACTGGACGAGACAGAGACTCCACTCTTGGAGGGTACACACAAAGTAGTGTGCGCATCAGGACCCAGGGGGAAGAAGCAGTGACCCCATAGGAGACTGAACCAGGCCTACCTGCTAGTGTTGGAGGGTCTCCTACAGAGGCGGGGGGTGGCTATGGCTCACCGCGGGGACAAGGAAACTGACAGCAGAAGTTCTGGGAAGTACTCCTTGGCATGAGCCCACCCAGAGTCTGCCATTAGCCCCACCAAAGAGCCAAGTAGGCACCAGTATTGGGTCGCCTCAGGCCAAATAACCAATAGAGAGGGAACCCAGCTCTACCCATTAGCAGACAAGCGGATTAAAGTTTTACTGAGCTCTGCCCACCAGAGCAACTCCGAGCTCTACCACCACCAGGCATGCCCATCAGGAAACTTCCAGAAGCCTCTTACATAGCTTCATCCACCAGAGGGCAGACATCAGAAGCAAGAAAAACTACAATCCTGCAGCCTGTGAAACAAAAACCACATTCACAGAAAGATAAACAAGATGAAAAGGCAGAGGGCTATATATCAGATGACGGAACAAGATAAAACCCCAGAAAAACAACTAAATGAAACGGAGATGGCCAACCTTCCAGAAAAAGAATTCAGAATAATGATAGTGAAGATGAACCAGGACCTCAGAAAAAGAATGAAGGCAAAGATCGAGAAGATGCAAGAGGTGCCTTAAAAAATCTAGAAGGGGCTTCCCTGGTAGGGCAGTGGTTGAGAGTCCACCTACCGATGCAGGAAGTCCAGGAAGATCCCACATGCCACAGAGTGGCTAGGCCCATGAGCCATGGCCGCTGAGCCTGCGCGCCCAGACGGGAGAGGTCACAATACTGAGAGACCTGCATACCACAAAAAAAAAAAAGTCCTAGAAGAATTAAATAACAAACAAACAGAGAGGAACAATACAATACCTGAAATGAAAAATACACGAGAAGGAATCAATAGCAGAATAACTGAGACAGAAGAACGGATAAGTGACCTGGAAGACAGAATGGTGGAGTACACTGCCGGGGAAAAGAATAAAGAAAAAAGAATGAAAAGAAATGAAGACAGCCTAAGAGAACTCTGGGACAACATTAAACACAACAACATTCCCATTATAGAGGTCCCAGAAGGAGAAGAGAAAGAGAAACGACCCGAAAAAATATTTGAAGAGATTATAGTCGAAAACGTCCCTAACATGGGAAAAGAAATAGCCACTCAAGACCAGGAATCACAGAGAGACCCAGGCAGGGTAAACGAAAAGAGAAACACGCCGAGACACATAGTAATCAAATTGACAAAAATTAAAGACAAAGAAAACTTAATGAAAGCAGCAAGGGAAAAACGACAAACAACATACAAGGGAATTCCCATAAGGTTAACAGCTGATTTCTCAGCAGAAACTCTACAAACCAGAAGGGAGTGGCACGATATACTTAAAGTGAGGAAATGAAGAACCCACAACCAAGATTACTCTACCCGACAAAGATCTCATTCAGATTCGACAGAGAAATCAAAAGCTTTACAGACATGCAAAAGCTAAGAGAAGTCAGCACCACCAAACCAGCTCTACAACAAATGCTAAAGGAACTTCTCTAAGTGGGAAACACAAGAGAAGAAAAGGACCTACAAAAACAAACACAAAACAATTAAGAAAATGGTCATAGGAACATACATATCGATAATTACCATAAATGTGAATAGATTAAATGTCCAACCAAAAGACACAGGCTCGCTGAATGGATACAAAAACAAGACCCATATATATGCTGTCTACAAGAGACCCACGTCAGACTTACGGACACATATAGACTGAAAATGAGGGGTTAGTAAAAGATATTCCATGTAAATGAAACTCAAAAGAAAGCTGGAGTACCTATACACATATCAGATAAAATAGAGTTTAAAACAAAAAATGACAAAAGACAAAAGGAAGAACACTATGTAATGATCAAGGGATCAACCCAGGAAGAAGATAAAACAATTATAAATATATATGCACCCAACATAGGAGCACTTCAGTACATAAGGCAACTGTTAACAGCTATAAAAGGGGAAACTGACAGTAACACAATAATCGTGGGGAACTTTAACACCTCACTTACACCAATGGACAGATCATCCAAAATGAAAATAAATAAGGAAACACAAGCTTTAAATGACACAATAGACCAGATAGATTTAATTGATATTCATAGGAAATTCCATCCAAAAACAGCAGATTACACTTTCTTCCCAAGTGCACATGGAAAATTCTCCAGGATAGATCACATTTTCGGTCACAAATCAAGCCTCAGTAAATTTAAGAAAATTGAAATCATATCAAGCATCTTTTCTGACCACAACGCTATGAGATTAGAAATCAATTACAGGGATAAAAAACACAAACACATGGAGGCTAAACAATATGTTACTAAATAGCAAAGAGATCACTGAAGAAATGAAAGAGGAAATCAAAAAATACTTAGAGAAGAATGACAATGAAAACACGATGATCGAAAACCTATGGGATGCAGCAAAAGCAGTTCTAAGAGGGAAGTTTATAGGAATACAAGCCTACCTCAAGAAACAAGAAAAATCTAAATATCAATCTAACCTTACAGCTACAGGAACTAGAGAAAAAAGAACAAACAAAACCCAAAGTTACTAGAAGGATAGAAATCATAAAGATCAGAGCAGAAATAAATGACATAGATACATAGAAAACAATAACAAAGATCAATAAAACTAAAAGCTGATTCTTTCCGAAGATAAAAAAAATTGATAAACCATTAGCCAGACTCATCAAGCAAAAGAGGCAGAGGACTGAAATAAATAAAATTAGAAGTGAAAAAGGAGAAGTTACAACAGACACTGCAGAAATAAAAAGCATCCTAAGAGACTAATACAAGCAACTCTATGCCAATAAAATGGACAACCTGGAAGAAATGGATAAATTCTTAGAAATGTATAACCTTCCAGGACTGAATCAGGAACAAATAGAAATATGAACATACAAATCACAAATGATGAAATTGAAACTGTGATTAAAAATCTTCCAACAAGCAAAGTCCAGAACTAGATGGCTTCACAGGTGAATTCTATCAAACATTTAGAGATGATCTAACACCCATCTTTCTCAAACTCTTCCAAAATATTGCAGAGGAAGGAACACTCCCAAACTCATTCTATGAGGCTACCATCACCCTGATACCCAAACCAGACGAAGAAACTACAAAAAAAGAAAATTACAGGGGGGACTTCCCTGGTGGTGCAGTGGTTGAGAGTCCGCCTGCCGATGCAGGGGACATGGGTTCATGCCCCTGTCTGGGAAGATCCCACATGCTGCGGAGCGGCTGGGCCCATGAGCCATGGACGCTGAGCCTGCGCTTCCAGAGCCTGTGCTCCACAACGGGAGAGGACACAACAGTGAGAGGCCCCCATATCACAAAAAAAAAAAAAAAAGAAAATTGCAGACCAATATCACTGATGAATATAGATGGAAAAATCTGCGACAACATACTAGCAAACAGAATCCAACAGTACATTAAAGGATCATACACCATGATCAAGTGGGATTTATCCCAGGGATGCAAGGATTTTCAATATATTCAAATCAATCAGTGTGATACACAATATTAACAAATTGAAGAATAAAAATCCATATGATCACTTCAATAGAGGCAGAAAAAGCTTTTGACAAAATTCAACACCAATTTATGATTAAAAAAATCTCCAGAAAGTGGGCACAAAGGGAACCTACCTCAACATAATAAAGGCCATACATGACAAACCCACAACAAACACCATTCTCAATGGTGAAAAACTGAAAGCATTTCCTCTAAGATCAGGAACAAGAAAAGGATGTCCACTCTTTCCACTATTATTGAACATAGTTTTGGAAGTCCTAGCCATGTCAAACAGAGAAGAAAAAGAAATAAAAGGAATACAAATTGGAAAAGAAGTAAAACTGTCATGGTTTGCAGATGACATGATAGTATACAGAGAATCCTAAAGCTGCCACCAGAAAACTACTAGAGCTAATCAATGAATTTGGTAAAGTAGCAGGATACAAAATTAATGCACAGAAATCTCTTGCAATCCTATAGTTAATGACAAAAAATCTGAAAGAGAAATTAAGGAAACACTCCCATTTACCATTGCAACAAAAAGAATAAAATACCTAGGAATAAACTTACCTAGGGAGACAAAAGACCTGTATGCAGAAAACTATAAGACACTGATGAAAGAAAGTAAAGATGATACAAACAGATGAAGAGATATACCATGTTCTTGGATTGGAAGAACCAATATTGTGGAAATGACTATACCACCCAAAGCAATCTACAGATTCAATGCAATCCTTATCAAATTACCAATGGCATTTTTCACAAAATTAGAACAAAAAATTTAAAAATTTGTATGGAGACACAAAAGACCCCGATTAGCCAAAGCAGTCTTGAGAAAGAAAAACGGAGCTGAAGGAATCAGGCTCCCTGACTTCAGACTATACTACAAAGCTACAGTAATCATGACAATATGATACTGGCACACACAAAAAAATATAGATCAATGGAATAGGATAGAAAGCCCAGAGATAAACACACGGACATATTGTCACCTAATCTATGACAAAGGAGGCAAGAATATACAATGGAGAAAAGACAGTCTTTTCAATAAGTGGTGCTGGGAAAACTGGACAGCTACGTGTAAAAGAATGAAATTAGAACATTCCCTAACACCATACATAAAAATAAACTGAAAATGGATTAAAGACCTAAATGTAAGGCCAGACACTATAAAACTCAGAGGAAAGCATAGGAAGAACACTCCATGACATAAATCACAGCAAGATCCTTTTTGACCCACATCCTAGAGGAATGGGAATAAAAACAAAAATAAACAAAAGGGACCTAATGAAACTTAAAAGCTTTTGCACAGCAAAGGAAAAAGGATTAATCTCCTAAATATACAAGCAGCTCATGCAGTTCAATGTCAAAAAAAACAAACAACCCAATTAAAAAATGGGTAGAAAACCTAAATAGACATTTCACCAAAGAAGACATACAGATGACCAAGAGGCACATGAAAAGATGCTCAACATCACTAACTATTTGAGAAATGCAATTCAAAACTACAATGAAGTATCACATCACACTGGTCAGAATGGCCATCACCAAAATATCTACAAACAATAAATGCTGGAGAGAGTGTGGAGAAAAGGGAACCCTCTTGCACTGCTGGTGGAAATATAAATTGATACAACCACTATGGAGAACAGTATGGAAGTTCCTTAAAAAACTAAAAATAGGGGCTTCCTTGGTGGCGCAGTGGTTGGGAGTCCGCCTGCCAATGCAGGGGATGCAGGTTCGTGCCCCGGTCCTGGAGGATCCCGTGTGCCATGGAGTGGCTGGGCCCCTGAGCCGTGGCCATTGGGCCTGTGTGTCCAGAGCCTGTGCTCTGCGACAGGAGTGGCTGCAGCAGTGAGAGGCCTGCATACCACAAAGAAACCTAAAAATCGAACTACCATATGACCCAGCAATCCCACTACTGGGCATATACCCTGAGAAAACCATAATTCAAAACAAGACATGTACCACAATGTTCATTGCAGCACTGTTTACAATAGCCAAGATATGGAAGTCGCCTAAATGTCCATCTACAGATGAATGGATAAAGAAGATGTGGCACATATATACAATGGAATATTACTCAGCCATAAAAAGGAATGAAATTGGGTCATTTGTAGAGATGTGGATGGACCTAGAGTCTGTCATACGGAGTGAAGTAAGTCAGCAAGAGAAAAACAAGGACTGTATGCTAACGTATATATATGGAATCTAAAAAAAAGAAAAAGAAAGAAAAAAATGGTACTGATGAACCTAATGGCAGGGTAAGAATAAAGACGTAGACATAGAGAATGGACTTGAAGACATAGATGGAGAGGGGAAGCTGGGGCAAAGTGAGAGTATCATCGACATACATACACTACCAAATGTAAAATATATAGCTAGTGGGAAGCAACAGTATAGCACAGGGAGATCAGCTCAGTGCTTTGTGATGACATAGAGGGGTGGAGTAGGGAGGGTGGGAGGGAGGCTCAGGAGGGAGAGGATATGGAGATATATGTATGCATATGGCTGGTTCACTTTCTTGTACAACAGAAACTAACACAGCACTGTGAAGCAATTATACCCCAATAAAGATGTATTTAAAAAAAAAAAAGAACTACCATATGACTTAGCAGTCCAACTACTGGGCATATACCCTGAGAAAACCATAATTCAACAAGACACTTGTACCCCAATGTTCATTGCAGCACTTTTTACAATAGCCAGGACATGAAAACAACCTAAATATCTATTGACAGATGAATGGATAAAGAAGATGTGGCACATATATACAATGGAATATTACTCAGCCATAAAAAGAAACGAAATTGAGCTATTTGTAATGAGATGGATAGACCTAGAGTCTGTCATACAGAGTGAAGTAAGTCAGAAAGAGAGAGACAAATACTGTATGCTAACACATATATATGGAATTTAAGGAAAAAAAATTGTCATGAAGAACCTAGGGGTAAGACAGGAATAAAGACACAGACCTACTAGAGAATGGACTTGAGGATATGGGGAGGGGGAAGGGTGAGCTGTGACAAAGCGAGAGAGAGGCATGGACATATATACATTACCAAACGTAAGGTAGAGAGCTAGTGGGAAGCAACCGCATAGCACAGGGAGATCAGCTCGGTGCTTTGTGATCACCTGGAGGGGTGGGATAGGGAGGGTGGGAGGGAGGGAGATGCAAGAGGGAAGAGATATCGAACATGCGTATATATATAACTGATTCATTCTGTTGTAAAGCAGAAGCTAACACACCATTGTAAAGCAATTATACTCCAATAAAGATGTTAAAAAAAAAAGAAGATGTGGTACATATATACAATGGAATATTACTCAGCCATAAAAACAAACGAAATTGGGTCATTTGTAGAGATGTGAGTGTACATAGAATCTGTCATACAGAGTGAAGTAAGTCAGAAAGAAAAAAACAAATATTGTATATTAACACATATATGTGGAATTTATATGCATTAAAAATTGTACAGATGAACCTCTTTTCAGGTCAAGAATAGAGACACAGATGTAGAAAATAGATGTGTGCACACAGGGGGCAAAGGGGAGGTGGTGGGACAAATTGAGAGATTGGGATTGACATATACATACTACCATGCGTAAAATTGATAGCTAGTGGGAACCTGCTGTATAGCACAAGGAGCTCAGCTCAGTGCTCTGTGATGACCTAGATGGGTGGGATGGGGAGGGGGTGTGATGGAGGTCCAAGAGGGAGGAGATATATTTATACATATAGCTGATTCATTTCGTTGTACAGCAGAAATTAACACAACAATGTAAAGCAACTATACCCAAATAAATAAATAAAAATTTGTAATGGGAAAAATCCCAGAAACGTAGAGATTAAATAACATGCTACTAAACAACCAATGGGGCACTGAAGAAGTCAAAGAAGAAATAAAGAAATACATAGAGACAAAGGAAAACAAATATGACATACCAAAATGTATGGGGTAGAGCAAAAGCAGTTCTAAGAGAGAAGTTCATAGCAATACAGGCCTACCTCAAAAACTAAGAAGAATCTCAAATAAATAATCTAACTTTACACCTAAAGGAGTTAGAAAAAAGAAGAACAAATGAAGCTCAACTTTAGAGAGAAGTTGGAGAAGGAAGAAAATAATAAAGACAAGAGCAGAAGTAAATGAAATAGATAATAAACAAAAAAAAACCCAAAAAGATCAATGAAACTAAGAGCTGGTTCTTTCAAAAGATAAGCAAAATCAACAAATATTTACCTAGAGTAACCAAGAAAAAATAGAGAGCTTAAATAAACAAAATAAATGAAAGAGGAGACCTTAGAAATATTTCAGTACAGCACAGAAATACAAACGGTTATAAAAGACTACCACAATTTTATGCTAACAAGTTGGACACCCTAAAAGAATGGATAAATTCATAGAAACATTTAATCTTCCAAGACTGAGTCATGAGGAAATAGAAAATCTGAATAGAGCAATTACTATCATGGACATTGAATCAGTAATCAAAAATCTCCCAAAAAACAAAAGTCCAGGACAAGATGGTTTCACTGGTGAATTCTACCAAACATACAAAACAAGATTTAATACCTATCCTTCTCAAATTTGTCCAAAAGATTGAAGTGCAGGGAACACTTCCACACTCATTTTATGAAGCCAGCATTATCCTGATACTAAAACCAGACAAGGACATCACACACACACACACACACACACACACACACACACACACACAAATTACAGGTCAGTATCCTTATTGAAGATAGATGCAAGAGTCCTCAACAAAATATTAGCAAACCAAATTCAACAATACATTAAAAGCATCATACACCATAATCAAGTGGTATTTATTGCAGGGATACAAGGCTGGTTCAACAGCCACAAATCAATCAACATGATATACCACATTAACAAAATAAAGGATGAAAATCTTATGATGATCTCAACAGATGCAGAAAAAGCACTTAACAAAATTCAACATCCATTTATAATAAAAACTTTCAACAAAGTGGGTGTAGAGGAAGCATACTTCAATGTAATAAAGGCTATATATGAGAAACCTACAGCTAACATTTACTTAATGGTGAAAAGATGAAACGTTTTCCTCCAAGATCAGTAACAAGACAGGAATGCCTACTCTCACCACTTTTATTCAGCATTGTATTGGAAGTCCTAACCACAGTGATTAGGCAAGAAAAATAAATAAAATGCAACCAAATTGGAGAGGAAGGAGTAAAATGTTTGCTATTTGCAGGTGGTATGATACTTTATATAGAAAACCCTAAAGATTCCATCAAAAAACTATTAGAAGTAATAAATGAATTCAGTAAAGTTATAGGATAGAAAATCAATCTATAGAAATCAGTGCTGTTTCTATACACTAATAATGAACTACCAGAAAAAGAAATTAAGGAAATCATCCCATTTACAACTGCATCAAAAAATAAGTAAGTAAAATACCTAGGAATAAATTTAACCAAGGAGCTTAAAGACCTGTATATTGAAAACTATAAGACACTGATGAAGGAAATTGAAGACACAAGTAAATGGAAATATATTCCATGCTCATAAATGGGAAGAACTAATATTGTTAAAATATCCATACTACCGAAAGCAATCTACTCTCAAATTCAATTCAATGCAATCTATATCAAAATTTCAAAGGCATTTTTCACTCAACTAGAACAAATAATTCTAAACTTTGTATGGAACCACAAAAGACCCTGAATAGCCAAAGCGATCTTGAGAAGGAAGGACAAAGCTGGAGATATCATGCGCCCTGATTTCAAACCATACTACAAAGCTATAGTAATCAAAGCAGTATGGCATTGGCATAATAACAGATGCAACATATCAATGGAACAGCATTGACAGCCCAGAAATAAAACCACAAATATACAGACAACTAATTTACAACAAAGGAGAAAAAAATATACAGTGGAGAAAGGACAGTCTCTTCAAAAAATGGTGTTGGAAAAACTGGACAGCCACATGCAAAAGAATAAAACTAGACCATTATCTTACACCATACACAAAAATTAACTCAAAATAGATTAAAGACTTGAACGTAAGACCTAAAACCATGAAATTCCTAGGAGAAAAAATAGGTGGTAACTTCCTTGACAACAATCTTAACTATGTTTTTGTGGATCTGACTCCAAAGGCAAGGAAAATAAAGCCAAAAATAAACAAATGGGACTTCATCAAGCTAAAAAGCTTTTGCACAGTGAAGAAAACAATCATCAAATGAAAACGCTAACTACTGGATGAGAGAAGATATTTACACATCTGACAAGGGGTTAATATCCAAAAATTGTAAAGAATTCATACAACTTAACAACAACAACAAAACCCCACCAGATTAAAAAATGGACAGGGGATCTGAGTAGACATTTCTCCAAAGAAGACATACAGGTAGCCAACTGACACATGAAAATCACTAATTATTAGGGAAATGCAAATCACAGCCACAATAAGATACCACCTCATACTTAGAATGACTATCACCAAAAAGACAAGAAGTAACAAGTGTTGGAAAGGATGTGGAGAAAAGGGGATCTTTTTACACAGTTGGTAAGAATGTAAATTGATTCAGCCACTATGGAAAATAGTATGAAAGTTCTTCAAAAATTAAAGAATAGAACTACCATACAATTCAGCCATTCCACTTCTGTGTATTTATCCAAAGAATATGAAAACATTAATTTGAAAATATATATGTGCCCTGATTTTGTAGCAGCATTATTTGCAATAGCCAAGATATGGAAACAACCCTAAGTGTCCACTGGAGGATGAATGGGTAAAGATATCATATATATACACAGTGGAATACTAATCAGCCATAAAAAAAGAATGAAATATAGCCACTTGCAATATCTTGGATGGACCTTGAGGGAATTATGTTAGTCAGAATGTGAAAGACGAAAATCAAGTGATTTCACTCACATGTAAAATCTAAAACACAAAACAAAAATGAACAAATAAAATGAAAAAAAACTCATAGACACAGAGAACAGGTTGGGGAATGGGCAAAATGGGTGAAGGGGGTCAAGTATATGGTGATGGATGGTTATAATGCTGTACACCTGAAACATATAATGTTATACACCAATTTTACCTAAATAAAAAAATTGCATCATAAACCCATCGAGTGAGGACATCATCACTTGACCTAAGAATAACATGGCACTAGAATCCATTCTGGCCAACATAATTATCACCGTTGTCCCCCAGAATGGAATCCCTATTGTCCCTGCTTCTTCTTGCCACCAGCTCCCAATTAAAAATTCCAGGTGATAATTTGTGCTTGGCTATGCCTAAGTCATGTGACTATGCTCTTGCTGAAACGAAGTCTGGCAAGTTTAGACAAGAGGACTGGATCTGTAGCAGCCATCTGTAACAATGAAGAAACAAGCATGAAGAAGATAGCCAAAGATAGCATAACAGAAAGTGAAAGAACTAGGTCCTTGATGGCATTGCTGAGATGCTATACCAGTCTTAAGACTGTTTAATTCTGGATATTTTATTAAATAAACAATAAAGTTCTTTAGAATTTCAGCCACTATTGTCAGAGATTTTATTGCTTGCAGTAAAAAAATTTTAACCATTATAGAGGGAAAGAAATACATACTCAAGTAATTTTTATCTAAGGTGGCTGGTAGGTGTGCTCTAATGAGGGGGCAGAGAGTAAAGTTTTTCAAACTTCTGTGTAAATCAGAATCAACTGGAGTGATTGCTAAAATGCAGATTTTCACAGCTCATCCTCCAAAATTACTGGCTCAGAATCGTGAGGCATATGCATTATTATGGCATCCAGATGCATCTGATGCAGGCAGTCCACTGAACATAGATGATGAATTCTGCCAACAGAGGCACCCTGATTTAGAAAAGCACCAGGACAGGCAAACCTAAGTCTATTTTCTTATTCCTCCTCTCTGAGTCCCAGGTTCTCATCTGCAAAACTAAATGTGATAGTGAATGTCAAGTAGCTAACAGTATCTGGACACAGAAAACAATACAAATAATATTATTTATAGTATCAGACTGCCTGGGGATCCTGGCTCAACTGACTGTATGACTTTGGGAAAATTATTTAAACTCTCTGTGCCTCAGTTTCTTCATTTATACAATGCAGATTATAATGGGACCCACCTTATATAGTTGTGATGATCAGTAAGTTAAATATGTTGAGCACTTAGAATAGCAGGTGGCAGAGAGTTAAGTTTCAGTAAAGGTCAGCTTTAATTATTATTGCCAGGGTCAGGCATTCATCTTAGTCAAAGAGGTTCCCCACCACTACTCCTACCCCACAGCACCAGGGTTTGGGAGTACCAGAAAGGACACAATCTTTCTGCCTGGAGGTCACTTGGGAGGACCTTTGAAGGAGGTGAGATTTGATTTCTCCTTTGGTCAGAAGTGGTCTAATCAGGGCTGAGTCTGTGACACCAGAGACCTACACTGAGGCTCAACTCAGAGCTCTGAGGGTTTGCCCAGAGTAGAGCAGAGACTTCCTTCTCTGGAGAATCACAGGGATAGACACTGAGCAGCACCCTGTATATTAAGGAAAGATCTAAGGATGCAGACAGCTGAGGCAAACCCACTGCAATCTTAAAGATAACCAACAGAGGGAGACCTAGACCAGAACCAGCTTCTAGCATTTAGCAACTAGCAAATGCCAGACTCAAGAAATTAGATGACTTCAATGTGCAGTCAAGATTGAGAACTAGAACCCTAAAGAGGGGGGACCTTGCTGTAACTGTATGTATTAATCCAGCATGGGAGGGGGACGGGGAGTGGGGTAGAACAGATGTATATCAGACACTCCAAATTCTCTTGGCCTCACTTGTCCCAGTCACTACTGTAGGAACTGATTCTGGTGTCTGACAACTTTCCCTTGTACCTCCAGTTTAGACTCTCTTCCCTGCCCATGACTTTCCTTCTGATGCTAAGGACCCAGCTCAGTATCCACTGAACTGTACCCTTAAAAACAGTTTAAATGGTAACTTGTATGTATATTTTACCACAATTATTAAAAATAAATAATTTTTTAAAAACATCATAAAACAATAATTATAAAATGATGTCAATATGTTTATAATGTATAAAGATGTAATTTATATAATAATTACACAAGGATTAGGGAGGAAATGGAGCTATATTGGAGTAAATTTTCTATATGAAATTCACATTAAGTTAAAGTTAATTCAAATTAGATTTTTTAAGTTAACATGCTAATTGTAACCCCAAGGAAATCACTAAGAAAATAACTTCAAAATTATAGTGAAATAAACAAGAAGGAAATTTAAATGGTATACTAGAAAATATCTATTTAACAGAAAAGAAGTCAGTAATAGAGGAACAAAGACATAAGACAGAAAACAAACAGCAAAATTGCAGATATAAATCCTAACTTAATGGTAATTACAGCAAATGTCAATGGGTTAAACCCTCCAATTAAAAGGCAGAAGTTGGCAGAATGGAATTCTTTTTTTTAATGACCAAACTATATGCTGTCTATTCGAAGACACAAACATGTTGAAAGTAAAAGGATGGAAAAATATATACCATGCAAGCAGTAACCAAAAGAAGAAGAGTGGCTATACTAATATTAGACAGAATATACTTTAAGGCAAAAATTCTTATTAGAGACAAAATAATCCATGTTCCTGGTACAAGATCTTTGTAAACCAAGCCAGGAAATATATATACTTACCTTCATTCCAGAAGGTTCTCCTGAACACTAATGTTTAAGAACAATTGGTGAATGTAATAGGCCCATGGAGGATTTAAATTGGCCTATACTTTGTTTTTAAAGTGTTTGAATCTATTGCTGACATTTTAAAACCATGAGACTGACATAACATTCAAACTTGCTGCTTCTCTAAAAGCCTGGCCACACTGGGTCTGCTTTTCTACTTAATAAATGTTGGCTCCAGGGACTTCCCTGGCAGTCCAGTGGTTAAGACTTTGCCTTCCAATGCAGTGGGTGCAGGTTCAATCCCTGGTCAGGGAGCTAAGATCCTACATGCCTCCTGGCCAAAAAAAGAGAAAAAAACATATACAATAGAAGCAATATTGTAAAAAATTCAATTAAGACTTTAAAAAATGGTCCACATCAAAAAAAATCTTGAAAAAAAAATGTTAGCTCCAGCTGATACCAGCTTCCTTTTTCAGTAAGTCTGTTGTCCAATTCCCCATAGTTCCAACCTAGAAGAAACTTGGAGCTTGGCCAGGCCAACATTCCCCTCCACCCTTACCATCCACTCTCTTTTCATGGATGGGGAAACAGACATAGCAAGGCAGGAGCCTGGCCAAGAGTCACACAGGGAAGCTCATGCAGGAGCAGTTCTGCTGCTGCTAGCCACTATCCCCTCCATAGCACTAACATAGCACATAGCACTACCATAAAAAAGCAGAAATGCTGCTTTTGAACTCTTACCCTCCAGGGTGAGCTGATGTGGGCTCATCCTTCACCTGTTGCCTGGGTCAACCAGTTCTTTCTCCCCCATCAAAACCATTTTAGAAGACTCCAGCTGTCACAGTACCACTGAGAGTTGAATGGATGACAGCAAATCAGGGAGGGTACGGTCAGGGGCACTTGCATCTTAACAGACATCCAGGGTGAGCCAAATGAGTGATTCAGATTCTAAACCAGGAATTTCAGACACTTGACAGAGAATTGAGGAGGGCACACCTAGTGAATCTTCCCACTAGTGTTGAAATTGAAATCAAACTATAAAGAGAAGTGTCTTTTAAGTGATTTCAGCTGCAAAACCCTTTCTTGAAACAAAATAACTAATGGAACATAAGTGTATATAAAGTAATCAGAGAATTTCCATGATTTGGTGGGAGTGGGAGCCAGGAGCTGAGTTCACTCCACTCCCCCCTTGTAGTAGACACTCATGATGGACCAAACCTTCCTCTCAGCACAGCTGGGGTAGAGTCCCGTGCACAATTGCCAGGGTCTCACAACAAGTGTGTTCCATGGGCAAGTCTCTGCTCTGCTTTTAGATAAGCTTCAGAAGGCTGCTCAGCCCTGTGCAGGCACATTCCAGAAGTGTGAGGAGTTGACACCTCTGGAGGTGACCCACTACCAGCGGAGACTGGACTTGGCTCTATAATCTTTTTGGAGGGACAGGCCTAAGATGTGTTCCATACAGTTCTTCAGAGGATGACCAGCAGGATTAAGCCCCAGTTGTTCATTGTAATTGTCTTAACTGTTCAGGCTGCTATAACAAAAAAACATAGACTGGATGGCTTATAAACAACAGAAATTCATTTCTCATGGGTCTGGAGGCTGAAGTCTGAGATCATGATGAGGTTCTGGTAAGGACCCTCTCTGGCTGCAGACTAATACTGTCTTCTCATTGTATCCTCACATGGCATAAAGAGTGAGGGAACTCTCTAGAGTCTTATAAAAAAGGGCACTAATCCCATTCATGACAGCAGAGCCTGCCCAAAGGCCCAGAGACCCCACCTCCTAATATCTTCACTGGGATTTCAACATATGAATTTGGGGTGGGACAAAAACATTCATAACAGTAATCCATTTATTAACACACTCTTTACTGACATTCCTTTGTTTCTGTCACTTTTAATGCTCCTTCATTTCTAGCTCCTTGGATCACCTCCCAAGTCAACTGTAGGCACACAAGCCTTTCCCTTAGGTTCTGCTTTCATGGGAATTCAAACTAAGACATCCCTCACCACTGCCCCCAACATGTCTCCCCAGACACTTGCCAGGGCTCCTCCATGTGGGTGATAACCACTGTCCTAAGCACCTCTAGACCCTGGGCTTCTCGACTACTGTGGCTAATGCCGAAAGCTCAGCCTCTGTACACTGGTGCTGAATTGAATCTTGGAGACAAAGTTTTGGGTGAAGTAAAAAAGAATAGCTTTATTGCTTTGCCAGGCAAAGTGGGTCACAGCGGGCTCCTGCCCCAAAGAACTATGTATCCCAACCTGGGAGGATTTGATGAGGAGTTTTATAGCAATAGTTCAAGGGTGGGGTTGCTGACAAGATTAGGGTGTGTGAAGGGTCTGTATTCCTTTAATCTCATCTCAGGTAGTCTTCTAATCTTGATGAGCTTCTCTGGTCCCTTAATCTTGCCTCAGGTGGTTTCTTGGCTGCTCCTCCCTTGATTATCAACTGTTTGAATCTTCCCTTTGGAACTCAGGGAAGATCATGGAAGCTGGAGTCTTGCCTACAAACAATAAATGGAGGACAGAAAGGCTTCCATGGCCAGGAGCCCCCTTCACATCCAAGAAACCATCTCGACTCAGAAAAAAGTAGCCCAAAGGAAAAGATCAATGCTATTGACTTCATACACATGTACAATTCTTTAAATAAAGTTAGGAGCACGATTCAAAGGCCATGGTGACTAGAAGTGGGAATTGAGAAATAGAAGAAGTAGAGGAGAGAAAGCCTCAGCTTCTGGCTGGAGTTAGAGGATGGGAAGGGATGCCATAGGAGCAGACTGGGGGGAGATAAAAAGACTGGTCTTGGACATGTGCTTTTGGTGCCTGAGAGATAACCTGGTGGAGCTTCCAGGAGACTTTGGTTACCAGTTTCTGGAATTCAGGAGATAGAGATTTGAAAGACAGCAAACTAGAGATGATATTAAAAGTCATGAGCATGGATGAGATCCCTCAAGGTAAATGTCTAGAACAGAAAAGAAGCCTAAAATCTCTGTATTAAAACTTAACCATGGTTTCTGAAAGGTAGATTTTTAGTGGTAGTGAAATAAAGGAACTTCAATTTTATACACTTTTTACAGCTTTATTATTGCAAGTATTATTTGTATTTATTTCTTAGATTTTGTATTTGTATTTATTTGTACTTTAACATTATAAATAATTTAGCTTATCATTACAAATAGTAGTGTAAGATTTTTAAAATGTACATCATGGTGATTTGATAAACATGTACATTGTAAAAGGATCCACCCGGCAATCTGGTTAACACATCCATCACCTCACAAGTTTATCCTCTTTCTCTCTCTCTCTCTCTCTCTCTCTTTTTTTTTTTTTTTTTTTTCTGGTGAGAACATTTAAGTTCTACTTTCTTAGCAAATTTCAATTATATTGATACAATTCAGTGTTATCAACTATAGCCACCATGTTTTATGTTAGATCCTCAGACCTTATTCATCTTGTAGCTGAAACTTTGTACCTTTTACCGGCCTCTTCCTATTACCCCCAGCCCCAGCCCCTGGCAACCACTTTTCTACTTTCTGTTTCTATGAGCATGACTTTTGCTGTTGCTGTTGCTGTTGTAGTTGTTGAAGACTTCCCTTTATTCTTTGGAGTACTGAATACTTACTTTGTTCAGGTACTGTTCATACATTTAAACTCATTTAGTCTTCCTTGGGTCAACAAGGTCGGATCAAATCGGGGGGAAAAACCGCCTTCTTAGAGAGCAGGTGTTATCATCTTCACAGAGTATCAGTGGCTTTATAAGACTGTCTCACTTTAAGAATGCTGTGTCCAGTTCCTGGTGTCACAATTTTTGGTTTTTTTAACATCTTTATTGGAGTATAATTGCTTTGCGATGCTGTGTTAATTTCTGCTACGTAACAAAGTGAATCAGCTATATGTATAAATATATCCCCATATCTCCTCCCTCTGTGCCTCCCTCCCACCCTCCCTATCCCACCCATCTAGGTGGTCAAAAAGCACCGAGCTGCTCTCCCTGTGCTGTGTAGCTGCTTCCCACTAGCTATCTATTTTACATTTTGTAGTGTACATATGTCAATGCCACTCTCTCACTTCATCCCAGCTTACCCTTCCCCTCACCGCGTCCTCAAGTCCATTCTCTACGTCTGCATCTTTATTCCCGTCCTGCCCCTAGGTTCTTCAGAACGTTTTTTTTTAGATTCCATATATATGTGTTAGCATACGGTATTTGTTTTTGACTTTCTGACTTACCTCAGAGTATGACAGAGTATGACAGACTCTAGGTCCATCCACCTCACTACAAATAACCAAATTGCATTTCTTTTTATGGCTGAGTAATATTCTGTTGTATATATGTGCCACATCTTCTTTATCCATTCGTCTGTCGATGGGTATTTAGGTTGCTTCCGTATCCTGGCTACTGTAAATAGTGCTGCAATGAACATTGTGGTACATGACTCTTTGAATTATGGTTTTCTCAGGGTGTATGCCCAGTAGTGGGATTGCTCGGTCATATGGTAGTTCTATTTTTAGATTTTTAAGGAACCTCCATACTGTTCTCCATAGTGGCTGTATCAATTTACATTCCCACCAACAGTGCAAGAGGCTCCCCTTTTCTCCACGCCCTCTCCACATTTATTGTTTGTAGATTTTTTGATGATGACCACTCTGACTGGTGTGAGGTGGTACCTCATTGTAGTTTTGATTTGCATTTCTCTAATAGTTAGTGATGTTGAGCATCTTTTCATGTGCCTCTTGACTATCTGTATGTCTTCTTTGGTGAAATGTTGATTTAGGTCTTCTGCCCACTTTTTAATTGGGTTGTTTTTTTTTTTTGACATTGAGCTGCATGAGCTGCCTGTATATTTTGGAGATTAATCCTGTGTCCATTGCTTCATTTACAAATATTTTCTCCCATTCTGAGGGTTGTCTTTTCATGTCGTTTATGGTTTCCTTTGCTATGCAAAAGCTTTTAAGTTTCATTATGTCCCTTTTGTTTATTTTTGTTTTTATTTCCATTTCTCTGGGAGGTGGGTCCAAAAGGATCTTGCTGTGATTTATGTCATAGAGTGTTCTGCCTATGTTTTCCTCTAAGAGCTTTATAGTGTCTGGCCTTACATTTAGGTCTTTAATCCATTTTGAGTTTATTTTTGTGTATGGTGTTAGGGAGTGTATTAATTTCATTCTTTTACATGTACCTGTCCAGTTTTCCCAGCACCACTTATTGAAGAGGCTGTCTTTTCTCCATTGTATGTTCCTAACTCCTTTGCCATAAATTAGGTGTCCATACATGGGTGTGTTTATCTCTGGGCTTTCTATCCTGTACCATTGATCTATATTTCTGTTTTTGTGCCAGTACCATACTGTCTTGAATACTGTAGATTTGTAGTATAGACTGAAGTCAGGGAGCCTGATTCCTCCAGCTCCTTTTTTCTTTCTCAATATTGTTTTGGCTATTCAGGGTCTTTTGTGCTTCCATACAAATTGTAAAATTTTTTGTTCTGGTTCTGTGAAAAATGTCATTGGTAGTTTGATAGGGATTGCATTGAATCCATAGATTGCTTTGGATAGGACAGTCATTTTCACAATATTGATTATTCCAATCCAAGAACATGGTATATCTCTCCATGTGTTTGTATCGTCTTTGATTTCTTTCATCAGAGTCTTACAGTTTTCTGCATACAGGTCTTTTGTCTCCTTAGGTAGGTTTATTCCTAGGTATTTTATTCTTTCTGTTGCAATGGTAAATGGGAGTATTTCCTTAATTTCTCTTTCAGATTTTTCATTGTTAGTGCATAGGAATACAAGAGATTTCTGTGTATTAATTTTGTATCCTGCTACTTTACCAAATTCATTGATTAGCTCTAGTAGTTTTCTGATAGCATATTTAATATTCTCTATGTAGGGGCTTCCCTGGTGGTGCGGTGGTTGAGAATCTGCCTGCTAATGCTGGGGACATGGGTTCGAGCCCTGGTCTGGGAAGATCCCAAATGCCACGGAGCAACTAGGCCCGTGAGCCACAACTACTGAGCCTGCGCGTCTGGAGCCTGTGCTCCTCAACAAGAGAGGCCGCAATAGTGAGAGGCCCGTGCACCGCGATGAAGACTGGCCCCCGCTTGCCACAACTAGAGAAAGCCCTCACACAGAAACGAAGACCGACACAGCCAAAAATAAATAAATAAATAAATTTATTTTTTAAAAATAAAGATTCTCTATGTATAGTATCATGTCATCTGCAAACAGTGACAGTTTTACTTCTTTTCCAATTTGGATTTCTTTTATTTCTTTTTCTTATCTGATTGCCATGGCTAAAACTTCCAAAACCATGTTGAATAGTAATGGTGAGAGTGGACATCCTTGCCTTGTTCCTGATCTTAGAGGAAATGCTTTCAGTTTTTCACCATTGAGAATGACGTTGGCTATGGATTTGTCATATATGGCCTTTATTATGTTCATTTAGGTTCATTCTATGCCCACTTTCTGGAGAGTTTTTATCATAAATTGGTGTTGACAGTGTTCATTGCAGCTCTATTTACAATAGCCAGGACATGGAAGCAACCTATGTGCCCATCGACAGGTGAATGGATAAGGAAGATGTGGCACATATATACAATGGAATATTACTCAGCCATAAAAAGAAATGAAATTGAGTTAATTGTAGTGAGGTGGATGGACCTAGAGTCTGTCATACAGAGTGAAGTAAGTCAGAAAGAGAAAAACAAATACCATATGCTAACACATATATATGGAATCTAAAAAGAAAAGAAAAGGTTCTGAAGAACTTAGGGGTAGGACAGGAATAAAGACACAGCTGTAGAGTGTTGACTTGAGGACATGGCTGGGGGGAGGGTAAGCTGAGATGAAGTGAGAGAGTGGCATGGACATATATACACTACCAAATGTAAAATAGATAACTAGTGGGAAGCAGCCACATAGCACAGGGAGATCAACTTGGTGTTTTGTGACCACCTAGAGGGATGGGATACGGAGGGTAGGAGGGAGAGGCAAGAGGGAGGAGATATGGGGATGTATGTATATGTATAGCTGATTCACTTTGTTATAAAGCAGAAATTAACACACCATTATAAAGCAGTTATAATCCAATAAAGAAGTTAAAAAATAATAATGAAATAAAATAAATTGGTGTTGAATTTTGTCAAAAGCTTTTTCTGCATCTTTTGAGATTATCATATGGTTTTTGTCCTTCAATTTATTAATATGGTGTATCACATTGATTGATTTGCATATATTAAAGAATAGTTGCATTCCTGGGATAAACCCTACTTGATCATGGTGTATGATCCTTTTAATGTGCTGTTGGATTCTGTTTGCTTGTATTTTGTTGAGGATTTTTGCATCTATGTTCACCAGTGATTCTTTTTTTGTGACATTTTTGTCTGCTTTTGGTATCAGGGTGATGGTGGCCTCGTAGAATGAGTTTCAGAGTGTTCTTTCCTCTGCTGGAAGAGTTTGAGAAGGATAGGTGTTAGCTTTTCTCTAAATGTTTAATAGAATTCATCTGTGAAGCCATCTGGTCCTGGGCTTCTGTTTGCTGGAAGATTTTTAATCACAGTTTCAATATCAGTGCTTGTGATTGGTCTGTTCATATTTTCTATTTCTTCCTGGTTCAGTATTGGAAGGTTGTGCTTTTCTAAAAATCTGTCCGTTTCTTCCAGGTTGTCCATTTTATTGGCATAGTTGTTTGTAGTAGTCTCTCATGATCCTTTGTATTTCTGCAGTGTCAGTTGTTACTTCTTTTTCATTTCTAATTCTGTTGATTTGAGTCTTCTCCCTTTTTTTCTTGATGAGTCTGGCTAATCGTTTATCAACTTTATCTTCTCAAAGAACCAGCTTTTAGTCTTTTTGATCTTTGCTACTGTTTTCTTCCTTTCTTTTTCATTTATTTCTTATCTGATCTTTATGATTTCTTTCCTTCTGCTAATTTTTTGGGGGGAGTTGGTGTTGTTCTTCTTCTTCTTTCTCTAATTGTTTCAGGTGTAAGGTTAGGTTGTTTATTTAAGATTTTTCTTATTTCTTGAGGTAGGATTGTATTGCTATAAACTTTCCTCTTAGAACTGCTGTTGCTGCAACACATATGTTTTGGGTCATCAAGTTTTTATTGTCATTTGTTTCTAGGTATTTTCTGATTTCCCCTTTGATTCCTTCAGTGCTAACTCTTGATTACTTAGTAGCATATTGTTTACCCTCTATGTGTTTGTATTTTTTACAGTTTTTTTCCTGTAATTGATATCCAGTCTCATAGTGTTGTGGTAGGAATAGATACTTGATACAATTTCAATTTTCTTAAATTTACTGAGGCTTGATTGGTGACCTAAGATATGATCTATCCTGGAGAATGTTCCATGTACACTTCAGAAGAAAGTGTATTCTGTTGTTTTTGGATGGAATGTCCCCTAAATATCAATTAAGTCCAAATTGCCTAATGTGTCCTTTAAAGCTTGTGTTTCCTTATTTATTTTCATTTTGGATGATCTGTCCATTGGTGAAAGTGGGGTGTTAAAGTCCGCTACGATTATTGTGTTACTGTTGATTTCACCTTTTATGGCTGTTAGCATTTGCCTTATGTATTGAGGTGCTCCTATGTTGGGTGCATAAATATTTACAATTGTTATGTCTTCTTCTTGGATTGATCCCTTCATCATTATGTAGTGTCCTTCTTTGTCTCTTGTAACAGTCTTTACTTTAAAGTCTATTTTGTGTGATATGAGAATTTCTACTCCAGCTTTCTTTTGATATCCGTTTGTATGGAATATCGTTTTCCATCCCCTCACTTTGTTTGTATGTGTCCCTAGCTCTGAAGTGGGTCTCTTGTAGACAGCACATATATATGGGTCTTGTTTTTGTAACCATTCAGCCTGCCTGTGTCTTTTGGTTGGAGCATTTAATCCATTTACATTTAAGGTAATTAATGATATGTATGCTCCTATTACCATTTTTTAATAGTTTTGAGTTTGTTTTGGTAGGTCTTTTACTCCTTTTGTGTTTCCCGCCTAGAGAAGTTCCTTTAGCATTTGTTGTAAAGCTGGTTTAGTGGTGCTGAATTCTCTTAACTCTTGCTTGTCTGTAAAGGTTTTTATTTCTCCATAAAATCTGAATGAGATCCTGGCTGGGTACAATAATCTTGGTTGGAGGTTCTTCCCTTTCATCACTTTAAATATGTCCTGTCACTCCATTCTGGCCTGCAGAGTTTCTGCTGAAAGATCAGCTGTTAACCATATGGGGATTCCCTCGTATGTTATTTGGTGCTTTTCCCTTGCTGCTTTTAATATTTTTTCTTGGTATTTAATTTTTGATAGTTTGATTAATATGTGTCTTGGAGTGTTTCTTTCTGGATTTATCCTGTATGGAACTCTTTGTGCTTTCTGGCCTTGACTATTTCCTTTCCCAAGTTAGGGAAGTTTTTGACTATAATCTCTTCAAATATTTTCTCAGACGGTTTCTTTTTCTCTTCTTTTCCTGGGACCCTTATAATTCAAATGTCGGTGTGTTTACTGTTGTCGCAGAGGTCTCTGAGACTCTCCTCAATTCTTTTAATTCTTTTTTCCTTTAGTCTGCTCTGTGGCAGTTGTATCCACTATTCTATCTTTTTTTTCTAAATTTAATTTTTATTTTATACTGGGGTATAGTTGATTTACAATTATGTAAATGTGTGAGTTTCAGGTGTACAGCAAAGTGAATCAGTTATATATACACATATATTCATTTTTTTCATGATTTTTATTTTTATTTTTTATCTTAAAATCAGAAAGATGATTTTAATCTTATTTCTCAATAAAATAATAACATACATTTGTAAAGCAAACAATTTTAAGAATATTTCTCTAAAGGCTTTCTGGAATTCCTAAAAGAAATTCATCTATTTTACAAAGAAAATTCCAAGGAATTAAGGAAAACAACATAAAGTTATCGAGTAGCCCACTCTCCCTGCAACACACAGTAATCATTCTGGTACAAACCACATTTTTTTTTTAATAGAGCAGGTTCTCATTAGTCATCAATTTTATACACATCAGTGTATACATGTCAATCCCAATCTTCCAACTCATCACACCACCACCTCCACTCCCCCCACTGTGGCTTTCCCCCTTGGTGTCCACACGTTTGTTCTCTACATCTGTGTCTCACTTTCTGCCCTGCAACCGGTTCATCTATACCATTTTTCTAGGTTCCATATATAAGCGTTAATATATGATATTTGTTTTTCTCTTTCTGACTTACTTCACTCTGTATGACAGTCTTTAGATCCATCCACGTCTCAACAAAAGACCAAATTTCGTTCATTTTATGGCTGAGTAATATTCCATTGTAAATATTTACCACATCTTCTTTATCCATTCGTCTGTTGATGGGCATTTAGGTTGCTTCCATGACCTGGCTATTGTAAATAGTGCTGCAATGAACGTTGGGGTGCATGTGTCTCTTTGAATTGCGGTTTTCTTGGGTATATGCCCAGTACTGGGATTGCTGGATCATATGGTAATTCTATATTTAGTCTTTTAAGGAACCTCCATACTGCTCTCCATAGTGGCTACATCAGTTTACATTCCCACCAACAGTGCAAGAGGGTTCCCTTTTCTCCACACCCTCTTCAGCATTTATTGTTTGTAGATTTTCTGATTCAGCCCATTCTAACTGGTGTGAGGTGATAACCTCATTGTAGTTTTGATTTGCATTTCTGTAATAATTAGTGATGTTGAGCAGCTTTTCATGTGCTTTTGGCCATCTGTATGTCTTCTTTGGAGAAAAGTCTATTTAGGTCTTCTGCCCATTTTTGGATTGGGGTGTTTGTTTTTTTAATATCAAGCTGCATGAGCTCTTTTTATATTTTGGAGATTAATCCTTTGTCCGTTGATTCATTTGCAAATATTTTCTCCCATTCTGAGGGTTGTCTTTTCATCTTGTTTATGGTTTCCTTTGCTGTTCAAAAGCTTTGAAGTTTCATTAGGTCCCATTTGTTTATTTTTATTTCCATTACCCTAGGAGATGGATCAAAAAAGATCTTGCTGTGATTTATATCAAAGAGTGTTCTTCCTATGTTTTCCTCTAAGATTTTTATAGTGTCCGGTCTTACATTTAGGTCTCTAATCCATTTTGAGTTTATTTTTGAGTATGGTGTTAGGGAGTGTTCTAATTTCATTCTTTTACATGTAGTTGTCCAGTTTTCCCAGCACCACTTATTGAAGAGACTGTCTTTTCTCCATTGTATATCCTTGTCTCCTTTGTCATAGATTAGTTGATCATAGGTGCATGAGTTTACCTCTCGGCTTTCTATCTTGTTCCACTGATCGATGTTTCTGTTTTTGTGCCAGTACCATATTGTCTTGATTACTGTAGCTTTGTACCATAGTCTGAAGTCAGAGAGTCTGATTCCTCCAGCTCTGTTTTTTTTCCCTCAAGATTGCTTTGGCTATGTGGGGTCTTTTTTGTCTCTATACAAATTTTAAGGTTTTTTGTTCTAGTTCTGTAAAATGCCACTGGTAATTTGATAGGGATTGCATTGAATCTGTAGATTGGTTTGGGTAGTATAGTCCTTTTCACAATATTGATTCTTCCAATTCAAGAACATGGTATATCTCTCCATCTGTTGGTATCATCTTTAATTTCTTTCATCAGTGTCTTACAGTTTTCTTCATACAGGTCTTTTTTCTCCCTAGGAAGGTTTATGACTAGGTATTCTATTCTTTTTGTTGCAATGGTAAATGGGAGTGTTTCCTTAATTTCTCTTTCAGATATTTCATTGGAGAGGCTGGGAAGATGGCGGAAGAGTAAGACGCGGAGATCAGCTTCCTCCCCACAGATACACCAGAAATACATCTACACGTGAAACAACTCCTACAGAACACCTACTAAAGGCTGGCAGAAGACCTCAGACCTCCCAAAAGGCAAGAAACTCCCCCACATACCTGGGTAGGGCAAAAGAAAAAACAGAGACAAAAGAATAGGGACGGCACCTGCACCAGTGGGAGGGAGCTGTGAAGGAGGAAAAGTTTCCACACACTACAAGCCCCTTCGCGGGCGGAGACTGCGGGAGGAGGAGGGGGTAGCTTTGGGGCTGCAGAGGAGAGCACAGCAACAGGGGTGCGGAGGGCAAAGCGGGGAGATTCCCGCACAGAGGATCGGTGCCGACCGGCACGCACCAGCCCAAGAGGCTTGTCTGCTCACCCGCCAGGGTGGGCGGGGCTGCGAGCTGAGGCTCGGGTTTCGGTCGGAGCGCAGGGAGAGGACTGGTGTTGGCGGCTTGAACATAGCCTGAAGGGGTTAGTGCACCACGGCTAGCCGGGAGGGAGTCCGGGAAAAAGTCTGCACCTGCCGAAGAGGCAAGAGACTTTTTCTTCCCTCTTTGTTTCCTGGTGCGCGAGGAGAGGGGTTTAAGAGCGCTGCTTAAAGGATCTCCAGAGACGGGCGCGAGCCGCGGCTAAAAGCGCGGACCCCAGAGATGTTCGCGAGCCACGGCTAAAAGCGCGGACCCCAGGGACGGGCGCGAGCCGCGGCTAAAAGTGCAGACCGCAGAGACGGGCGGAAGACACTAAGGCTGCTGCTGCCGCCACCAAGGGGCCTGTGTGCGAGCACAGGTCACTATCCACACCCCCCTTCCGGGGAGCCTGCGCAGCCCGCCACTGCCAAGTTCCCGGGATCCAGGGACAACTTCCCCAGGAGAACGCACGGCGGGCCGCAGGCTGTTGCAACGTCACGCCGGCCTCTGCCACTGCAGGCTCGCCCCGCACGCAGTGCCCCTCCCTCCCCCGCGGCCTGAGTGTGCCAGAGCCCCCGAATCAGCGGCTTCTTTAACCCCGTCCTGTCTGAGCAAAAAACAGACGCCCTCCAGCGACCTACACACAGAGGCAGGGCCAAATCCAAAGCTGAGGCCCTGTGAGCTGTGAGAACAAAGAGAAAGGGAAATCTCTCCCAGCAGCCTCAAAAACAGCGGATTAAATCTTCACAATCAACTTGATGTACCCTGCATCTGTGGAATACCTGAATAGACAACGAGTCATCCCAAATTGAGGAGGTGGGCTTCGAGAGCAAGATCTATGATTTTTTTCCCCTTTTCCTCTTTTTGTGAATGTGTATGTGTATGCTTCTGTGTGAGATCTTGTCTGTATAGTTTTGCTTCCACCATTTGTCCTAGGGTTCTCTCCGTCCATGGTTTTATTTTTTAATTTTTTTCTTAATTTTTAATTTTAATAACTTTATTATACTTTACCTTCGTTGTTTCTTTCTTTCTTTCTTTCCTTCCTTCCTTCCCTCCTTTAGAAAACGAATCATCCCAAATTGAGGAGGTGGTCTCAGAGAGCAAGATTTATGATTTTTTCTCCTTTACCGCTTTTTGTGAGGGTCTATGTGTATGCTTCTGTGTAAGATTTTGTCTGTATAGCCTTGCTTCCAGCATTTGTCTTAAGGTTCTATCTGTCCCTTTTTTTTTCTAAATAATTATTTTTTAATTCAATAACTTTATTGTACTTTATTTTATTGTACTGTATCTTCTTTCTTTCTGTCTTTTTTCCTTCCTTCCCTCCTTCCCTCCTTCCTTCCTTCCTCCCTACCTCCCTCCCTCCTTTCTTTCCTTCTTGCCTTCTTTCCTTCTTTGCTTCTTTCTTTCTTTCTTTCTTCCTTCCTTCCTTCCTTCCCTCCTTTCTTTCTTTCTTTCTTCCTACTTCTACTAATTCTTTCTCTCTACTTTTTCTCCCTTTTATTCTGAGCCGTGTGGCTGAAAGGCTCTTGGTGCTGCAGCCAGAAGTCAGTGCTGTGCCTCTGAGGTGGGAGAGCCAACTTCAGGACACTGGTCCACAAGAGACCTCCCAGCTCCACATAATATCAAACAGTGAAGATCTCCCAGGGACCTCCATCTTAACACCAACACCCAGCTTCACTCAACGACCAGCAAGCTACAGTGCTGGACAACCTATGCCAAACAACTAGCAAAACAGGAACATAACCCCACCTATTAGCAGAGAGGCTGCTTAAAATCATAATAAGGCCACAGACACCCCAAAACACACCACAAGACATGAACCTGCCCACTAGAGAGACAAGATCCAGCCTCATCCACCACAACACAGGCACTAGTCCCCTCCACCAGGAACCCTACACAACCCACTGAACCAACCTTAGCCACTGGAGACAGACATCAAAAACAGTGGGAACTACGAACCTGCAGCCTGCAAAAAGGAGACCCCAAACACAGTAAGATAAGCAAAATGAGAAGACAGAAAAACACACAGCAGTTAAAGGAGCAAGATAAAAATGCACCAGACCTAACAAATGAAGAGGAAATAGGCAGTCTACCTGAAAAAGAATTCAGAATAATAATAGTAAGGATGATCCAAAATCTTGGAAATAGAATGGACAAAATGCAAGAAACAGGTAACAAGGACCTAGAAGAAATAAAGATGAAACAAGCAACGATGAACAACACAATAAATGAAATTAAAAGTACTCTAGATGGGATCAATAGCAGAATAACTGAGGCAGAAGAACGGATAAGTGACCTGGAAGATAAAATAGTGCAAATAACTACTGCAGAGCAGAATAAAGAAAAAAGAATGAAAAGAACTGAGGACAGTCTCAGAGACCTCTGGGACAACATTAAATGAACCAACATTCGAATTATAGGGGTTCCAGAAAAAGAAGAGAAAAAGAAAGGGACTGAGAAAATATTTGAAGAGATTATAGTTGAAAACGTCCCTAATATGGGAAAGGAAATGGTTAATCAAGTCCAGGATGCACAGAGAGTCCCATACAGGATAAATCCAAGGAGAAATACACCAAGACACATAGTAATCAAACTGTCAAAAATTAAATACAAAGAAAGCATATTAAAAGCAGCAAGGGAAAAATAACACACAAGGGGATCTCCATAAGGTTAACAGCTGAACTCTCAGCAGAAACTCTACAAGCCAGAAAGGAGTGGCAGGACACACTGAAAGTGATGAAGGAGAAAAACCTGCAACCAAGATTACTCTACCCAGCAAGGATCTCATTCAGATTTGATGGAGAAATTAAAACCTTTACAGACAAGCAAAAGCTGAGAGTTCAGCACCACCAAACCCGCTTTACAACAAATGCTAAAGGAACTTCTCTAGACAAGAAACACAAGAGAGGGAAAAGACCTATAATAACAAACCCAAAACAATTTAGAAAATGGGAATAGGAACATACATATCGATAATTACCTTAAATGTAAATGGACTAAAGGCTCCCACCAAAAGACACAGATTGGCTGAATGGATTCAAAAACAAGACCCTTATATATGCTGTCTACAAGGGACCCACTTCAGACCTAGAGACACATACAGACTGAAAGTAAGGGGATGGAAAAAATATTCCATGAAAATGGAAACCAAAAGAAAGCTGGAATAGCAATTCTCATACCAGACAAAATAGAATTTAAAATAAGGATTATTAGAAGAGACGAAGAAGGACACTACATAATGATCAAGGGATCGATCCAAGAAGATATAACAATTGTAAATTTTTATGCACCCAACATAGGAGCACCTCAATACATAAGGCAAATACTAACAGCCATAAAAGGGGAAATCAACAGTAACACATTCATAGTAGGGGAATTCAACACCCCACTTTCACCAATGGACAGATCATCCAAAATGAAAATAAATAAGGAAACACAAGCTTTAAATGATACATTAAACAAGATGGACTTAATTGATATTTATAGGACACTCCATCTAAAAACAACAGAATACACATTTTTCTAAAGTGCTCATGGAACATTCTCCAGGATACACCATATCTTGGTTCACAAATCAAGCCTTGGTAAATTTAAGAAAATCGAAATTGTATTAAGTATCTTTTCCGACCACAACACCATGAGACTAGATATCAATTACAGGAAAAGATCTGTAAAAAATACAAACACATGGAGGCTAAACAATACACTACTTAATAACGAAGTGTTCACTGAAGAAATCAAAGAGGAAATAAAATAATACCTAGAAACAAATGACAATGGAGACACAATGACCCAAAACCTATGGGATGCAGCAAAAGTAGTTCTAAGGGGGAATTTATAGCAATACAAGCCCACCTTACGAAGCAGGAAGCATCTCGAATAAACAACCTAACCTTGCACCTCAAGCAATTAGAGAAAGAAGAACAAAAAAACCCCAGGGCTAGCAGAAGGAAAGAAATCATAAAAATCAGATCAGAAATAAATGAAAAAGAAATGAAGGAAACAATAACAAAGATCAATAAAACTAAAAGCTGGTTCTTTGAGAAGATAAACAAAATAGATAAACCACTAGCCAGACTCATCAAGAAAAAAAGGGAGAAGACTCAAATCAATAGAATTAGAAATGAAAAAGGAGAAGTAACAACTGACACTGCAGAAATAAAAAAGATCATGAGAGATTACTACAAGCAACTCTATGCCAATAAAATGGACAATCTAAGAAATGGACAAATTCTTAGAAATGCACAACCTGCCAAGACTGATTCAGGAAGAAATAGAAAATATGAACAGACCAAACACAAGCACTGAAATTGAAACTGTGATTGAAAATCTTCCAACAAACAAAGCCCAGGACCAGATGGCTTCACAGGTGACTTCTAACAAATATTTAGAGAAGAGCTAACACCTATCCTTCTCAAACTCTTCCAAAATATAGCAGAGGGAGGAACACTCCCAAATTCCTTCTACGAAGCCACCATCACCTTGATATCAAAACCAGACAAGGATGTCACAAAGAAAGAAAACTACAGGCCTATATCACTGATGAACATAGATGCAAAAATCCTCAACAAAATACTAGCAAACAGAATCCAACAGCACATTAAAAGGATCATACACCATGATCAACTGGGGTTTACTCCAGAAATGCAAGGATTCTTCAATATACGCAAATCTATCAATGTGATAAACCATATTAACAAATTGAAGGAGAAAAACCATATGATCATCTCAATAGATGCAGAGAAAGCTTTTGACAAAATTCAACACCCATTCATGATAAAAACCCTGCAGAAAGTAGGCATAGAGGGAACTTTCCTCAACATAATAAAGGCCATATATGACAAGCCCACAGCCAACATCATCCTCAATGGTGAAAAACTGAAAGCATTTCCACTAAGATCAGGAACAAGACAAGGTTGCCCACTCTCACCACTCTTATTCAACATAGTTTTGGAAGTTTTAGCCACAGCAATCAGAGAAGAAAAGGAAATAAAAGGAATCCAAATCGGAAAAGAAGAAGTAAAGCTGTCAATGTTTGCAGATGACATGATACCATACATAGAGAATCCTAAATATGCTACCAGAAAACTACTAGAGCTAATCAATGAATTTGGTAAAGTAGCAGGATACAAAATTAATGCACAGAAATCTCTGGCATTCCTATATACTAATGATGAAAAATCTGAAAGTGAAATCAAGAAAACACTCCCATTTACCATTGCAACAAAAAGAATAAAATATCTAGGAATAAACCTACCTAAGGAGACGAAAGACCTGTATGCAGAAAATTATAAGACACTGATGAAAGAAATTAAAGATGATACAAAAAGATGGAGAGATATACCATGTTCTTGGATTGGAAGAATCAACATTGTGAAAATGACTCTACTACCCAGAGCAATCTATTGATTCAATGCAATCCCTATCAAACTACCACTGGCGTTTTTCACAGAACTAGAACAAAAAATTTCGCAATTTGTATGGAAATACAAAAGACCCTGAATAGCCAAAGCAATCTTGAGAATGAAAAACAGAGCTGGAGGAATCAGGCTCCCTGACTTCAGACTATACTACAAAGCTACAGTAATCAAGACAGTATGGTACTGGCACAAAAACAGAATATAGATCAATGGAACAGGATAGAAAGCCCAGAGATAAACCCATGCACATATGGACACCTTATCTTTGATAAAGGTGGCAGGAATGTACAGTGGAGAAAGGACAGCCTCTTCAGTAAGTGGTGCTGGGAAAACTGGACAGATACATGTAAAAGTATGAGATTAGATCACTCCCTAACACCATACACAAAAATAAGCTCAAAATGGATTAAAGACCTAAATGTAAGGCCAGAAACTATCAAATTTTTAGAGGAAAACATAGGCAGAACACTCTATGACATAAATCACAGCAAGATCCTTTCTGACCTACCTCCTAGAGAAATGGAATTAAAAACAAAAATAAACAAATGGTACCTAATGAAACTGCAAAGCTTTTACACAGCAAAGGTAACCATAAACAAGACCAAAAGACAACCCTCAGAATGGGAGAAAATATTTGCAAATGAAGCAACTGACAAAGGATTAATCTCCAAAATTTACAAGCAGCTCATGCGGCTCAATAACAAAAAAAACAAACAACCCAATCCAAAAATGGGCAGAAGACCTAAATAGACATTTCTCCAAAGAAGATATACAGACTGCCATCAAACACATGAAAGAATGCTCAACATCATTAATCATTAGAGAAACGCAAATCAAAACTACAATGAGATATCATCTCACACCAGTCAGAATGGCCATCATCAAAAAATCTAGAAACAATAAATGCTGGAGAGGGTGTGCAGAAAAGGGAACACTCTTGCACTGCTGGTGGGAATGTGAATTGCTTCAGCCACTATGGAGAACAGTATGAGGTTCCTTAAAAAACTACAAATAGAACTACCATATGACCCAGCAATCCCACTACTGGGCATACACCCTGAGAAAACCAAAATTCAAACAGAGTCATGTACCAAAATGTTCATTGCAGCTCTATTTACAATAGCCCGGAGATGGAAACAACCTAAGTGCCCATCATTGGATGAATGGATAAAGAAGATGTGGCACATATATACAATGGAATATTACTCAGCCATAAAAAGAAACGAAATTGAGCTATTTGTAATGAGGTGGATAGACCTAGAGTCTGTCATACAGAGTGAAGTAAGTCAGAAAGAAAAAGACAAATACCGTATGCTAACACATATATATGGAATTTAAGGGGGAAAAATGTCATGAAGAACCTAGGGGTAAAACAGGAATAAAGACACAGACCTAATGGAGAACGGACTTGAGGATATGCGGAGGGGGAAGAGTGAGCTGTGACAGGGCGAGAGAGAGGCATGGACATATATACACTAACAAACGTAAGGTAGATAGCTATTTGGAAGCAGCCGCATAGCACAGGGATATCGGCTCAGTGCTTTGTGACCACCTGGAGGGGTGGGATAGGGAGGGTGGGGAGGAGGGAGACGCAAGAGGGAAGAGATATGGGAATATATGTATATGTATAACTGATTCACTTTGTTATAAAGCAGAAACTAACACACCATTGTAAAGAAATTATACCCCAATAAAGATGTTAAAATATATATATATTTCATCATTAGTGTATAGGAATGCAAGAGATTTCTGTGCATTAATTTTGTACCCTGCAACTTTACCAAATTCAGTGATTAGCTGTACTAGTTTTCTGTTGGGATCTTTAGGATTGTCTATGTATAGTATCATGTCATCTGCAAAGAGTGACAGTTTTACTTCTTTTCCAATTTGTATTCCTTTTATTTCTTTTTCTTCTCTGATTGCTGTGGCTAGGACTTCCAAAGCTTGTTGAAAAATAGTGGTGAGAGTGGACATCCTTGCCTTTTTCCTGATCTTAGAGGAAATGCTTTCAGTTTTTCACCATTGAGAACGATGTTTGCTGTGGGTTTGTCATATATGCCCTTTATTATGTTGAGGTAGGTTCCCTCTATGCCCACTTTCTGGAGAGTTTTTATCATAAATGGGTGTTGAAATTTGTCAAAAGCTTTTTCTGCTTCTATTGAAATGATCATATGGTTTTTATTCTTCAGTTTGTTAATATGGTGTGTCACATTGATTCATTTGCCTATATTGAAGAATCCTTGCCTCCCTGGGATACATCCCACTTGATCATGCTGTATGATCCTTTTAATGGGTTGTTGGATTCTGTTTGCTAGCATTTTGTTGAGGGTTTTTGCATCTATATACATCAGTGATTTTTATCTGTAATTTTCTTTTTGTTGTAGTATCTTTTTCTGGTTTTGGTATCAGGGTGATGCTGGCCTCATAGAATGAGTTTGGAATGTTCCTTCCTCTGCAGTTTTTTGGAAGAATTTGAGAAGGTTGAGTGGTAGCTCTTCTCGAAATGTTTGATAGAATTCACCTGTGAAGCCATCTGGTCCTGGACTTTTGTTTGTTGGAAGTTTTTAAATCACAGTTTCAATTTTCTTACTTGTGATTTGTCTGTTCATATTTTCTATTTTTTCCTGGTTCAGTCTTGGAAGGTTATATCTTTCTAAGAATTTGTCCATTTCTTCCAGGTTGTCCATTTTATTGGCATACAGTTACTTGTAGTACTCTCTTAGGATGCTTTGTACTTCTGTGGTGTCTGTTGTAACTTCTCCTTTTTCATTTCTAATCTTATTGATTTGTGTCCTCTTTTTCTTGATGAGTCTGGCTAATGGTTTATCAATTTTCTTTATCTTCTCAAGAAACAGCTTTTAGTTTTATTGATCTTTGCTGTTGTTTTCTTTGTTTCTATTTCATTTATTTCTGCTCTGATCTTTATGATTTCTTTCCTTCTGCTAACTTTGGGTTTCGTTTGTTCTTCTTTCTCTAGTTCCTTTAGGTGTAAGGTTAGATTGTTTATTTGAGATATCTCTTGTTTCTTGAGGTAGGCTTGTATAGCTATAAAGTTCCCTCTTAGAACTGCTTTTGCTGCATCCCATAGGTTTTGGATCATCGTGTTTTCATTGTCATTTGTCCGTAGGTATTTTTTTATTTCCTTTTTGACTTCTTCAGTGATCTCTTGGTTATTTAGTAACATATTGTTTAGCTTCTGTGTGTTAGTGTTTTTTACAGTTTTTTTCCCCTGTAATTTATTTCTAATCTCATAGCGTTGTGGTCAGAAAAGATGCTTGATATGATTTCAATTTTCTTAAATTTACTGAGGCTTGATTTGTGACCCAAGATGTGATATATCCTGGAGAATGTTCCATGCACACTTGAGAAGAAAGTGTAATCTGCTGTTTTTGGATGGAATGTCCTATAAATATCAATCAAATCCATCTGGTCTATTGTGTCATTTAAAGCTTCTGTTTCCTTTTTTATTTTCAATAATCTGTCCATTGGTGTAAGTGAGATGTTAATGTCCCCTCCTATTATTGGGTTACTGTCAATTTCCTCTTTCATATCTGTTAGAAGTTGCCTTATGTATTGATGTGCTCTTATGTTGGGTGCATATATATTTATAATTGTCATAGCTTCTTCTTCGACTGATCCCTTGATCATTATGTAGTGTCCTTCCTTGCTTCTTGTAACATTTTTAATTTTAACGTCTATTTTATCTGATATGAGTATTGCTACTCCAGCTTTCTTTTGATTTCCATTTGCATGGAATATCTTCTTCCATCCCCTCTCTTTCAATCTGTATGTGTCCCTAGATCTGAAGTGGGTCTCTTGTAGACAGCATATATATGGGTCTTGTTTTTGTGTCCATTCAGCAAGACTGTGTTTTGGCTAGAGCATTTAATCCATCGATATGTATGTTCCTATGACAATTTTCTTAATTGTTTTGGGTTTGTTTCTGTAGGTCCTTTTCTTCTCGTGTGTTTCCCACTTAGAGAAGATCCTTTAGCATTTGTTGTAGAGCTGGTTTGGTGGTGCTGAATTCTCTTAGCTTTTGCTTGTCTGTAAAGCTTTGGATTTCTCCATCAAATCTGAATGAGATCCTTGCCGGGTAGAGTAATCTTGGTTGTAGGTTCTTCCCTTTCATCACTTTAGGTAAATCTGCCACTCCCTTCTGGCTTGTAGAGTTTCTGCTGAGAAATCAGCTGTTAACCTTATGGGAGTTCCCTTGTATGTTGTCATTTTTCCCTTGCTGCTTTCAATAATTTTTCTTTGTCTTTAATTTTTGCCAATTTGATTACTATGTGTCTCCGCGTGTTTCTCCTTGGGTTTATCCTGTTGGGACTTGCTGCACTTCCTGGACTTGAGTGGCTATTTCCTTTCCCATGTTAGTGAAATTTTCGACTATAATCTCTTCAAATATTTTCTTGGGTCCTTTCTCTCTCCCTTCTCCTTCTTGGACCCCTATAATGCGAACGTTGTTGCATTTAATGCTTTTCAAGAGGTCTCTTAGGCTGTCTTCATTTCTTTTCATTCTTTTTTCTTTATTCTGTTCTGCAGCAGTGAATTCCTCCATTCTGTCTTCCAGGTCACTTGTCCGTTCTTCTGCCTCAGTTTGTCTGCTATTGATTCCTTCTAGTGTAGTTTTCATTTCAGTTATTGTATTGTTCATCTCTGTTTGTTTGTTCTTTAATTCTTCTAGGTCTTTGCTAAACATTTATTGCATCTTCTCCATCTTTGCCTCCATTGTTTTTCCAAGGTCCTGTTTCATCTTCACTATCATTATTCTGAATTCTTTTTCTGGAAGTTTGCCTATCTCTACCTCATTGAGTTGTTTTTCTGGGGTTTTATCTTGTTCCTTTATCTGGTACATAGCCCTCTACCTTTTCATCTTGTCTATCTTTCTGTGAATGTGGTTTTTGTTCCACAGGCTGCAGGATTGTAGTTCTTCTTGCTTCTGCTGTCTGTTGTCTGGTAGATGAGGCTACCTAAGAGGCTTGTGCAGGTCTCCTGATGGGAGGGACTGGTGGTGGGTGGAGCTGACTGTTGCTCTGGTGGGCAGAGCTCAGTAAAACTTTAATCCGCTTGACTGCTGATGTTCCCTCTTGTTGGTTGTTTGGCCTGAGGCAACCTAACACTGGAGCCTCCCTGGGCTCTTTGATGGGGCTAATGGCAGCCTCTGGGAGGGCTCATGCCAAGGAGTACTTCCCAGAATTTCTGCTGCCAGTGTCCTTGTCCCCACGGTGAGCCACAGCCACCCTCCTGCCTCTGCACGAGACCCTCCAACACTAGCCGGTAGGTCTGGTTCGGTCTCCCCTGGGTTCACTGGCCTTCCCCTGGGTCCTGATGCACACACTGTTTTGTGTGTTCCCTCCAAGAGTGGAGTCTCTGTTTCACGCAGTCCTGTCAAAGTCCTGCAGTTGAATCCTGCTACCCTTCAAAGTCTGATTCTCTATGAATTCCTCCTCCCGTTGCAGGACCCCCAGGTTGGGAAGCCTGACGTGAGGCTCAGAACCTTCACTCCAGTGGGTGGACTTCTGTGGTATAAGTGTTCTCCAGTCTGTGAGTCACCCACCCAGCAGTTATGGGATTAGATTTTGTTGTGATTGTGCCCCTTCTACCGTCAAATTATGGCTTCTCATTTGTCTTTGGTTGTGGGGTATCTTTTTTGGTGACTTCCAGTGTCTTCCTGTCGATAATTGTCCAGCCGCTAGTTGTGATTCTGGTGTTCTCGCTAGAGGGAGGGAGAGCACATCTTTCTACTCCGCCATCTTTGTTCAGGCTCCTGGAGGCTTTTGATGATAGCCTTCTGGGGATGGTTGGAAGGTGCTGCCAGCAGGCAGTGGGACAGATGAGATGACAACTCTGGAATCCTAGGCACACCAAGAAATACAGAGCTCTGGAAGGGTATAGAAGTTCATCAGGCATTTTTGGAGTCCATGCTTTCCTTTGCTGATCAGACAGAAGACACACTTTGGTTTCAAAGAGTGCTTTCACTTCCTCCTTGATCCAGGAAGTGGGTGGAAGTCAGGACAGCTAAAGTGGACCCCTCTCTACAGCTGGCCCTCTTGCATCTTGGTTAGGCCCTTCCCCACAGCAGTGTCCCAGCAGCTCAGGGCCTGAATGTTGGTCTTCCAGGTCTGTAGCTTTTCCCTTTCTCCAGAGATGAGCTTCCTGTGGGTGGCTGGGTCTCCTGATTCCCTCTCCTCTCTGCCAGGACCCCAGGCTTCTGAGGCCCTCTGCACCAAAGCTGTGTTCTAGACATCGGAGCTGGAGGAGAGCAATGCCTGGATGGCAGTGAAGGAGGCTCATATGGAGAACACCATGGCCATCAGCCTCACCAACCCTCCAGATGCTGTCATTGGCTGCTACCAGCTGAGCACCAAAGTTTCCTCTCGCTGCAAACACAGTAACCGGAAGCTGGGCGAGTTTGTTCTGCTTTTCAACCCATGGTGCCCAGATAGGAGCTCCTGAGTCCAAGGCTGAGGTTTTCCTGGAAGCCGTCCTTCAGGAAGTCCTGGGAGGCAAGTTAGGGACAGGGAGATGAATGCCAAGAGCTTGGCAAGAGTGGGCCCAGGAGGAGACAGGCATGGGACAGAGGAAGCTGGTAGCAGATGTTCCAAACCTGCCGTGACAGAGGGGCAGGTATTAGTGGGTTCTGGTGTATGGAGGCCAGTGGGAAAGGAGGGGGCTAATGGAAGGAGAGGCCTAGGATTGGGTAAGAGCCAGGTTTCAGCTACCAGGCAGCCTTGGTTTAGTCCCAGCTTTGCTAAGTTGCTTCCCTCTGAGTCTCAGTTTCCTCACCTGTAATATGGGAATAACAGTGCCTACCTCTTAGTGTTATGGTGAGAAACCATAGAACTAAAGTTTGTAATATGCAAGGCACATCTTAAGGAGTACTGGGGTCAGTATTCTTATTAAGGGGTAAGTCAGTAAGCAGTAGCCTGGATCAGTATGAACCTTCCATTGTCATTAAATCAGGTCACTCGAAAGCATCAGGACTTCTAAATTCCCTCCATCTGGGGCTGGGTTGGGGGTGGTCCCTGCCTAGGGAAAGACCAGCCAGGTGGAGTAGGGCTTGGCCGGGAGGCAGCCTGGGAGCCAGCAAACCCCTCTTGACCTCTCCTGCCCCAGAAGCCTCTAGGCGCCATCCTGCAGCTGAGCCCTGGTGTAGCCCTTTCCCCAGGCCAGTGAGGCCAGACTCCGTGCCCACGCCAGACCCGACCACTGCCTTTCAGAGGATGATGTGTTTCTGGCCACAGAGGAAGAGAGACAGGAGTACATACATGCTCAATGACAGCGGGATCATCTTCTGAGGAGTGGAGAAGCACATCCGAGCCCAAGGCTGGAACTTCAGGAAGGTCTCCAGGGACCCAGGCCAGAAGGGGGACTGAGAGTCATAAGAGACAGAAGCGGGGCTGGGGAGATGAGAAAAGTCAGTGCAGGAGCCATTCTGTCTGCCCTCTTCTTCCCAGGAGGGACAAGCTGGGCTGACTCTTAGACCAAGTCCACTTCTCCAGTCTCTACTACTAGTTGTGCTGGGTCCTTGGGAAGGGGTGCTACATTGGGTACAAATAAATAGCTTAGATCAGGGGCTCTCAATCTTGAGTGTGCACCAGAAGGCCACCGAGGGCTCGTTAAAACACACAGGTGGCTGGGCCCCAACTCCCCAAGTTGCTGATTCACTAGGTCTGAGGTGGGGCCTGAGAGTCTCTATTTCTAGCAAGTTACCAGGTGCTGCTGCCGTCGCTGGCCTGGAACCACATTTTGAGAGCCCCTGACTTAGATAAGTAGCTACAATACAAGGTGAGATGTTGTGGGAGGGGGTGGAGGCAGTTGGAAAGGTAGAGATGGGAGCAGAGGGAGTTCAGAAGGTCATGAAGGGAAACTCCACTTCAGGGATTGCAGAAGGCTTCATGATATTGGGGTGGAGCCCCCAAAGTCGGGCAGGATCTGGACAGGCAGAGGGAAGAGCAGACAGAGCAGTGGAGGAGGGGAGCCAGAGAGTAGTGGAGGTTCTGTAGAGGAGCTCTGTCTCCCCGGGCTCCAGGCAAGTCGAGAGACTTGACTGTCAGACTGAGGAGCTGGGGGTTGAAAGCATCTGGGGCTCAGGGGCTGGGCAGGGATGATATACCAGAGAGTTCAAGGTCCATCTAAGGGTAACCCCATCTCAGCATCCACTTCGTTTTTTTTTGTTTGTTTTGTGTGTGTGTGTGTGTTGTATGTGGACCTCTCACTTCTGTGGCCTCTCCCGCTGCGGAGCACAGGCTCCGGATGAGCAGGCTCAGTGGCCATGGCTCACAGGCCCAGCCACTCCACGGCATGTGGGATCTTCCCGGACCAGGGCATGAACCCGTGTCCCCTGCATCGGCAGGCGGACTGTCAATCACTGCACCACCAGGGAAGCCCAGCATCCACTTCTTATTGCCACATAGGAAAGTGAGCCCAGGGTTCCCAGACCTTCCCAATTTTCAAAGACCAGAAATCTTAATTTGTATGTGAAAATCCCCCAGTTTTTAAATGTTGTCAACTAAGTCATTTGGAAACATTATGTAAACCAGTGGGATCAATGTGGCTCCAGAGTCCCAGTTTATCATGAACTTTACTGTGGTTCGTGGGGAGCCATGGGCCTACTGAACAGGGGAGGGAGGTGATTAAGGCTGAGCTTCTGGTTCCCAGTGACTCTTTGAAAGAGGGTTTTTGAGACTTGGGTGTGCTCTGTTGTGTCCCTGGAGGGGGTAGACGGGTGGGCAGTGGGGTAGGCAAACTCCCTGCACAAAACAGTGACTGACTAGGGAAGGGTTGTGAGAGGGTCTGAAGTGTAGGTGTGGCTCTGGCCTCTAAGAACAGCCTCTCTGGGGGCAGTTTGAGGAGGACATCCTGAACATCTGCTTCTGCATCCTGGACCGAAGCCCTAGTCACCAAGATGACCCAGCCACCACCAAAGTGTCCCACCGCTACAACCCCATCTACGTCACTGGAGCCATCAGCGCCATGGTAAGGAGCCCAGCTATCCCTGCATGCACACTCCCTCGTGGGTCCCCGGGCCAACTCCAGGGTCACACCCTAAGATTTTCCCCATCACCTCTTGTTTTAATTCTCTATTGCTGCATAACAAATCACCCCAAAACTCAATGGTATAAAACAGCCATTTACTATGTTGACAACTTTGCAAATCAGGGACTTGGTCAGGGCAACGTGAGGACAGAACACCTCTGTTCCAAGCTGCTTCAGCTGGGTGTGTCTGAATGGCTGCAGATGTCTGGAATGGTTTGACGGGACCATATATCTAGGGCATTTGCTCCAACAGTCAATGTTTCCTTGGTTCTCTTCCATGCTGTGTCTGCTGGAACTGGAGTGCCCAGGTGGCTTGCTCACTCTCATGTCTGGCCCCTGGGCTGGGATGGTTGGAAGAGCTGGGTCTGGCCAGTCATCGCTCTGTGTCTCCATGCAGCCTTTCCACATGGCTAGGTTGGGCTTCCTCAAAGCATGGCAGTCTCAGGGTAATCAGATAAGGCAGCTGGCTTCTCCCCAAGCGATTATTCTAAAATTAAGTGGAAGCTGCCAGTCTCATAAAGCCTGGGCCTGGAAACAGGCACAACATCACTTCCACCATGGTCATTAATCAAAGCAGTCACAAGCCAACCCAGATTCAGGGAGAGGGTACACAGAACCTCCTCGCTGTGAGAGGATTGCCATCTTTAATCTATTACATGCCAGTGCTTCCTCCTCGGAAGGTAGCCAGAGGGCCTACTAGCTCTCTCTATAGCAAGTAGGTGTTAAGATCAGTGGGTGGGTAACTGTGATTCCAAAAATGGGCAAAGCTGTTTTTCCTCATATTTGATACTCTCAAATCCTCAAGACTTCAGAGACATGTTGGAGCACAGAGAATCAAAAGCAGTGACCAGTCCCGAACAGTAGAGTGGTACAACCCTGTAGGATAGCGGTACAGGCTCCCAAGTCAAAGTCCTGAACTCCTGAACCCCTTTTGCTAACTTGCTGTGCGATTTGAGCAAGTGCCCTAACCTCTATGAATCTCAGTTTCCTCATCTGAAAAAAAAAGGAAATAATAGAACCTACATCATAGACTAATATAGATTAATATAATGTGTGCTAAGCCCTTAGAATAGTGTCTGGCACACGGTAAACATTTAATGAATGTTAAGCATCTCTATAACTAACATTACCACCAACAGTCCCAAAAAACAGATTACTTAAAACAGGAAACGCTCTAAAACTGAATACAATTTTCAGCAATAGAGCATCCCAATGGAAAGTAACTGAAAATGATTAATGGTACCAAAAAGTAGGTATTTTAAAACAGCAGATGGCCCCAATTTTCAGACAATTTAAAAACAAGGGGTGGCCCCAAATAAATGGGTGGCCCAAAGTTGGAGACGATTTTACGATGGCAATGTTCCTGAAGAGGGAAGCCCTGCCTGGTGGTGGACTTTTGGCCTCCTCTGCCCAGGTGAACAGCAACAACGACCAGGGCGTGGTACAAGGCCAGCGGCAGGGCAAGTATGGTGGCGGCACCAGCCCACTGCACTGGCGTGGCAGCGTGGCCATTCTGCACAAGTCGTTCAAGGGCAGGTTCAAGCCAGTCAGATACGGCCAGTGCTGGGTCTTTGCTGGAGTCATGTGTACAGGTACCCTGGGAAAGAAGTTCCCCAACCCCTAGTCAGCTCAGTTTGCATTTGTTTCCATATATTTGCATAGGCATTCCTCCCCCAACAAAAAAAATCTTTCTTTATTAGTGATGGGGAAATAGAAGTCTGGGTAATGAAGAGAGAAACCAGATCCCTCATTTATGTGACTTTTGATCTTTTATTTTACAGGAGTCCCACCTCTCAAGCCCACTGAGTGCCCTTGAGTGAGTCTTGTGGTCCTGGGTCCTCAGTCCCTACAGGCTATTATGGCTATTATAGGGTTATTATATGGCTTCCAAGGTCCTGCCAGCCTCAGAGCCCATCTATTCAAATGGGGGTGGTGGTGGTGACTCTAGAAGTCCCCTGAGAGAATGTACAGGAGATGGAGGTGTTTCTCAGAGTGGAGACGAGAGTCGGCCCTGGCAAAGATAGGGAGGGGGCTGTGGCCAGACCTGAGGCAGGCGGTCTGCTAGGGGAGGCCACACCACTCCTCCCTGAGTCTGGGGTCCCGGCCTGTCCTGGAGTCTTGCAAGCATCCTGCTCTTCACTCCTTGGGTGCTTGGGGATTTTGACATGGGTTGTGTCAGGCAGGAACCTGAGTGTGGACAAGTACATGGACTCCTTCGGGTGGACACTGGAGGACTTGATGGAGGACAGCATGTGGTGGCTCCTCAGCCGCTGGCTCCCAGGGGCGCCCTGAGGCCCTCCCAGATGGAGCTCAGCTCCACTGAGTCTGAGCCAGTTCTGGAAGTGGTGACAGGTGCCCAGCAGAGGGGGTGGTCCCTGGCAGGGTGACTCCTCTTCTGAGATACAGGGGTCTTTGGACACATGACTCAGAAGCCAAGAGGTGGGGTCAGGATTTGACAGCCTTGGACCCCTGGCTCTCCGCTCTGCAGGGCTATGAGCCCTCCCCTAGACACCTGTGACTTGCAGGTGGGGCCAAGTCCCGCCCCTGCAGAGTCACCTCTGTATCCCACTCCTGCTGTCTGTCAGCTGCCTGTGCACTGAGCTGTGTCTCAGGCGGGAAACAAGCTCCTTTCTCAGCTCAAGCAAAACTCTTTGCACAAAGCTTTACAAAGTTCATTTTGATTTGATTTTTTAAAGTAGGAGATACATTCATGTGCTTTAACATTCAAAAGGTACAGAAGGGGCTACAGTGTAAGTCTCCCTCTCTCCATTGCCAGCCTCCCCCTCCTCCTTCTGGACACAACACCAGAGAGAAGCCCTGCAGCTACAGGGGCACACATATGCACAATCCCCACACACCCCCACTTCCCCTCACTTAATATCAGCAGCATAATGTAAACTGTTCATTTTGCTCTACATGAAACAGTTCCATATTGGTACATACAAGGTTTCCTCTCTTTTTATTCTTAATTAATTAATTAATTAATATTTTATTTTTGGCTGCATTGGGTCTTCGTTGCTGCGCGCGGGCTTTCTCTAGTTGCGGCGAGCAGGGGCTACTCCGTTGCGGTGCGCGGGCTTCTCATTGAGGTGGCTTCTCTTTTTGCAGAGCACGGGCTGTAGACGCGCGGGCTTCAGTAGTTGTGGCTCGCGGGCTTAGCTGCTCCGCGGCGTATGGGATCTTCCTCCACCAGGGCTCGAACCTGTGTCCCCTGCAGTGGCAGGTGGATTCTTAATCAATGCATCACCAGGGAAGTCCCCTTATTTTTTATAGTGTTTAAAAAGTAGCAACACCGTGCCCAGTGAGCACCTCGTCTACGCCAGACCCAGTTGTGCTGCATATGCAGGCTGACCTCATTTTATTACTCTTCTTTTTATTGTGCTTCACAGACATTGCATTTTTTTCTTTCTTTTTTTTTTTTGCGGTACACGGGCCTCTCACTGCTGTGGCCTCTCCCGTTGCGGAGCACAGGCTCCAGGCGCACAGGCTCAGCGGCCATGGCTCACGGGCCCAGCCGCTCCACGGCATGTGAGATCCTCCCAGACCGGGGCACAAACCCGCGTCCCCTGCATCGGCAGGCAGACTCTCAACCACTGTGCCACCAGGGAAGCCCCAGACATTGCATTTTTTTACAAATTGAAGGTTTGTGGTCTATTGGCATCATTTTTCCAACAGCTTCATTAAAGTATGTACATTGTTTTATTAGACGTAATGCTATTGCACACTTAATAGATTACAGTATACTGTAAGCATAACTTTTATATGCACTGGGAAACCAAAAAAGTTTGTGTGACTTGCTTTATTGCTGTATCCACATTTTATCCACATGTAGTGGTCTGGAACCTAATCCACAATATCTCCAAGGTGTACCTGTGTACTAATTCATTC